>NW_006399752.1:8551736-8583927 GCF_000299155.1 Elephantulus edwardii
CTGTATCTGCCAATTCTTTTCTATATAATGACTCAGTATATTCCTTCCATCTTCTTTTAATACTTCCTGGATCATTTAATATTCTGCCAAAGCATCCTTGATTACAGCAACTCTAGGTTTGAATTTGTTCAAAATTATTAAGAGGCTATTAAAATAAAGCCTTCAACTTTTATCTATTTGTGTGGGCCTGGGTTTCCTTATATATTTGAACCAAAATAACAAATTATAATACATTGTATAGAGAAGCAAAAATGAGATTCGTGCTTTCTTATAGCACACAAAACAATGGCAAATATGCAGAAATGTCAAACAATGTCACTGTTACTATTTAAAGCATATCATTTATATTAACATATAATGGGTTTATGATAATTGTTAATGTGTAATAATACACTTTTGTTAACATCATTGGATATATCAGAATTCCTCATAAAGGAAGGGGTATCTAAATGTTAGACATTTCAAATTTGCCAAGTTCATGAAGAAGGATTTATATTTGCCAAACTTCTTGTGAAAACTCCAATTTTTTTTTATAGAAGGTGGCAAAGAAAAAGTTACTTCCTTTGAAATTATAGGCTTACTTCATTCAAACTTCCCAAGTCTGAGTAATTGTCCTTTATTAGTAATTATTCTAAGCAAAATGGTGTCATAAGAAAGCATAGCAACTTCATCTCCATACCATAAAGAATCTTTCAAGTGCATTTCACCAAGACTGCCATTATTCTTCAATGTGCAGGGATTGTATTTCCATCTCCTCAGGCAAATTATTAGCTTGCATTTTTCCCCCCTCTTATTGAACTATTTCTAGTGTTTACTACTTGTTTCATGTTCAGGGATTGGCACTTTTACGCAGTATTACTTTTACGCTGTCAGTAACAAAGTTAACATAGTGTATATAGTATCACCTTCTTTGTTCTAAATAGTTTGTTGCTGTTGTTATGTGTCGTCAGGTTGCCTGAGACTCACAGAGACCCTATGTACAACAGTCCTAAACCCTGCTCTATCCCTTGACAATCTCATTGTTTCTGTCACACCTATCCCCATTACCCCAGTGACTGAATCAATCCATCTCAATGAGGGTCTTCCTCTCCTGCGCTGTCCCTCCACCCTCCCAAGCGTGACCTCCCTCTCTAAGGACTGATCCCACCTTGCAACATGTCCAAAGTGTCAGATGAAACTTCAGAATCCTTGCCTCCAAGGAGAAGCCTGGCTTCACCCTCTCCAGAACAAACCTGTTTGTTCTTCTAGCAGTCCATGGTATATTCAATACTCTTCTCTAGCACCACAGCTCAAAAGCATCAACTCTCCTTCTATCATCTCTAGTCATTGTCCAACTCTCTGATGCATAGCAAGTAATTGCAAAAACCATGACCTGTATCAGGCACAACTTAGGTAGAAAAAGATATAAGCCTAGTTATCTATGCAGAATAATCATATTACTGAATTCTGTGAGATACCTATATTACGTTTAGTTATTTATCTCAGCTAATTTGCTTGAAAGTTGTCTGACTCTTTTCTGGAAAAGAGGGTCAGCTGTGTTGTTGTTAGTGCAGTTAAGTTGATTCCAAATCACAGCAATATAATTTTATACAAATAATGAAACCTTACCTGTTCCTAAATCAGCCTTCCAAGCATTGCTATGTTTTTAATTCATTGTTACAGTGCTTGTTTAATTGTATAAAATTGAGGGTTTTTCTCTTTTTGCTGGTCCTCTATAAAGCACGATGTCATTCTCCAGGGACTAGTCACTCCTAATAGCATGTTCACTGCATGTGCGGCACAGTCTAGTATGCTACTGAGGAGTGCTCTGCTTGTACTTCTTTGATTCAAAGATGTCAATCTTCTACAGTTATCTTTTTGATTGTACAGACTTTGCATGCATATGTTGTTGTCATGTGCCATCTAGTCAATTACAACTCATAGCAACCCTAAGAGCAATGGCTCTGAACCTTACTCTATCCTGAACCAATCTTACCATCTCCAACACACTTGACATCGTTGTTACAGTCATTGTGTCACACCTTCTCCCAGAGGATCCTCCTCTCTTGCACTGACCTTCCACCTCTCCAAGCATGATGTCCTTTTAGGACTGGCTCATCCTGACAACATGGCCAAAGTAAGTAAGACAGAGTTTCACCATCCTTGCCTCCAACAAATATCCTGTTTTCACTTTCTCTATGATAGACCTATTTGTTCTCTTGACAATTCATGTTATGTTCAGTACTCTTTTCAGCAATGATATCCCTGGTGTCGTGGCCTCTTCTAAATCCAACTTGAACTTCTGGAAGTTCCCTATAAGTGTACTATTCTAGCTGTTTTTTGATGATCACCATTAATATTTTGCTTGCATGTGATAGTAATGTTATTGTTTGATATTTTTCTATTGGAAATCCTTTCTTGGGAATGGGAACAAACAGATCTCTCCCAGTCAATTGACCATGTAGTTGTCTTGCAAATTTCCTGGCACGGACTGGTGAACTGTTAGTTGAAACATGCCATTTGGTATCCCATTGATTCGTGGGGCCTTATTTTTTGCCAATGTTTTCAATGTAACTTGAACTTTTCCCCTTATCACCATTGGTTCTTGTTCACATGCTACCCCTGGAATATTTCAATGTTAACCAATTCTTTTTGGTACACTGACTCTGTATTCTCGCAATCTTCTTTTGGTCCTTTGTGGATAAAAATTTTTGCTGATAGCATCTCTCAGTATTGCAACTTGGGGCTTGAATTTGTTTTCAGCTCTTTCAGCTTGAGCGATGTTGAGTGACTTTTTCATTTTACTCTTTAACTCCAGCTACTTTCACATTTAATTGTAATACTTGGTCTTCTCAAGAAGCCCTTTAAAATCTTCTGTTCGTCTCTTAGTTTGACATCTCTTCCCTTTCTTTTAGCTTCTTTTTTTAGTGTTAAAAAGTTAAATTGAATTTTATGTCATCAATCTAAATAAACTGAGTTGTTTTACTACAAGTATCTCTTTTTACAAACAGGAAAAAAAATCTAGATTATTTTCTTCAGTGCTCTGTAAATTTTAAAATGTTAATTCTACTTTTTCAAATTTCCTTCAAAGTTGAGAAAAGAAAGTAAAAATTATTTTTCTTTTTTTTATTGGTTTGCTGACAAAGTTTTTATACATTGAGTTTCACACTAGTCTTCATTAACACTATGTTTCATGCAATCATTCTCATATATCATATTTTATAATATTCACCACCATTGGGCCTTGCCTTTTATTACCCTGTTTTTTTCACCTGGATCTTTCACATTTCCTACCCCTCCCTATACTACCTACCAAACTGTGCAATCCTGTGGTTCTGCCCCTACCCATCCTCATCCCTCTGCTCCTATCCCTTCTTCCCTTGAGTTCTCACACATATTTTACTAATTATATTTCCATTTTTACAATAACTCTTATGCAATATTTGTCCTTAGGAGTGTTAGTTAACTGACCACAGTGCTCTCCATTCTCTCCCAAGTGATGTGATATTTATTGAAATTGCTGCCTCTTGGTGCTCCAGTGTAATTTTCATTCTTAGGAGTCTGTTTGGCTTTTTATTTCTTCCTGTGTTTACAATGACCTTTTGTTCTCTTCATGGATCCTATCTTTGATGATGTCCCACAACTCATCTGATCTTTCATCATTATCATTCAATGCCTCAAACGAATTTTTTATATGGTTTTATAATTCAGGTGTATTTGACTCAAGGCCGTATTCTTATTTTGGTGTGTTGATGCACTTATTTGAATTTTCTTCAACTTCAATTTGAAATTGCAGATGAGTAATTGATGGTCTATTTCACAGTCAGCACCTGGCCTGTTTTTACCTGTTCAACTGGCATTGGGCTTCTCCAATCAATTTTTCCACCGTTGTAGTCAAACTGATTCTTGTGCAGACCATCAGGTGAGATTTATATATATAGTCACAGTCTTTATTTCTTCATAAAGGCATTTGTGATGAATGATTGAATTTTATATATTGAAGGTACAAATGCCAATGAATTCTGTCTCCAGTCTCATTTCTGTCATTAAGTCCACAATTTTAGACTACCATTTCTCCTACATTGTCTTCAACTTTTGCATTTCAGGCATCAGTTATTGTTAATACATCTTTTATTTATTATACTAGTTTATTTACAAAATTCTAATGCAATTATTTACACACAAGTTCTTTGCCACTTCCCTAACCCTCCCACCCATCAAACTGTGTGACCCCAATTTTAATTCCCTCCGCATACATGTCTGCACCCCTCTGCTTCCACACCTCCCCCCCAGTTTGTATCTTCATGCTTGCTCAACAATAATGGTTTTGTACAGAATTTGTCCTTACTGAGTTAGTTTATTCAGTATAATCCTATCAAGTCCCTCCCAAGTTAGGAAATAATTTACAAAATTATTGTTCCTGTGTGGTGCTTAGTATTCCATTGTGTGAATGTACCATAACTTCTCAATCCATTTGATTGTGGAAATCTGAAATATTTCCATGTTCTTGCGATGGTGAATAATGCTGCCATGAACATTGGTATATAAGTCTTCGTTTATGCTTCAGTTCTCATTTTCTCAGTTTATATTCCAAGCAGTGGAATAGCTGGGTCATATGTAATTTCTATGTTCAGCTTTTTGAGGAAGCGCCAAACTGCCTTCCAGAGTGGTTGTACCATTGTACAATCCCACCAACAATGTTATCTCGCCACATCCTCTCCAATATTTTTTATTTGCTGCCCCATTAAATTTTGCCACTGCTGCTGGAATGAGATGGTAACTCTCTGTGGTTTTGATTTGTATCTCTCTTATTGCTATCGATTTTGAGTATTTCTTTGTGTGTCTGTTGGCCATTCATATATCTTCCTCTGTGAAAATTTTTTCCATGTCTTTTGCTCATTTTGTAATTGTATTATCAGTCTTTGCTTGTTGAGGCCCAGGAGTATTCTCTAAACTTCCATTATGAGATTCTTGTATGAGTTGAAATTGCCAAATGTTTGTTCCTTGTAAGTAGATTTTCTTTTCACCCTATTGGAAAAAGTTTTTGATGCACACAGGGATTTTTATTAATGCATCTTTATTCCACATTTGATCAGTTTCAGACTGCAAAAGTTGTCAGAATTCCTCAGTTCCTCGTCTTTGTCTTTACCTGTTGGTGTATATATTTTAATAGCAGTTGTCTGAACAGGTCTTTCTAGTACAAGGATGAATATCTTATCACAGAATCATCCTGAAATAACTGGCCTTTAAAAACCTATAAAAACAGAGGAACACAGATATTATACTAGAGGTAGAGCCCGATAGAGTAAAAGATACTGAAAATTAGAAGAAACAGTTGCTAACATCCATCAATAACTGATACCTGGAATACATGAAGCATAAATGTAGGAAATGGGAAATTATAAAAAAATTAAATGGAACGTATAAAGATATACCATTCTAGCTATTAGAAAGCTGATATGGACTGGCATTGATCACTTAGAATCAGGTAATGAGATGATTTACTATACTTGGAATGAGTAATTAAAGAATTGTGTTGCTTTCATAGTGAAAAAATGTCATTGCAAGATCTTGAAGTACAATGCTCTAAGTGATAGAGTATTTATATGAGAACACACTTGTGAAGTAACTCAAACATGTACACATATGAGGAAATATCAGGGCTTGGTTTAGGCACAACTTAGTCCTCCAAAGGACATCTTTGCTAATCTAATTCTTTATAGAAGTCTTTTATAGCAGATTTGCCCATTTCAATGCATACTTTGATTTTGTTGTTGTTGTGTAGGTTCCATCTATAAAATTCTTTTTCTCCAATGACAAAAGGCCCTTGTAGCCCATTATTTTATGATTTCCTTTTGATGGTATCATAACGCCAGGTAGAAATGAACTTTTCGGTAACTATACCAATTTATTTTCTAGGTTACTCCTCTACATTACTCATCCCAATTTATGTAAATCAGTAAACACTTTTGGATTTTTTATGGACTTCTAGAGATTGTCACAGGCAGCTAGAAGTCCCTTATAAACCTTTATATTTTTTCACTTCTATTAGCTTACTCATACTCTACATTGACTATTTTAAAATATTAAGTGATTATAACCAAATAAATCATAATATAAATTTTTTTTTGTTTTTTTTTAATTTTTTTTTTATTATTTTGTGTGTCTGTGTACCGTCAAATCAGATCTGACTGGTACAGGAGGAGATTGTCCCTCCTTTCCCGGCAGAGCATCTGCTGGATTCGAACCATGCGCCTCTGGGATTGCAGTGCAGCTTCTTGCCACTAGGCCACCAGAGCTCCCCTATAATATAAATTTTTTAAAATATTTTCTTCTGTGCTCTAATCACACTTGCCAGTGCTAGTTGTGGTGACGGAGGTAGAAAAGCCATGTTTTATGTTGTCCTCTTGTTTCTTCTTATCGACAGCTCAGTAACGTGTAAATCATTGTCAAATAGATGTAACCACCTCCTAGCTGTCCCGCCAGCCAATTTTCAGAGACTGAAATATAATGGGAGAAGATTGCCCCTCTATTCCACAAAGCAGCTGGTGGATTTGAATCTCCTGTCTTTTGATTGGCAGTTCAACTCCTTAACCACTAGTTCACTGGTGGTACAACACAATTATAAAGAGATACTTATCTCCCAAGAAAGGAGGAGAGAAATTCTCAAAGAAGAAGCTATACAAGAGGGGTAAAAAACTGTGCTGCAATCCCAAAGGCATGTGGTTTGAATCCACCAGCTGCTCTGAGGAAGAATGATGGACAATCTCCTCATGTGCTAGTTACTGCCTCTGTAAACCCACTGGAGGGTAGCTATGCCTGGTTCCAACTCTATGGTGTGCAACAGTAAACATCATGTCTTTTGATAAGCCAATATTTACTTGAAACTTAATATGATAACGAGATTATATTCCAGAATGTCTAACTTTAAAACAAAATTGTTCAATGTCTCCATCTTATTAAAAAATCAAACCAAATCCATCGCTGTTGAGTTGCCTGCAACTCATAATAATCCTATAAAACAGAATAAAACTGCTTCATTGAGTTTTAAAAAAATGTAGATCTTTAAGGAAACCAATTGTCTCATCTTTCTCTTATGAAGCAGCCGGTGGATTGGAACTGGCAACATCTAGTTTGAAGCTCAGCACTTAACCACTACCTACCAAGGATCCTCTTTCTTCTTTTTGTAGGCTTCGGGAAAACTTAAGACTTCCATGATATTTTCATTTTTTTGATACTACATTTAAGAAGTCAAATATATAGCTCATTGTTGGGAAGCAAACTAGCAGTAAGTTACATAAAAATTGTTTGAAATCTGAAAAACGAGATGTTTTAAAACCCATAAAATAAAAGTGACTTTTTTGTTTTACACTATTCTGTGAAGACTTTTGGTAACTTGCATCTGTTTCTTGTTATTATTCTTTAACCCATTATTTTGTTAGGACATTTTCCTTTACTCTTCCCTTTGGAGAGAGTATCACAGACCTTATCCATTTTAGGAATGGTAGTTTATCCATAGTGAGTTGCGTTGATAACTCAAAACTTCATATCTGTGGCAGTTCGAATCCATCCATCACTTCATGGGAGAAAGATGGACACTGTTCTGCCTTACAGACTTGGAAGCTCAATGAAGTGTCACAATGTGTTGGAATTCACTCGAAGCCATTTTATCTTCAGCACTTTAGATATAAACGGCTGTGTTTTCTTCTTTGTATGACTGCTGTTTGCCATTGAAAAGATATATTGTTTTCATTTGACCAAAAAAGAGAAAAATGAAATAATACCTGATATATATGAAATTTTTGCAATAATGCTCAAACTGCTAGAAAGCTTGGCATTTATAAAAAAATTAATGTGAGCATAAATTGAAAACATTTTAACTGGATTATGTTTTTCCAGAGTATTAGTTTCTTAAATTACATTGGTTTAATGATTCATTAAAACAACTCTAATTGACAGCTTTTAAATCTGTTTGTCAAAGTCACTTAGTCAGCCTGATCCTGCCCTGGCTTCAAGTCTCTATTTGGTCTCTCCCAGGCTGTCATGTCAGGTGAGTCTTTGCAGACATTTTTCTTTGATATTTTTTTTAAGTCTACTAAGTTTGCTGTATATATTTCTTCAATGACTATTTTCACAAAACATTTATAGTATTTGATGTATATTTTCTGAAATTTTAATTTTTCCCTCATACTTTCATATAATTATTTTTCTTTTTTTGTCTCATTTTTTGGGGGTTGGGGAATGAAGGTCTGTATGCCCTGACCAGAATTAAGACTATTCATAACCATCTGTTTGACCTTTTTCCTACTGGGAGCTCAGGTGACATAGTCCACAGGAAGCTAGACTAATAACCAATGGGGTTGCTTCTCTGTGGTTTGAATCCACCAGGCAAATTGTTGACTCATTTATAGAAGCAGATTAAATTTTTTTAAATGAAAAAGAATTCATTTGTCTGGAGAAAGTTTTATTATTAGTACTAATAAAGATAATAAATAACCTGGTTAAATTTTAATGTGATAAGAATTATTTTTATAAAAATAACTTTTTTATGTGTTAAAATCAACAATAATTAAAGGAGTTGAGTTATTGAAGAGATTTTCAATAACTCCTTTGAGTTAATGAAGACTTTCCAGGACTCACAGCTGACTCTCCATTTTGTTTCTAAGGCTTTAATTCATTTTGGAGGTGACCCATCTTTACTCTGAGGACTACCTGGAGAAGAGTATTGAATATACCATGGACTACTAAGGAAACAAACCTGGAGAATTTGAAACCAGTATGCTCCTTAGAGGCAAGGTTTCTGAAGCTCTGTTTGACACACTTTGGCATATTGCAAGGAGCAACCATCATGCTTTGGAGGGTAGAGGGACAGCACAGGGGAGAAAGACCGTGAATGAGATGGATTGATTCAGTGACTGGGGCAATGGGGTTAGGTGAGTCATAAACAATAGGTTGGCTCAGGATAGAACAGGATTCAAGCTGCTGTACGTAGGATCACTATGAATCACAAGCAACTCGATGGCACATAACAACAAACAATAACAACCTCACCATAGTTCATTTATATGTATGTGTTGTTGCTATGAGCCATTGAGTTAGAATCAACTCATAGTTGACCCTCTAGTGGGTTTTCAGAGGCAGTAAATCTTACAGAGAGATTGCCTGTGTCTCTCCTGAGAAGCTACTAGTGGATTCGAACCACATGTGTTTGGATTAGCAGTGCAACTCCTCACCCACTGGGCCACTAGAGCGTCTGCCCCCCCACATATTTGTGTGTGTGTGTGTGTATATATAGATATATAAATCTAGATATATAAATGGATGAATCAATAGTTAGATATAGATCTATTTTAGGAGTCTAATAACTTAATAGATAAGGAGTTCCACAAAAGACTGATGGTTAAAATCTACCAGCTGCTTTGCAGTAGAAAGATGGAAAATGTCCTCCTGTGTAATTTAAAAGGGCACTCTGGTAGCCTAGTGGTAAAAAGCTGTGCTGCAATCCCGAAGGCATATAGTTCAAATCCACCAGCTGTTGCTTCATGAGAGAAAGATGGGCAATTTCTTCCTGTGTAATTAACTGCTTTTGAAAACCCGCCAGAGGGCCAAGTATGGGTCAGTTTCAACTTGAAGATACACAGCAGGGTGCTATTTCCAGCCTCTGAAAACTCAGTGGAAGGTAGCTATGATTTGATACAGACTCAACAAGATAGAGATTGAACAAGATAAGAGAGAGATATGGATATAGGTGGATATGTAGTTATATATTTATGTACGACATTTCTCAAAGAAAAATTTATCAGAAATAATTTCCTTGATTACTTTATAAAGTGACAGATAAGTAAATCACAACAATTATCTATCTTAAAATCTCACTCTAGGTTGACAAGGTAAAAAATTTCCCAATGTTAGCCAAATTAGCAGCAGGTCCCTGACAGTACTTTGGATCACATTTTACCTTGATAATGCTCAGGAGAGTTACTGAGGAGGAAGAGTGGTATAGCACCAGGTGACACTCTTGTGGTGGGGACAGACATTGACTAAAATTGCCCTTGGCACTGTAGTGGCAGTAACGCTAGGGAAAGGTCACCAAGGAGACAGATCACCTACCTGTCAGAGGATGCAGACAACCATGCTTTTGTGCCTGTAGTTACTCAGAGGAAAGGTCCTCTTATTCCAAAGGAGATACAGGAGCTACAGGGGATGCAGCTTGGGGAGTAATGAGAGGCAGGCTGTGTGTGGGGGGGTGCACATTCCTCTTAGGGGCTCAGTTCTATGCCAAGGTAGAGTACAGCTTCACTGCACATGGTGGGGGGGGTGACAACTTTCTCAGGTGAAGCCTGGAGTGATGCGATAAATCAGTGCTCTGGGTGCCTCTAAGTCTCATGACTGCAATACATTTGTTTCATGTTATATTATTATTCACTGGTTACAGTGTTGGAAACACTGTGGGTTGGAGACACTATTCCATCCTACAGGATTGCTATGAGTTAGAATGGACTTGATGGCAGTGAGGTGGGTTTTGTTGTTTATTTGATTTTTGTATTTTGTAATAATACAGTGTGGAATTTGTCCAAACATTGAGTTGTTATTGTTGTTTACCATTGAGTTAAAACTGACCCATACATAGCTGACAGGCTGGTGGGTTTTCAGAGGCAATAAATCACATGTGAGGAAATTGTCCATCCTTTTCCCATAAAGCATCTGGTGGATTCTAACCACATTCCTTTGAGATTGTAGCAGAGCTTCTTACAAAGAGGCCACAAGAGCCCGTTACACATTGAGTTGTTGTTTTGTGCCATCAAGTCAAAACTGACACATAACTGACCTTCCAGCAGGTTTCCAGAGGCAGTTGCACTGGAGAGATTGTGCACATTTCTGCCATGGAGAAGCTAGCTCACCGGTGGACTCAAGTTATGTGTTTTTGGGATTGTGGTGTAACTTCTTACCACTTGGCAAGCAACCAGAACACCCTACAGCATTAAGCTGTGCTCTGAAAATATTGTTTTTATACCTGAGACACTTTACAATTTATAAATAGTTTCATCTAAGTTATTGAATTTGATTGTTCCTGTCACCCATTGATGTTTCTGAGCTATGGCCTTAGAGAAGAATATGGAATCATTGACTGCTCAAAGAGCAAAGAGATATATCTTGGAAAAAAGTGCAGCCAGAGTGCTCCTTGGAGGCAAAGGTGGCAAAGCTTTATCTCATAATTTGTGCATGTTACTAGAGAAGCTATTATTTGAAAAGAGACATCATGCTTGGAAAAGTGGAGAGTCAGCCAAAGAGAGGAAGATCCTCAACAAGACTCATTGACACAAATCCTGCAGCAATTGGCTCACATATGTCAGAGATAATGAGGATGGCACAGGATAGGACAGGGTTCAGGTCTGTTGTTCATAGGCTCACTATATTTTGTACTTGATACCATGCTCCATAACAACAACGGTACCCCAACGACAACAACCCATTGAAGTAAACTGGGGAAAGGTTGTGGTCCTCACTTTATTAAAAGGAAAATAAGCTCTAGAGGTGAAGCAAACCACAGTCCAAAGCTATTAAGAAACGAAACAAAGACCAGATTGCAGGTTTTCTGAAGCTGTCAATCTAGACCATGTCTTTGCCTCACAACCAGCCCATTTTATCACTCCAGTCCATTCCCTCATACCACTACCCACTGGCAACTTGGAGATACACTGTAATAGCATGGCAGCAAAACACCAAAAAGTCGAACAGCAACTCTATAAAGGCTCTCATTACACACACCTAATACGATCCTAGTAAGTGGAATTTTTGGCTCTCTTACTCTACGTATTAACTAACTGTCCGTAGACAAATCAGACAACCTCTTTGGAATTCAGCTATCTTATCTAAAAAATTAAAGGATCACATAAATGTCCTTTAAGATATCTCCTACACCTAAGATTATGAAATTTTAGAAAGGAATCCACATTAAAAAAAAAAAAGGAAAAATCTTACTGTGTTGCTCCTTTTTAGGATGGCTGAAACAAACCACAGACTTCAATACCATAGCTGCCAATTCTGTAACAATTTGGACTGTGTAGCACTTACTTAAGTTCACCAATGGGAATTCAGTTGGAGGCTATACACAGTCTCAGCTTGCTCTGTTTGCGTTTTCAAAACCACTGGGGGAAATTGGGCTGAGACTAGTCTTAGAAAAATACAGACATTCTACATCAAATCTGACAATAAAGATGACTGTGGCATATTAATGACTTTTGATCATATTAGTAATTTCCTATTGCCTTATTTTGAGATTCAGTTATGTTGATACAAAACAAAAACAATATGGTTACAATTTAAGCTATTAGGACCTCTGATCTAGGACACAGGTGCATTCTATTTGAGCATATTTAGCCCGTACATTCTAAATTTACATAATTGATAAATTGCAGTTTTGATTAGGCTGACATCAGTGGGAGTGCCTGATTAATCTGCGTTTTCTGAATCTCTCCTGGGAGAAGAGTATCTGTGAAAACCAGTGAGCAATGAGATTGCGCCCTGGTCCAAACATCTGACACCATCTTAAATATTTAATATCATTATTGTGTACTTTGAACAACAAACTCAACAGTCAGAACTATGATTTGGGCGTCCAATTGTTCATTTTCATGCAAGAGAGACCATTAGGAAAAAAATATCCCACAACACAAACCATAAAATAAAAAAACTGACTCTTGTACCCTCACCCCAAGAAATTTCCCTCGCTCCCGCCCAATCTTGGCCCCTCTCCTGCCTCAGAAACGTTTCACTAAGGCTTAATGGAGGGTTACTTTAGGAGGAAATAGAGGGGTGTTGGGGTGGTACTGATTAAAATAGCAAAGTCTTTGGAGAAGTCCTGAAATCAGGAAACTCAAACTTTTTGCCTTGGAATCAGAACTGATTCATAGCTAACCTTCTAATGGGTTTTCTGAGACTGTAAATTGCATGGGAGATTGTCCAATTTACTAATGTCTAAACTATTCCTAAAGCAGATGTTGCTGTTAGATGACATCTAGTTGACATATAACTCATAGTGACCCTATTGACTTCACATCGGAAACCTGCCCTATCCTGTGTCATCCTCATCATCTCTGCACGCTGGAGCCCATTGTTACAGTCATTGTGTCGTTTTATCTCAGTTAGGATCTTCTTTCTGACTCTCCAGTTTTGTGAGCATGACATCTTTCTCCAAGGGCTGGACCCTCCTAACAACATGTCCAAAGCATGTGAGGCACAGTTTCATCATCCTTTTCTCAAAGGAGTATCCTGGCTATACTCTCTCCAAGACAGATTTGTTTGCTCTTTTCTTGGCAGTCCCCGCGATATTTAATGCCCTTCTCCAGCACTATAACTCAGAGGCAAAGGGAAAGCAAATGTAAAAGATTCATTTTAACTTGCTGGACAATCTCTCAAGGCTAAGATGGAAACTTCCATGGTTAATAGAAATTGTTCAGTAGTGCTTCTCTTCAAGTGGCATCCAGAGCACTGCCATTCCTGTCACCTTGGAGAGACTTCTGCTTGGGAGTCATCTTGTGTTTTCTTTCATCTCTGGGGACTGACTCTAGCTTAAAAGGATTTCCAAAGTTAAAACAGTCAGAGTCTCATGATCAACAACTATCCTATGCTTCTTACTTCCCCTCTGCCTCCTCTTACTTCTGACCTTCAAAAGACAACCTATTATCAACAGTGCCCAGCACTGCTGCCCACACACATATCTTTGGGTCTAGCAGACAGGTCTGTGGTCAGATCATCTTTACCATGCCTTCCTAAGGCAAGGTCAGCCAGTTCACTTCAGAGACTGGATGCTGAACTGCTACTTTTCTAATTCCAGAAAGTAGCCTGCAATCCAAACACATCATTAAAGAGGGCGGTAGCATGTGCTTCCAGAAGAGGATGACGCAATATTTCAGGGAAGAGTTTGTGGGTAAAATGCGTAGCACACCCACCTAGCCACTGCCATATTTGGCCGACGAGAGTTTATTTTCCTTACTTTGTGAACATTTAAGGTCAAGTCTATTAATTGTTTCTATAAATATAATGTGAGTCCAAGATGCAGCCATATTAACATTAATCTAATTAATACAGTGCTGTGTAGAATGCCAGCAGACTCGTGTCAGGCTCCATGGTGTGAAGAATGCACTAATGACCTTTATCGAGTTATTAAATCTCTAGACTTCAACATTCTAGAATTTAACATTCTGTAAAACATAATACATACCTCAGACTTATTTTACAGGGAATCCTTATTAAAAGTTTCTTTAGTGAGCTTTAAGCCTATTAGGAAGAAAGTTCTCAATTTGAGAGTTTTGTTTTCCCCTTGTCTGAATTAAATCTTCAAAAATGGGAGTTTCTGCAGTGTTTTATTTAAAGAAATGCCTGGACAATCCCTACTGACAATCATGGCTATTACCATTGTCTTGTTTTTGTTCTTAAATCACATCTATTGAATTTAAAGAACAATGGAAGTTGTCATGCAGACATTTGCAAGAAAATTGCACTTGCTTTCTATATTAATGGGGAGCACATTTTAATATCTAAGTATCATTTTATTTATCATGGAATTAAAAATCCCTTTTTAAAGTAAGAAATCTTTAGACCAATTATTAATGCAAAGAAGAACCACTGTTCACCCTTTCCCCATTTTTCTCTTCCCTAAACACTACATCTCTTTCCTGGAAAGTACAGAAAATAGAAGGAATGAAAATATGTTTCCTTTCACGTGCTTCCTAATTACAGGGTTATATTAGTATTACTAAGAAACTCTGTTTGTTTACAGTTTGTATTCCAAAGGAAAGTAAACCCAGGATCAGATGAGCAAAAGTTTAGGTCCAATTAAGTACTGTTATTTTAAATTTTTTATTTTACTTTATTATTTTTTGTGTGTGTACCATCAAATCAGATCCAACTGGTACAAGAAGAGATTGCCCCTCCTTCTCCAGCAGAGCATCTGGTGGATTCGAACGGCATGCCTTTGGGATTGCAGTGCAGCTTCTTGCCACTAGGCCACCAGATTTCCTTGTGTATGTTACTTTTAACAAATTCTAAGGCGTTCTTCTCTACTCATTCTCTCTGCAAAGAATGGAGAGATGTAAAGAGTATGATGAGCTTATCTCTAACACCATCGGCTGTAAATACTTCTCACCCTTTGAGAACATAACTTTGGCAAGAGTATTTCAATCATACTATCTCCTTCAAGAAGTTCAATTACTTAGTAAATACTTTTAGGATTAAGAAAACATAAATTTCTTTTTATAGGATTTTTATATATGCTCTAATAAGGGCAAACTCTTAGTAAACCAGCTTTCCTCTAATTCATTCTGATTCATGATGTTTCCTCATATCTTTGAGTAGAACTAAACTTTACATTGTTTTCAATAATCAGTTTGCTTGGAAGCAGACTACCAGGTCCTCCTTTATGTCTCTGAGTGAACTCAGGCCACCAACCTTTTGATTAGCAGCCATGCACATTAACTTCACTATCCAGGGACTGAAAAAATTAGTGTGTTCTGAATATGATAGCATATTGCTATTATACTGACAAAGTCTAAAGTACAGATCTTTAAGTCTTTCTTCTGAGAACAGATAGGGAAATTATACTGGATATTCAGAAGATTGACAATTCACAGGATTTGATTGAATCCTGGTTTGTAAATCTTAATGATAAAGTTATGGCATATTGGCAAAATATGGTATTTGAATCATCACTGAGATGGACGTCGTGGTTATGAGGTACCACTGAGTTGAATATGACTCATAGCAATGGCATGAACAACAGACTTGAACCCTGTCTTATCCTATGTCATCCTTATCTTCTCTGATACTCTTAAGCCCATTGCTGCAGTCACTGTATCAACTCATCTCAGTGAAGGTCTTCTTCTCTTTTACTAACCCTCCACCTTTCCAATAATGATATTCCTTTCCAAAGAATAGCCTCTCCTAGCAACCTGTCCAAAGCATGAGAAGTGACGCTTCATCATCCTTGCCTCCAAGGAGCCCTCTGGCTGTATTTTCCCCAAGACATATCTGTTTGTTCTTTTGCCAGTCTATGGGATACTCAGCATCTTCCCCAATATCACAACTAAACAGTATCAATCCTTCTTCTATCGTCCTTAGTCAATGCCAGCTTTCAGATGCATAGCAAGTGATTGAAATGACCATGGCCTGAATCAGATGCACCTTAGTTTTCATAATGCCATCATTGCTCTTTAGTATCTATGAAAGGTTACTGACAGCAGACTTAACCAAAGCAAGGTACCAAGATATTGATTATGGATCCAAATAAAATGAAATAACTGACAGTGTCAGGCTTTTCTTCATCTATAAAATAGTGTCTTATGGCTCATTGGGAAAGGCTTTGTTTTCTTGATGTTGAGATGTAATCCATATTCAAGGTTGTAGTCTTTGATCTTTTGAAGCAAACATTCAGGCCCTGCTCACTTTCAGCATGCAGGGTTATATCATCTGCATAACAGATTGCTGATGAGTCTTCCTCCAATCCTTATACCATTTTCCCCCTTCAGGGAGTACAGCTTCAAGAAGATCTGGTTAAAAAAAAATCAAGATATTTTATGTCTGAAATATACTTTCAAGGAGATCAAATTACCTTTCAAGGAGTATCTTAAGGTGCAATTGTATTTTCAAGGAGATCAAATATGCTTTCAAGGAGTACCTTAAGGTGCAATTGTATTTTCTTTGTGTAAATACAACTTTCAAAACTTCACTTTTTCTATCCTTCCTCTGGAAAATATATTCTCATACTTGCATAATTACATTTCCGAACACAATAGTTTAAATTTCATTGTATATACATGCAACTCAATCTACTACTTAATTCCTATTTGTCTGAATTTTTATTGTGGTAAATGTGAAATAAACAATATTAAGAAGCATGGCCAAGAATAATGGGGCTGCAACTTTTCAACATTTAGCCATCTTCAAAAAGACAGAACCTTATAAAAGCATTCCTTTCATTGGCTTCATCTGGCATGTTTCATTTTGTTAGGATCAAAGATTTGACAGAGATGAAAGACTGAAACTTAACAACCAAGAATTTCTTAAAGTACAAATATTCCGATAGGAACTTTCTTAATTCTATTTCTTTATCTAATACATTTTCTCAGACATCTTAAAAAATGGAGAAAGAGATTTTCTTTTCAGCAAGTTTATAGTTGCATTCAGAAGCAAATTGAAAACTGCAGTTAGAAAATGAAGTCAACATACCTTGTAAAAAGAAATACACACGTACATGTCACATAGACCAACAACTGAGATGAGATGATTGAGAAATATTCCATTTTTATCAAGATATTTGACACCATAGAGAAACAATTGGCATGAAGTGTATAATTTTTAAAACTGGGTAAAAATATAAAATTGATAACTGCTTCCAATTAACATCCCTGTACTACTAGAGAAATGTTACTCATATATTTCTAACTCTGATCTAAATGAGAAATATAATATATATATATATTTAGACATGAAACTAATTCTATCCTATAAAGAGTAATATATACACATATTGTTTAGATATTATTTGCAGCAAAAATTAAAAAAACTTATTTTACTTTTCTCATTAGAAATGAATAATGTTATACTATAGAAAATAATATATAGAAAGAAAAGAGAGAATCTAAAATCACATGATCCTCTTCTCTGTCATTGATAAATACTCCCTTCCTGCTACTCAGAAAGGTAGCAGATGCCACTAGTCTTGGGGTTAGGGTTTTAATGTTGATGAAAAAACTGATGATAGGGCAATTATCAACACGGGATGAGGGATTTGAATACCAATCTTCTTTCAAAGATCTTATGAGTAAAATTATATACTGACTCCACCACAAGTAGCTTCACTCCACAGGAGAAAGACAAGAAATCTCTTACCAAGTGATTTATAGCCTCTTAAACCCAAGAGAGGGTCACCTATGCATTAGTTCCTTAGATACTTCTCATTAACTGTACAATACACTAGGGACTACACCATCAGAACTCTGTCATATTGAATTTAACATGTATACAACCAAACCAGATCTCACTCATAGACCTCCTGACTCACAGTTTGCCCCACCTCAATTAATTACTTTATCTCTTGTGGTACAATAGATTGAATGTTTACAATGGCTTTCCTAGTCATTGGCATCAATTTTCACACAACATGGCTGGATTGTTGTTAGTTACCATTAGCAACTAACTAACTATAAGTTAAGCATGACTTATAGTGACTCAATGAACAACAGCCTGAATCCTGTCCTATCCTGTGCCATCCTCATAACCTCTGATATACTCGAACCCATTGCTGCAGTCACCATGTCAATCCACCTTGTTAGAAGTCTTCCTCTCTTTCACTGACCCTCTGTCTTTCCAAGTATGATACCCTTTCCCAATGAATAGCCTTTCCTTTTAACATATCCGAAGTATGAAAGACAAACTTCACCATCTTTGCTTCCAAGAAGCATTCTGGTTGCACTTTTTCCAAGACATATCTATTTGTTCTTTTGACAGTTCATGGGTTATTCAATACTTTTCTCCAACACCACAACTCAAAAGTATCAGTTCTTCTTCTTTCATACATACTCACTGTCCAACTCTCGGAAGCATATCAAGTAACTGAAAAAAAAAAAAAAACACAAAACAACAAAACATTGACTGGATCTGTTGCACCTTAGTCTTCAAAATTACATCATTGTTCTTTTTGTCCAAAGCAATATGGTTCCTGATTTCCTGGCTGCTGGTTCCAAGGATGTTGATTGTGGATACAAGAAAGATGAAATAATTGGCAGTTTCAGTCTTTTCTGTGCCTACCATAATGTTGCCTGTTGGCCCCATGGTAAAGACCTTTGTTTTCTTAATGTTGAGATGTAATCCATATAGAAGTCTCTACTGTTTGATCTTCTGTAGCATGTGTTTCAGAACCTCCTCTCTTTTAGCAAGCAAAATTATATCATTTACATAATGTAGGTTATAGATGAATCTTCCTCTGATATGTATGCCATATTATAATTTACAAATTAGCGTACAGATTGAATATGGCATGGTAGTACAATGCAAATGATATGAATAAAATAAATAATACCTTTTGACTTGGAACATGAAAATATTGTGTAGACTACTATTGAGAATGTTGTTGTCATTGTTAAGTGCCTTCAAGTTGCAGGTGACTCATAGTGACCCTATGAATGAAAGTCCTGGACACCTTCTGTATAACTTTTGTCCTTTCTCCAGGCTCATAGGGTTTCCAGAGGCAAGCTATCATGGAAGTGGATGCCACTCCTGCTTCCAAATATTTGTCAGTTTTGTCATCCCACCAGGCTTAAAGTGAACAAGTTCAGAAATAGAAAATGGAAATCTTTCTGCCATCAAGGGAGCAGAAGCTGAGTGTAGGATGCAAGATGACTGACACCACCAGAAGCTGCAGTCAAGATGATGGAGAACCAGAGACCAGTTATGACACAGAGCTGAATTGGAATTGCTATATCATGGAATCGGAGCTAAGGACCTTCACTCAAACTTCCTGGAGAGCTAGAGGGGAATACCATATAGTTGGCAGGACTCAGAGCTTGGTGATGTTGCCCAAAAGCATGAAACCGAAGGTTCAGGGACCTACAAGCACACTCAAGAAGTTGTTCTGATTGAAGAATTGTATCTTATTTTCTACCTGAATTGTAGCGTTTCAACATCCCTAATAAATCCCATAATTGTGGGTCTATGGTCTGTGAATTCAGGATTGTGAGTTCTGTGTGGCCGCTAAAACAGATTAGCAGAACAACTGGTAAAGCAGTGAGCACTAATTAGGGTGGTTGGTTGGTGATGGCATTGAGAAGAAACAATGAAACACAGGAACATGTCTGATCTCAAAGGAACTGGTTTTCTGCTGCTGATAACTGTTGACGAGCATTGTTCCTTTTTATTGAGTTGGAAAAGCTTAAAACTCATTGCCATCAAGTTGTAACTGACTCATAACTGACTCCCTCCACCTCCCCACTGGGTTTCTTAGACTGTAAATTGCCTGGAAGAAAACTGTCTGACCTACTTTCTCCTCCATAAACACTGGTGGATTTGAATCTTGAGAGGACATACTCTTTGGGTTAACAGCACAACTCCCTACAGACTACAGTACCAGAGCTCCCTTGTGAGGCTTGCAGAGATCAAAAGATGCTACCCTCACACTGGTCACTCTGGTTTTACTCCTTTTCTCCATTTTTTCTCATTCAAATCTCTTGTTAAGCTCTCTTGGCTCTACCATCAAAATAGAAGTATTGTTGTACTAGTCATCACCACTTGTATTGCTCCCACCAGTTTGTACCACCACCATCAAGTCTCACCTAGGTTACTGGTCTCCTGATTCCCACCCTTAAATCTCACAGTCAACACACAACATTGAGGCCAGCAAAAAGTCAGATTTCATTATATGTGCTCCAAGTTTTCTAAAGCTGGCGTATCACGCTAAGGGTAAAAGCCAAATGTGTACAAATACAAGTTTTAAAAATTTTAGCTTCCATAGTTTTCTGAACCTATTTTAATCTCTTTTTGTATCCTCTTATTTTTTTTTGTCATACTGACTTGTTGTCAAAGTCCTGGGGTTTTGAACTTGCACCCTATATATTCTCCTGCCCTTCTCTCTTGCCTTTCAGATCTTGTATAACAAAAGAATCCTTCAGTAAAGTGTTTTCTAAAGTCTATTTAAAATTGTATGCTCTTTCCAATACTCAATATCAGTACTCTTATTTCATTTTAATGTCTTCTCAGAATGTTTAATATGTTTCAATTTATTGATATTTCCCTTCCATTTTTCCTTGAAAGAAAGCTTCCAGTCTATGGCACTCTTTTTCACAAATAATGGTATTTTTAAAAAAATTTAAAAGTATCCCTTCTGTCTTACAGACATTGTCCTATGAGGTTGATGAGAAAAGAACAGTATATTTTAAGTAAAGAATGACATTTCTTGTGGAAAGTTGCATTATGGGAAAATATTAAAAATAAATTTATAACAACCAGTGTTTACTTAAAGGGTAAAAAGAAAAAGAAATTGAAGATATAGTAATTATTTTAAAAAAGATAACTGAGGTAGAAAGATTTACTGGTGAATATCAAGTCAAGTTATCACTTTAAGTTAGAAGATAGTGATTTAGCTTTTCATTTTGGTCAAGTTGTGTCCTAAGTATGTAAACTATTGATGAAAACCAATTTGGTTGTAGAGCAAAAAGACTGAAAAGTCTGCCCTCATCTTGAATATCCCAAGATTTAAATTATCAAAACCTGTCAATTTTAAAGATGGAATTTATGACATTTCAAACATTATAATGTGAAAAATGAAAGGCTAAAAAGTCTTTAAAAAATTAATCTTTCTCAAATTTCTCAGAATTAAATACTTTCTATTTTGTTTTTCTTTGTGTATCTTGAAGTACTTCTCTGAGAGTAAGAAACCATTAAAAAAACCTGATAGACTTTTAGTTGAAGTATTATTAACCTAGTATTTTTATTACAATCCTCATTTTACAGAAACCAAGGCATTAAATTATTGAAAATTTTAAAAAGATGGACATTTAATATTTAAAGGCTTGATTGTCCTTTATTGAATATTTTTATGTTAAAATATAGTTCTGATTTTGTGCCAAAAGGCTTCTATTTTTGCTTTGCTAAGAAGTTGCCTGATGGATGATGATATTGTCCATACTCTGACTTATAATCCTTTCCACATTGTCCTGTTGAATTTATACAATCTTTCACAAAGGTTTACTTTGTTTGCTACCATCCCTCATGGGAACTTGGTATTCAGTAACCCTCTATTAGTGATTATGATATTCATCTTGAGTTGAATCAGGACACAGGGTGTGATGCTGCAGTCTATTTAAAAGTTTATTTTTTTGCTGAATCTAAAATATTAACAGAAGGTTTACAAGAATATTGTAGTATTGTTTAATGGAAGGTAAGAATGGTTTAATTCTTTAGCTGTGTGAATAAATAGAACTTGATTAGATTTCAAGATGTGATTTAAAACTCAATATTCTCATATATTAGAACAAACTATCAATATTTTAATATTAAAAAACCTCCTGGGGTGTTAATTTTTGAGAACTAATTAGAAGAATATCCTCAGGTATTACATCTACATATGAAAATTTACCCCAACTTAATCAAAAGATTTGTCTACTCATTGTTTTATTCTCTGTTGGCTCCCTCTCTTATTTATAGTCATTCCCTTTTTATTTCATCCACTCTCTAGATGTATACCATCAATGTACTGATCAATCTGTATGCTAAGCAACTTAGTCAAGAAGCTGGAATCTATGAAGAGGAATGTGGCATCAGGATTGGAGGAAGATTTATCTGTGTTATGCAGATGACATAACCTTTCTTGCTGAAAGTAAGGAGGACTTGACTTGAAGTACTTGTTTCAGAAAATCAAAGAATACAGCCTTCAGTATGTATTGTATCTCAATGTCAAGTAAACAGGTTCTTATCACTGGACATGATGATAGATGGAGAAGAGAATGAAACTGCCAACAACTTCATCTTACTGAGATCCACAATTAACATCCTTAGTACCAGCAGTCAGAAAATAAGGAGATGTATTGCACTGGGAAAGTTTTCAGTTAATCTCTTCAAATTACTGGGGAGTAATAATATCAGTCTGAGGACTAAGGTGTCTGATTCAGGTCATAGTCTTTTTGATCACTTGGTGTGCATCTTAGAGCTGGACAATGAATAAGGATGACAGAAGAAGAATTGATTCCTTTGAGCTGTGATGTTGGAGGAGAGTGCCGAACATCCTTCCGATGGATGGCCAAAAGAACAAACAAATATATAATAGAGAGGGTCAACCAGAGTTTTCTTTGGAGGCAAATATGATCAGGCTTCTCCTCATATACTTTTTTGCATCTTTCAAGGAGGGGTAGTCCCTTAAGAGGACCTTGAAAGGGAGGATGAGGGTTGGCAAAGGAGAGGAAGACCTAGACCAGGTGAGTTGATATGGTGACTGTCCTAATCGGCCCTAGTGTGTCAGGAAGTATGAGGATGGCATAGGTTAGAACAGGGTTCAGATCCGTTGTTCATAGGGCCTCTATGGGTCCTACTCAACTTGGTGACACCTAACAACTGATAACACTAAATTTAT
Organism: Elephantulus edwardii; assembly: GCF_000299155.1. Classification (NCBI taxonomy): domain Eukaryota; kingdom Metazoa; phylum Chordata; class Mammalia; order Macroscelidea; family Macroscelididae; genus Elephantulus; species Elephantulus edwardii. The sequence continues at coordinate 8,574,835 of NW_006399752.1, forward strand.
ATCTCCAATCAAGAATTCCAGAGTCATATGGATAATAGCCAACATATGATTTTTTTAAGTATTTCATAGAAGTGCTTGCTGCAGAAGGTCAAGGACTGCAGTTTTTAATATGGATTGAAGCTCAATATCAAGAAAACAAAGATTATCACCTCTGGGCCAATTGGCAGCATCAGTATGGATGGTGAAGAGATTGAGATAGTTAACAGTTTTTGTTTATTTGGTTCCACAGTCAACACTCTTGCTAACAGCAGCCAGGAAATCAGTATATGAATTGTATTGGGAACGTCAGCTGTGAGAGACCTCTCAAGAGTACTGAAGTGCAACAACATCAGGCTGGAGACTATGGTGCGCCTGATCCAGGCTATAGTCTTTGCAATTACGTGCTATGCATCGGAGAGTTGGGCAGTGACTATGGATGATAGAAAGAGAATTGATGCCTTTGAGTTGTGGTGCTGCAGAAGTGTTGAATGTACCATGAACAGCTAGGAGAATAAACAGGTTTGTCCTGGAGAGGGTGAAGCCAGAATGTTCCCTGGAGTCAAGGATTCTGAAGCTTTGTCTGACATACTTTGGGCACGTTGCAAGGAGGGACTGGTCCTTGGAGAGGGACATCATGTTTGGGAGAGTGGAGGGACAGCGCAGGAGAGGAAGACCTGCTATGAGATGGATCGATTCTGTTAGTAGAGTGGTGGGAATGAATGTGTTTGAGACAGTGAGGTTGGCACAGGATAGAATGGCATTTAGGACTCTTGTACATAAAGGTCACTATGAGTCTCAAATGACTCATTGAAACATAACAACAACAACATACTTCCTAATATTCAACTTGTTGTTGTTGTTGTTGTTCATTGTCTTAGAGTCAAACATGACTCATAGTGACCCTATGAACAAAAGGCTTGAAGCCCCTCTACAACTATTGACATTTATCAAAGTTCATAGAATTTCTGGAGGCATGTTATTTAGGAAGTAGTGCCACTCCTGTTTCCAAAATATGCAACGTGGTATGCCAAATATAGTTACTAATACTTAACACTCCCAATTTTCAAGTCAGCTCTTCCTATATTATTTACTAAATGATTAAATGGTAAGGTAAGTTTGTTACTACAATGCTACAAGCTATGTCATCAGTATTTCAAGTACCAGCAGGGTCACCCATAAAAGACACATTTGGCAATTCATGAGAGAGACAGAGTAGGAAGAAATGTCCCATTGTTAGTTCTCAAAGAAAATCGATGAAGACCAAGAATTAATGGTAGAAATGAATCCACTAGGTTAGAAGCCTCTCAAAAAGCACACTAGCTACAACAGTGAACTTCAATAATCCAATAATTATCAAGAGAAGGCAGGACTGGGCAATATTTCATTTGGAGTTATTAGATTTCAATGGAGTTGTCATGAATTGGAGCTACTTTAACAGCAACTAGCAATATTAAATGGCAAATTATCCATATTAACCAGGTCTAGCCTATCTAAGCACAATTGGCAATAGCAACATCCTTTTTAACTTTAACAATACTGGAAATTTGGATACATATTCATAATAGTTTGGGATGATTCTATTTTCCAATTGTTTAGGTCATGAAATATCCTAATTGACCTAGAACTTCCAGCTCTATGTGGAAGATGGTTGAGAGCAGATATTCTTTAATTTTAAGAAGCTGCTCTGCAATCCCAAAGGCATGCAGTTTGAATTCTCCAGAAGCTCCGTGGGAGAAGGATGGCGATCTCTTTCGAGTGATTAGCTGCCTCTGAAAAATCCACAGGAGGGTCAGCCATGGTTGGTTCTGACTCAGCAGTACACAGCAAGAAGGGTATTGGCTAGTCCTCTCCATTTCACTCATATTTACTAGCCTACAATATTACTACCTCTCAAAACGAGCATTTTTTTATTTTATTACTAGGCTGCTCCTTGGAGGCAAGGATTCTGAAGCTCTGTCTGACATACTTTAGGCATGTTGTAAGGAGGGACTGTAGTCCTTGAAGAGGGACATCATGCTTGGGAGGATGGAGGGACAGCGTGGGGGGGGGGAGATCCTCTATGAGGTGGAATTGATTCAGTGACTGGGATAATTGGGGTGAGTGTGTCGGAAACAGTGATACTGGCACAGTATAGAGCAGGGTTTAGGGCTGTTGTACACAGGGTCACTATGAGTCGCAAGTGACTTGAGAGCACTTAACAACAACATAATTTTTATAAGGGAGTTCTGGTGGCCTAGTGGCAAGAAGCTGCGCTGAAATCCCAAAAGCCCCAGTTTGAGGCCACCAGCCCCTTTGTGAGAGAAGGATGGGCAATCTCCTCCTGTGTGATTAACTGCCTCTGAAAACCCACAGGAGGGTCAGCTATGGGTCAGTTCTGACTTGACAGTACATAAAGACCAACAACATGTCATAATTTTTTAATTACAAAAGACTGTTAAATGTGAATATAAAAATATGACACAATGGGAAAACCAATTGCAAATTTCCTTGATGTGGCATGTTGCTATTTTTGTGTACTATGGGGTAAGAACCAACTCATTGTTGTCCCTCCAGTGGCTTTTCAGTGGTAGTAAATTGCATGAGAGGAGATTGCCCACCTTTCGTCAGCAGAGAAGCTGGTGGATTTGAACTAAACAGTACTAAATACTTTCTGGGTAAGATCAATGATATAAACTCATCTGATTAATGTGGAGTAGAAACTGTCTTGATATATGACTCTACATTGGGTTTCTGAGGCTCTCAATTACATGGCAGGAGATTGCCCATCCTGCGATCCTCTGGGGCGTTCGAGTCAGCAGAGACACAGCCTTTGAGTTAGCAACAAAACTTCCTACTGGCTGGGCCACTAGAACTGCCCATCAGTGATAGAGCTGTAATGGAAGAATTGGATCAGAATATTTCAATAGAGCCGTAGTAATAATAGTTATGTCAACTGTATCAGTGTCAAAGGAGTACAGGAAGTAATTCGACAGTGGAAAACAGATAATAATTAATCCAAACTTCTCACTAATAAGTATTGACAATTCTCATTGGATCTTTGGAATCGAGAAACTATAAGATAAAGAGAATGAGGTGCAGATAGTGTTCCCTTGAGCCCATAACTGAGGATTTCACCTGTGATTTCAAAGATTACTCTAGAAAAGGACAGCAGTTCGCAACAGAATTGAACTAACATTGCTCTTGAGTAAAATACAAAGCTGACTATTTTGGGGATGCAAGATACATTTTCTGGATTTTGACAAATGACAGTTATTGAAGAAGAAGAGAATTTTGCTTCATTTTAGTTTATTGTTTTAATTCTGGAAGGTTTATGTATCATTTTTCTGTGGAGAGGTTGCCATTTTTTGTGTATGCCACTGATAAATCATTGTTTAAAAGCTTGGCTTATGAAAAAACATATTCTACAGGAAGGACTCATAATTTTTTCAGAGAAATTACAGTTTGAGGTACATCATGAGCAAGATCAATCTGGCCAAAAAGTATATTTTTTGCCAAAATAATAGCTCATGAACAAAGCCAATAGGAGAAAGAGTTCATTTTTCTGTGTTGCTTAATAGCTTGTCTTTGATGCTCATTTCTTTTAAATTTAATAAAATATTTTTGAACATTCTTAATAAAGTACTACATGGTGAATCATGACACTCCACCTGGCAATTGCCCTTTTTGTTGGCAGGAGCTGATGAGCTGTGTAATTAGATAAGTGTTCTCACCAATACCTGGAGTGCAGAAATGTTTTTCATCTTTTCCATTATTGTACGCTTAACTCTGAAGCATACACTCATTTGGCATTCTAAGTACTTTTGATTGATTTACAATGTCAGTAAAATTTACAGATTATGCATTCCAAAAGATAAGAGGGAATTAATGTCTTAGGAACCGTTTTCAGCTTAGCTCCCTTTGCCAACATTAATTTTTTAAGTATTAGTGTGCCTAAGTGTACAGAAGCAAGTAAACATGGATAAATGTAATCCAAGTTAAATTGCTGAGAATATGATTTTCCATTTGGTTTGCTGAGGGCTTATGGATAATAGTTCTTGATGTATACTTTGAAGAATGCTTGCACTTTTAGTAGGGATGTCAAAATAATGTTCAAAAAGCTTTATCACACATTGCCACAATCTTGGAATACCAGTTACCTCTACCCCTAAAAACACATATATATTTAAGTAAAATTGAAATCAATAGGAACATCAGAAGAAGTATAAAATAAAATTTAAATGCATTCTTTGTTCCTATTTTGAAAAAATTTATGTGGTCTAATAAGTATAAAATTGTTCATAATTTATTGTAACTCTGCTTAGAGTTATAAATTCCTTATAACTAAGGTATTTCAAACAATGGGAGATTTAACTAAAATTAAGTTAACCAACATTTGGCAGTCATATAAGATGCCTTTTACTGTTCCCTCTGTTTTAGTAGCTAAACAAAGTAGCTCTGGTGGCCTATTGGTAAGAAACTGCATAGCAATCCTGGAGGCATGTGGTTCAGATCCACCAGCTGCTCTGGGGAAAAGGATGGACACTCTCTTCCTGTCTGGTTAACTGCCTCTGAAAACCCACTGGAGAGTCAGCTATGAATAATCTCTGACCAGATAATACTCAACAACAACAACAATGACTAGGCAAAAGCATGCTAATTGGTGGATCATAATAAATTATGAATGACATTGAAAATTTCAGAGCAGTTAATTGTGCCCATGTTGAGCCTGTATCCAGGCCAGGAAATAGTTGGTGTAATAGAACACTGTATGGTTAAAAGTTGGTGTAATAGAACACTGTATGGTTAAAATTCAGGAAAAGTATACAAAAGAACCTTCAAATAGAATCAAGGTCATATTTCGGTTCTCATAGGTCTGTGTTCATTTTCAGCTTCAATTTGAACTTTAACATAAGTAATTTATGATCTGGTCCACAGTCAACACCTGGTGTTGTTTTTACTGCTGATATTAAGCTTTTTCATTGACTCTTTCCACAGAGATGGCCAATCTGATTCTTGTCTATTTTATCAGGTAAGATGCATGTGTATAGGCTCTGTTTATGGAGTTTTTTAAAGGTATTGCAATAAATAGACCATTCATTGTAGAAAATTCTAATATTCTATCATTTCTGTCACTAACGACACCAAATTAAGACAAGACAAGTTGTGGGATGACCTTATGGACATGACCCATAAATAAAATAAAAAGTCATTATAAAACTAGGAAAGAAAGCAAGGACAAATATAAATTTCAGAGAAAACTCTGAATGTAGCAATGAAATGTAGACAGACAAAATCAAAATGACAAAATGTTGAAGAGAGATGAACAAACGATTTCAAAGGGCATCTCAGGAAGCAACATATTATAACTAAATGTTCAAAGAGCTGGAGTTAGAAAACCGAAAGGGAAGAACATACTCTGCATTCCTCAAGCTGAAACAACTGAAAAACAAATTTAATCCTCAATTTGAAATAATAAAATTTTCTATGGGTAAAATTTTGAATGATGAGGGCAGCATCAAAAGAAGATGAAAGGAATACACAGAACCATTGAACCAAAAGAATTAGTCAACACTAACAATTTTCAGAAGTAGCATATGATCAAGAACTAATAGTAAGGATAGAAGAAATCCAAGATGAACTGACACCATTGGCAAAAATAAATTCCCGGGATTTATGGAATACCAACTGTCAAACAAATGCAATCCTTGACATGCTAACTAATCTATGCCAAGAAACATGGAAGACAGCTTACCTGGCCATTTTACAGGTAGAGACCCTGTAATGAATGTTCACATTCTGACAAAAAATGATTCAACAAAATGTAGATATTATTGAACAATATCATTAATCTCACATTCAATCTCAATAACCAGGAATTTAAACTGGATTCAGAAATGGTTGTGGGTGAGGATTATCAGTGCCAATTTCAGATAGATTTTTTTTGAATGCAAAGAATACCAGAAAAATGTTTGTTTGTGTTTTACTAATGGTGCAAAGGCATTTGACTGTACAGATAGTAAAAATTATGGATAACCTTGAGAGGAATTAGAATCCTAGAACACATAATTGTTCACATGAAAGATCTTTACATAGAACGAGATGAAGTTGTTGGGGAAAAAAAACAAGGGAACATTGCATAGTTTATATTTATAAAAATGGTGCATCTGAATTGTGTCCTTCCTTGATATCTATTTATTTAATCTGTATGCTAAATCATTTGAGAAGCTGGATTTTATAAAAAATGATATGGCATCAGAATTGGAGGAAGACTCATCAACAACCTGAATTATGCAGACGACACAATCTTGTTTGCAGAAAATACATACTTAAAGCACTTACTGAAGAAGATCGAAGACCACTGTCTCAATATGGATTACATCTCAACATCAAGAAAACAAATATCCTTGCCACTGGAACAATGGACAATACCATGATTGATGGAGAAAACAATGAAATTCTCAACAACTTCCTTACTTGAATCTATCATCAACACCTATTGAAGCAGTAGTCAAGAAATAAAAAGATATATTGCATTGGGAAAGTCTGTTGTTAATACATATCAAAATAGTTAAAGAGCTAAAGTTTCAGTTCAAAACCTAAGGTGCACCTAATCTGCACCATGATTCTACACATCTGAAAGTTAGGCAATAAATGTGATGACCAAAAAATAAGCAATGCCTTTGAATTGTGTTACTGGGAAAGAATATTAAATATCCTACCACTGTCAAAAGAATTCATTTCTTTGAAGAAGGGCAACCAGGATGCTTCTTTTAGGAAAGGATAGTGAAACTCTTTCACATACTTTGGACATGTTATCAGGAGGGGCTAGTCGTTGGAAAAAGACCTCATGTTTATTTGGGACACTCTGGAAGCATTATTGAAGTCTTTTTAGAATTTTACAATTGAGAAATTTACATTATCAAAGTCCAATAAGAAAAGCATAAAGTCATTCCTTGCTTAGTGAAGAAGGCTAAATAACTTTATACCTAAATATATTTAGATAGCCTCTCAATTTCTTTGTGATATTTGTTAGAAATATTTTCTAATTTGGTATTTTAAATAGTTTATAGGAGCCTTTGAGTTATGAAAGCTTTTAATGACCCTGTTGTAATTCTGATTTGCTGAGCATATTTCTTAAGGAATGTGTAAAAGTGATTAACTTGGGGTTATCATAATCTCTAGATGTGTTATTACTACAGCACTTTTTATGAAACTGCCTTTGGGGATAAACATGCTAAATTACTCCTGAGACATTTTATATTCCTGGAGGTATGTAATTCCAAAATGGTCTTCAGTTGAGTGGACCCACATGTGAGTGCTAGAGAGCCAGTGAATAGTCTCTGGGCAGCTTTGACCACTCATCACACTCTTCTCTCAGGCAATGGTGTGACTAAGGGCCAGGTTTGAGCCATTCTCAGAAAAGTGCCTGCCTCATAATGTACATGTATGTATATGCTTATCAAAAAGTTTGATTTTGTTTCTTTTCCTAATTTGGGGTTTGAGTTTTTATGGTTTGCTTTTGTTGTTGTTATGTGCCGTTAAGTCAACAATGACTTATAGCGACCCTATGCACAAAGCTCTGAGCCCGACTCTATCCTGGGCCAATATCATTGTCTAAGACACAACCTATCCTCATTACCCCAATCACAGTATCAATCCACCTCATCCAGTGTCTTTCTCTCTTGAGCTGTCCCTCCACCCTTCTACGCAAGATGTTCTTCTCCAAGGACTGGTCCCTTCTGGCAACATGTCACTTTATGATATAAAGCCTCAAATCCCTTGCCTCCAACGAACAGCTTGGCTTCGCTCTCCCTAGGACAGACCTGTTAATTCTCTTGGCAGTCCAGGGTATGTTCAATACTCTTATTCAACACCACAACTCAAAGAAAGCAATTCTTCTTCTGTTCTCTTTGGTCATTGACTGGCTTTCTGTTGCATACTAAGTAATTGTGAAGGCTGTGGCTTGGATCAGGTGCCCCTCAGTCTCTAGATGAGCATCATTACTCTTTTACACTCTGGAGGGGTCTTTGACAGAAGATTTTCCTAATGCAATTAATCTTTTGATTTCCTGACCGCTGGTGCCAACAGTGCTGATGGTAGAACAAAGCAAGCGAAAATTGTTAATAATATCAATCTCTATTCCATCTATCATGATTCTGCCAATTGGCTAGTGGTAAGAATCTTCATTTTCTTGATACTGAACTTCAATTCATATTGCAGCCTCTAGTCCTTGACCCTCTGAAGTAAGTGCTTCAGGCCCTCCTCAGTTCCAGCAAACAAGATTGTGTCATCTACATAATGCAGGTTGTTAATGAGTCTTCCTCCAATCCTGATGCCACATAAAGACCAGCCTCCCGAATGATCTTTTGTCTTAAAATTAAGAGTTATAAATTGCACAAGCCTGGGAACATGTTTGTTAGAGATACATCAGAGATTCTATACCATCATTCTATATGTTTTAAATACTAATTTTTATCTAATCACATATGAATAGTAAACATTTTAAACAGCCAACCCTGGAGAAAGCCATATGGAAATAGCTATATAGCTTTATCTCAACCATGAGAGAAAAAGAACAGGCTTTTAGCAATGCCCTTGATGCATTTTAACGTCTTCTTATTACCTGACAGATAAACACTTTGCTTGCAACTTGTTCCAGGTGTTATGTTTTAAAATATTTCCAAGTAAAAAGCAGGTATCTCATAAAATCATATAAGATTAAAAAGAAATATTTTTAAGTTCTGATAGAAAACTGATAAAAACCAAACTTATTGCCTGTAAATCTTCGCAGCAGCGAATTGCCCCCTGTTCCATACACTGAGCGTATCAGGTGAGTTCAATCTGCAACCCTTTCAGGTAATAACATGGTGCTTAGTCCACTCCCCTTGCAAAGCCACTTAAAAATATAGTTAGATCTGCAATTAAACCCAAGCAAAAGATATGACTCCAGAATTAGTGGTTTATATAATTTAATTAATAAAGTTCTGGGTATAGAATTTCTGTTTTTCAAGATTGCCTTATTTTCTCTTATCAATTTTTTTTTTTATCCTGGCAGCTAAAGATGGCATAGTGGCTGCTGCGCAATCCTGAAGGCATGGGGTTTGAATTCACAGCTGCTCTGTGCTGAAAGGATGG
>NW_006399752.1:8584827-8590428 GCF_000299155.1 Elephantulus edwardii
AAAAAATCAAGGAAGAATTATCACACATTTAAGGGCTTCTAAAGAGGATTGGTTTGAACATTTTGCTTTATTTCCTTATAACAACATTCTTTTTTGGAATCTTTACTTGGTGAAATTATGTAATTTAAAATCTATAATGTTTCAAAAGCAGTGACAGGCTTTTGAAAATTAGTGCATAATCAATGTTTTAAAGATTGTACCTTATTCCATCACATGGGATTCCACAGGATATTTACCTAATTTTCTCTCTAGAAGGTAAGAATGTTTAATAATATTTATATGTGTGTGCACATGTGCCAGGGAATACATGCAGGTGTGTGTTCATTTGTACCTGGCAATGCACGTTGTGCTGTTATGTACCATTAAGTTGGACCCATTGCATAGCTGACTCTCCAACAGGCTTTCAGAGGCTGTAAAGCCCGAGGGAGGAGAGGCCTTTCTCTCTCCTGCGGAGCAGCTGGTGGACTCCACCTGTGTGCCTTTGGGTTGCCAACACAACTCCCCACCATGGCTGAGTATATGCAGACCAATTTTCTTTTATGACAGATACCTGAGGAAAAAACTTACCAGTATTTCTTATTCTCTATCTATGGATTAAAAGGGTGTGAAATAATAAAAAATTAAAAGATTGTATTGTGTGTCATTGACTGTGTAACTCACCCTACCTCTGGCGGTAGAGTATCCTGCCCTCCAAGCATAGCCCTTTGATAGGAGCCTCTCTGTGTTTAGGTGTTGCCCTTGCAGTAACAGTTCCTTGGTCCTTATCCCACACCAATGTGCTCCAATGAGTATTTTTCCTAGTATATTGGGGAATAAGATTAAGGCAGAGACAATAAAGCATCAGAAACTCTACTTTCCATGGTGCAGAACAAGTCGCTGTGCAGGAGGAAATCAAGTGCCCTCACTGAGAGACACGTGGTGTTCTAATCAAAGTTCCCAATTCAGTGGCATCCTCACCCTTTTGTGTCCTGGTTCTATTAACACTGAATTTCTGAATTCTCCTTTCTTTCTTTTAAACTGCCTTGAATTGGAGTCATGTGAATAGACTCTTAGCCAGAAACTTGTGTCCATTAAATCTCACCAAAGCCTGGTGACCCTGCTGAGAGTGAAGACTTTCATTTTACTCTGTTTAACAACTTGTGATTGTTTTAATTTGCATTTACTCATCAGTGAGGTTAATCCCCCCATATGCTGATTAGTCATTTGTACTTTTATGTATGTTGGCTCATATCTTGGTTCATTGTTAATTCATATTTCTCCTTGGCTAGTTTTATTCCTATTTCATACATAATTTCCAATAATGAAAGCATACTGATCACAATAGAAAATATCTAAAATGTAGAAAAATATGGAGAAGATAAATATACTGAAACACTTTTTCCTAAATGTTTTATCTTCTTAGCTACTTCACTCAAGAGTCAAAAAGTTGAAATCACAATATTGTTAGTTGTTATGTGCCATCAAGTTGCCTGCAACTCATATTGATTCTATGTACAACAGCTCTGAACCTTGCCCTATCCTGAGCCAATTTCATTGTCTCTGACAAACCCTAACCCGAACCCTGACAATTTCATTATTCCCTGATTATTTTAATTTTAGAAAGTGCTTCCTCATCTTGAAATTATGCAAAACCTATACTTGGACCAGAAGACAGTCATCAAAACAGATCAAGGAAACACTGCATGGTTTAAAACTAGGAAGGGAGTGAATCAGGGATGTGTTTTGTCTACACACCTTTTCAATTTGTATGCAGCACAGATCATTCAGGAGGCTGGACTTTATGAGGAGGAGTATGGCTTCAGGATTTGAGGAAGACTTATCAACAAACTGAGTTATGCAGATGACACAACCTTGAGGTTAACCTGAGGCATTTGCTGCAGAGGACTAAAGCTTTCAATGTAGATTGAAGCTCAGCAAGAAGAAAACAAAGATTATCACCCCTGGGCCAATTGACAGCATCATGATAAACAAAGAAAAGATTGAGATTGTTAATAACTTCAGTTTGCTTGGCTCCACAATCAACACTCTTGGCACAAGCAGCCTAGAAATCTAAAAAGGAATTGCTTTGAGGTAATCTGCCATCAGAGACCTCTGCAGTATTAAAGAGTAATGGTATCAGTCTATTCCTGCAGCCTTATTTTTTGCTAATTCTTTCAAAGCAGCTTGAACTTCTTCCTTCATCACCATAGGCTCTTGCTCATATCTTGTTTCGTGAAATTCTGTGTCTGCCAATTCCTTTTAATACAGTGACTCAGTGTATTCTTTCGATATTCTTTTATTACTTCCTGGATCATTTAATATTCTGCCTAAAACATCCTTGATTATAGCAACTTGAGGTTTGAATTTGTTCTTCAGTCCCTTGAGCTTAAGAAATGCTGAGCGAGTTCAGCCCTTTCGATTTTTTTACTCCAGCTCCTTGTACATTTCATTGTAATATACTTTGTCATCCCGTGTTGCCTTTTGGAATCTTCTATTCAGCTCTTTAGTATCTTGAATTCTTCCTTCTGCTTTGGCTTCCCTGCGCTCCAGTGCAATATTCACAGTTTCTTCTGACATCCATTTTGGTCTTTTCTTCTTCTGTCATTGTAATGACTGTTTGCACTCTTCCTGGATGATACCCTTGATAGCCTCCCACAACTTATTTGGTCTTCGCTCATTAGTGTTCAAGGCCTCAAACCTGTTTGTTCCTGAGATGGTTCTGAAATTCAGGTGGGATATTCCTTATGTATCTAAAATATATATCCACATACATATATGTATCTATGAATGCTGTTTCTATATTTAACTCTGACAAGTTTACTATATCAACTTTCCTTGCTTTATTTGTTCATCAAGCCTATCTAAATTTTTCTTTGCCCTTGAAATACCTTCATCAGTCCCTTTTCAAGCCACATTTGGTAAAACCAATGAACACGAATCAAGTTTCTGATTGAGTATTATCTCTAGCGGTAACACTGAACTAGCTTTTTAATCTGTAAAATTTATATTTAGTCGTACAATACAGGAAATAAGAATCCCAGGAAAAGGCACAGTGTTTGGCAAATATTAGAAACTCTTCTAATACATCTATGAATCAATGAGTTGCTGTGTCTATTTACTGATTTCTTAGTTTTCATTTGGCATTTGATTTGAGTTTGCCTCCAGAGTTTGTAAAATACCCTGTAGGCTTCCCAGAAAAGCATTAAGAACATGACCTAGGAAATAAACGCTCTTTACTCATAGGGAAAGTATCTCCTCCTAATCTCTATTTACTGAAACCTAATAGGACTACAGCACATCTGAGACCATAGTCTGTATACCAGCTGATTTTAATTCAGTTGAATTCGGTGTAGAACTTTAAGTGTTTTTAGAGCTCACATTGAGAATGTTTTTACTGAGCTCTTTCACAATTTAAGCCATATGATAGGCCCTATGAGTTCATTGAGAGGCTGATGCTACCTTCAAACTGTCCTTTTTCTTTGCTGTTTGGAGTACATTGTGGTGATTTCTGTGCGAGTGCTGTAATTCTGTACTCCTGATTTTTTTTTTAACCATGTGTAAGATGTAGGAGCTTGGACTCTAAATTCAGACTAGACAGGCTTAGAATTAAACTCTGTTTCCTACCAGCCTTTTAAAAAAAGTAACAAAGATCATGTTTATTATTTTTATGAATCAGTTTCTCTCCAAATGAGGATAATAACAAAACTATTTGAGAGAATTCAATAACATAGTTTTGGTAAATAATCAGCACAGTGCATGGGGCAGAGTATTCAGCTGTTAACAGCAATCTATCCTATTTTAAGCACAAAAGACTTTATATATTTTAAAATAGACATAAATTTGCCCACTTATTTAAATAGTTAAATAGTGAACACTGAAAGTCAGAACTTAATGACTTATCTCTGTTTAGGTGAGATCGACATATGAACAAAATAATCATCTAAATAGAAGTTGTTTGATTTGTTATTGTTAAATTGAAAGCCCAGAAGATTTTTAGCTGCTGAAAAAGACAATGATTGAACCTACCAGCCACTTTTTTGGGAGAAAAATGTGTCCGTCTGCATTTGTAAAGATTTACAGCCTTGGAGACTAAGCAGGAGGTGGAATGGCCTCAAAGGTATTGGGTTTGTTTTGTGCTTCATTGTTATACATAGTATGTTGGTAGTAAAGAGCCCAGTTAATGAAAAGATTCAGTACTTGACCATCAACCAAAATGTTTGTGGTTCAAACCCACCCAGAAATTCACGGAAGAAAGACATCCCCCAGGGTGATCTGCTTCCACAGAGATTACAACCAAGAAAAATTTATTGGAAGTTTTTCAAAGTTATCATGGGGAGGCTATGAGTTGGTATCAATAGCACCCAAAAACATATTATTAATACTTTCTATTCAGTACATATAAGTTTGAAAACAATTCAGCTTACCTTTTATTCCATTTACAAATATACATGTTTCATTTAGGGAGGACAGTTAGACCAGGATTATTTTGGTGGGTTGTTTAAAAGAGTGTTCTTGCGCTCAAAACTGAAAATAATGTTTGCTGTTGTTGTTGTTAAGTGCCATCGAGTCACAGGCGACCCTATGAAGGAGAGTCCTCGACGCTTGGGTGCCTTTCATCCTCTCTCCAGGTTCATAGGGTTTCCAGAGGCATGCTATTATGGAAGTGGATGCCACTCCTCCTTCCAAGCTTGTTTTGATCGGGGAGCTCCTCCCCACCCTCTGAAAATAACGTTTAGATATTAAAAAAATAAAAAATCTATGGCAGCAAACACATAATTTAATCATATTTTTTCCTCACAATTTTATATAAAATTGCTATCCTCTCTCAGTCTTCTTATTTCTCATATGTAATGTATTGGTATTTTCTTAAAATCTATTATATTAGGAATTGAATAAATCAATAATGACATATGATATACTTCATAAAAACACACAAGTTGTCTTATTCCTTCAGAAAATGATCCCTTATACATTATATCCACCACTTATAGCTTCTAGAAAATTTTCAAGACTTAAATTAAGATTTAGAGATCATGTATCTTTGTCTCTGGACAGGGGAATTTTAGGAGGAACAATAGGTGAGGAATATGTAATCCGCAGACTTACTTCAAAGCTCTGGACGGTGGTAACATTATTCCTAATCATTAGCTTCCATTGTGATTCATTTACCTGTGTTCCATAGAAAACCAGCACTTCCTAAACAACATGCCTTCAGACACTCTATGATCTTTGATAAATTTTCATAGGGGTAGATGCGCTTCAGGCCTTTTGTTCATAGGGTCGCTATAAGTTGTGCTTGACTCAAAGGCAATCAACAGTAAGAGGAAGAGAGTAGAAAATTCAAGCATTTGTCTTTCAGTTTTTCACACTGAGGTGACTTGCATGTTGCTGTGATGTCAAAAGCTACACCACTGGTATTTTAAATCCTAGCAAAGTCATTCATTGCTGATAGACTACAGACTATAAACTGAGATTAGAAGGAAAGACCTGGCAATTTCTTTGGATACTTGAATATCCTTGTTGATGTTAGGTAGGTCTTAGCTTAAAGTAGAGCATGTTGTTGTTGTTATGTGCCCTCGAGTCATTTTCGACTCATAGCAACCCTATGCACAACAGCCCTAA
>NW_006399752.1:8598238-8630460 GCF_000299155.1 Elephantulus edwardii
CGCTCATTAGTGTTCAAGGCCTCAAACCTGTTCCTGAGATGATTCTGAAATTCAGGTGGTATGAAATCAAAGTCATATTTTGGCTCCTGTGGATTTGTTTTAATTTTCCTCAGCTTCAGCTTGAACTTGCATATGAGTAATTGGTGGTCTGCTCGACATATAAAATGTATTTATCTATGTTTTATTAATTAAGTAAAGACATCCAACTATACAGAGCATAATAAATTACGAATAATATTGTGAAGATTATAAAATCCAAAACATTTAATTGTGCCCATACAAAATCCATACAATGACCAAAAAGCTGTCTGTTACACAGAACAAGGGAATACAGAATAACTTAAAATCAGTGAAGTTTTATGTTCTTTACAATCAGTAAAGAATGTTATCCTTTCACCATGTCTATTGTATCTTTATGCTAAGCAACTTTTCTGAGAAACTGGAGTCCTTTAGAAGTAACAAAAGACAAGACTTTGTGTCATGTACTTTGGACATGTTATCAAGGGTAAACTAAGTGTTCAATGAAAAAAAGGAAAAGCCTCAATGATGGATTGACAATGGGTTCAATGGTAGCAAACACTGTCAAAATGTCACAAGACCAGGCAATACAGTTAAGATTAATTGGATCAAACTTGACAACACTCAGAAACAATTGGAATATAGATTGAAGTTCTTAATGGTTTAATCTTGAACAGATCCACAATCAACATTCTTTTTTTTATCAATTTAATGAAAGTTTATAGAGACTTAGGATTTCCAGTCATTCATTGTTGCACTTTTCTCCCTGCCCACCCCTCCCCCCATT
Organism: Elephantulus edwardii; assembly: GCF_000299155.1. NCBI lineage: Eukaryota > Metazoa > Chordata > Mammalia > Macroscelidea > Macroscelididae > Elephantulus > Elephantulus edwardii. Next base: position 8,599,044 of record NW_006399752.1, read on the forward strand.
CTCTTTTCTCTTTGATGAGTAAAAGAAAAACTCTTTCATTGCTATCACAATCAACATTCTTGACAACAACAATCATGCAATCAAAAGGCAAGTTGCCTTGGAAAAATTACTGTTGAGGACTTCTCCAGAGTTCTAAACCGTAATGATGTCAACCTAAAGACTAAAGTACTTCTAATCTAACACCTGGTTTTCTCTATTGATTGTTGTGCATCTAAAAACTGCACATTGACTAACTATGATATAAAAAGAACTGATGCCTTTGAGTTGTGGTGCTGGAGAAGAGGATTGAGTATACCCTGGACTGCTAAGAGAATTAACAGGTCTATTCTGGAGAAAGTGAAATGAGTATGTTCCTTGGAAGCAACGATGGTGAAATTCCATCTTACATACCCTGAGCATGTTATCAGGAGAGGTCTGTCCTTGGAGAAGGACACATGCTTTGAAAGATAAAAGGTCAGTGAAAAAGACGAAGACACCTAATGAAATGGATTGTCACCATTATTGATGCAGTGGTCTCAGTTGTATCAGATGATGAGGTTGGCTCAGGGTAGAGCAAGGTTCAGAGCTCTTGTTCTTAGGGTGACTGTGAGTAATAGTCAACTAGACAGCACGTATCAAAAACATTTAAGCTGTACAGCCTTGGATAACCTGCTAAACTTTCCCTTCTGCATTGGTCTCAACTCAACAGCAATAAGGAAGTGTTATATTTAAACTATATATAAAATTATGACATTTGCAGCCATTTAAAATTTAGGTCGTTTACTCTCGTGGCTTCGTGGTAAGGGTCTGCACTGTCACCCCAAAGGCACGCAGTTCAAATTCACCAGCTTCTCAGGGAGAAAGATGGAAAATCTCTTTCTGAGAAATTTCCTGAAGGGTCAGCTGAGTCATTTCTAAGTCAGTTTAAGCCACGTATCAGTACATGATGACAACAAAATTTAGAAATGCATACATGTTAACTTAGATGTTCTAGAATTTTTTAAGTAATATAGATGACAAAATATTGAAGAAAACTTTGTAAGGATGTGGCTAAAAGCCCTTTGAATCTACCCTGGAAACTTCAGAGTCTGGCAGTTCCTACCTTCCCTGAGCAGCCACTCTTCTTGTGAATTTAAATTCTCAAGGACTTGCTATCCTCAAATATAAGATAATAAGGACAAGGAAGTTAATCTAAGTCATGAAATCAGCATAGCTGTGTCACACTGAAACTTCTAATAAATAGCTTTTGCTGGTATTATTATTGATATATTAATTAATTATGTGCTGGTGACTTTAATGTAAACTTGAAGAGGATTTTCTAGCATTCAGGAAGAGCAGGTTTGTGTCAGCCTTCCACATCAAATGTCTTTCTCTTAGCTGGGGAATGCATTTTCACATTTTGCTTGAGTGTGAATCTGTTTCCTGTTTAAAATTTTTCTGACCTTTCCTGTGCCTCTCCTGTGTTCTTCCTTCCTCTCCTCAAATATTGGCTTCCACTTTGGGCACACACAAAGGTCTTTCCCTCTACATCTACCCAGAGCACAGATCATGAGGATAGCACAGGATAGGGCAAGGTATCAATCTATTGTTCACAGGGTCAGTGGTTGGCAACTAATAACAAGGAAAATAAGTTGAGAAGTAGGTCTTACCTTCAGTTACATAGTAAAAGAATAATACCCAGAAATAGAGAGAACCAATACTACAGTGTTAAGGAGTCTTGGATTTCTCAGATGGAAGATGTAGAAAAATCCTCTTTTCTTTCTTTTTTTTATTATTTTTATTATTTTTTTTGTGTGTACCGTAAATCGGATCTGACTGGTACAGGCGGAGATTGACCCTCCTTCTCCAGCAGAGCATCTGGTGGATTCAAACTGCATACCTCTGGGATTGCAGTGTAGTTTCTTGCCACTAGGCCACCTGAGCTCCCTGAAAAATTCTCTTTTGTGGTTTCTCTTATCTTAAACTTAAACATTATCTTTACTTTAAAAATTACCAAGTTTTAGTAAGTCCATAGGGATAGTGGCACAATGTTACCACAGAAGTAGGAGATAGCTATATCAGAAACACGGGATAAACATAATTTTTCTTGAAAATAAATCTGAGTTGTCTTAATTCCTTCTGTAATTTGACATGCCTTTCTCTTTGGCCATAAATTCAATGCCATCAAATAAATTCCTACTCATAGCCACTGGGTTTCTGAAGCTGTAAGTCTTAACAGGAGAAAATTGCCCATCTTTCTCCCTCATATTAGCTGGTGAGTTTGAACCACTGACCTTTCTACACCATCAGAGCTCCTTCTTAGTCATGGTCCACTTCAAGTATATTATTTAATTTTTATATTTAAAAATGAATAGGCATATCACATGTTAACTTATTTGTATAATACTTAAAATGTTTGTTCATTCACCCAACTTTAATTTTTATAATTATGATTTATTCTGTTAAATCTCCCTGGTCTATTTTTGTTACTTTGTCTCTCTTTCTTCATTTGCTGTAATCACATATACTTATGACAGCCTTGTTTTCATCCTTCTATTCTTCTTAACTTTTTGCTCTTTTCCTTATCATGCTCTCCACCTGTTCAGATGCTTCCCATTCACAGAGGCATATGTTGAATTACAACAGTATTTCATATTATAAGCGCAGAGCAGTTGCTCCTTGATTTTGCGATTATAACATGTATGTTTGTAAAGTTTCCCTTATAATATAATATCCTGTCTAAAATATTAAGTTGTTGTTATGTGCTGTCAAGTCACCCGTGACCCATAGCAACCCTATGTACAGCAGCTCTGAACCGTGCCCTGTTCTGAGCCAATCTCACTGACTCCGACACACGTTCCCCTCATTGACCCAGTTACTATATTAGTCCATCTCATCCAAGGTCTTTCTCTCCTGCACTGTCCCTCCACCCTTCCAAGCATGATGTCCTTCTCCAAGGATTGGTCTCTCCTGGCCACATGTCCAAAGTAAGTGAAACATAGCTTCAAAAACCTAGCCTCCAAGGGGAAACTTGGTTTCACCCTCTCCAAGACAACCCTATGTGTTTTCTTGGAGATTCATGATATGTTCAAGAGTCTTCTCCAGCACCACAATTCAAAGGCATCAATTCTTCTTCTGTCATCTTTAGTCATTGTCCAGCTCTCTGACACATAGCATGTGATCATGAATCATAGCTAATTTTTGGATGTCATTTTTTCATTTAACAATCTCTTTTCCTACAGTAATTGACTTTGGGCAAGTGTAGTTCTGAACTCTTTGTGGGCACCCTCACAGACAATTCTTGATCACCCTGTATGTTAACTCTAGTATTAGTCCCAATTTACAAATGAAAATTCCATGGTTGGGGCCAAGTGACTTGTTTGAGTTCCAACCGTAAATCATAAAGTGGAGAGACTGAGACTGGCTTCAGAGCCGAAGTACTTCTAGTACTGCTGTCCGCTGCCAGACTTTGTGGCCATGCCGGCTGCACTGGGCTAATAGACCCCATGCTTTTAGTACAAGCTGTCTTAGTCTCATGATTCAAAAATGACTGCTGAGCGTTTTAAGCACTACCTGTTCTTGGCTAGAACTCTTTTGAATCCATCCTTTCTCTGTTTAGCAAGTATTTAGTTCCCATTTTGCTAGATTTAAACTTTTCCTGGACAATATTTTCCTAGTTTTTTTGTTCTTGTGGTCCAAATGGTTGCATTTTATAGACACCGGGGTATTTACTCTCCAGCAAAGAAAAAGATAAATACCTGCAAATGGCTGCTGCTCTTCCCAAATAATTAGAGAAGCTTTATTCAAAAAAGAATACAGGGAGTGCTATGTTCTTTATGAGTTTTTCCTGCATTTGTATTTTTTTCCCTTTTTTCCTATTTCCCAGCTTAACTGTTGTTTTTTTCATGTTACATCTCTACTAGCCTTACCAGAGAAGGGTTAGTAGGAAATTTGACTTCCTGTTTCTCAGTAATACCCTCCAGGATTTTGGAATCTCTCTTTTTTTAAAAAATTGTGTTATGGAAGCTAAAGTGTGCATTTTTCTAAAATTATTTTTAATAATGTCACCATGAATTTGTTTACTGTTTCACTGACTGCTCCAGAGAATTGAATATGTCGATTCCAAGATGTGGACGTGGAGAGTGACCAGCGAGACTGTGTTTGAAATAGGATAAAGTGAAGATGAGATTGCATAAGGCTCAACAGATTTTTTTTTTGCTAACTCATTACAGGTGACTTTGGGAGGGACCTTTGGAAAAATACCAGTGAAGTAAGCAAAAGGAAAGAGCTGAAGTTGAGAAAGTGCAAAGGATTAAACAATTTTGGCATCTATTCTGTTTCATAGACTTACTCAGCAGGTTCATGTCTCTGTGGGCTCCACATCCTGGGGTCACAGCTGGTCATAGAAGCTGAGTGAGTGGAAGCTGGGAGAGGATCCAAACATGACAGCATTGGATGATGTGTTGTTATCTCTGTGTCAAAGGTGTTCTCTAGTGCTGTGCTTCTGCCATTCATGTAGCTAAATTTCCCTAAAAAAATTGGAGATTAATGAATAGATAAGTTGAGAGACAGGGAAAACAGTAGACAACAAGGCATTGAATGTTACTGTTGTTGCTATGTGCCTTCAAATTGGAATGGACTCATAGCTGACCCTCTAGTAGGTTTTCAGAGGCTGTAAATCTCATAGCAGAAGATTGCCCATCATTCTTCCATATAGCTGCTGGTGAATTTGAACTGCATGCCTTTGAGTTGCCGGTGCAACTATTTACAATTGTTGTTGTGTCATTGATTTGGAACTGATTCACACACAGTTGATATTCCAGTGGATTTTGAGAGACTGGAAACCATTTAAGAGGAAATTGTCCATCTTTCTCCTGTGGAGTTGTTCATGGATTTGAACAACCTGTCTATGAGCTTCTTACCACTAAGTCACCAGAGCTCCTTCCTTACCATTAGACCTTGCAAGTAATTAATTGCATTGTTGTGTTTTTGTTGATTGTCATCAAGTCAAGCACAACTCTTAGAAACCTTATGGAAAAAAATACCTGAAACCTTTCTGTAACTACTGACGTTTCTCATTAATCAATGGCAATTAATCTTATAAAACAAAATTTCTGTGAAGAAGTATATGAAAAACCAATACAGTTTGTAAAACTTCACTCAGAGAAATAATTTTTAAAACTTAAGACTAGATTTAGAATAATTGAAAAAATCAAGTTGGAGAAGTTCTAAATAAATTATGGCCTGTCCATGTTTTTGTGATTCAACTAGGCAATGGAATTCAGCACCCGTAAGAGTAAAGTCAATAAAGTTCTATTGCAGTGATAGGAAAACCAAGAATATTTCTTAGATATGTGAAATGGACCTTTTTTCCATCAGATTTTTATATTGTGTGATTAGGAGGGTTCAGGGAAAATAGAACTAGAGTTTTGTTTGGCATATATTGAATCCAAAATGTACATATGTACATTAATTCATATGGACATGTGCACCATATAAGGACGGATCAGAAAAAAAGTTGAAGTGGGAAAAATGAGTGGGGAGTTTTGAGGAAGAGAAAATCATAATAGATGGAGCAAAAGCTCATAAAAGAATGAGGTAAAAGGAAGGCAACATGAGTCCAAAGACTGAACAGTAAAGAGAGTCCCAGTAGCAATGAGTCTGTCTAATGCCTGGTTTGTGGTTTCTAATATCAGTCTCCAATAAATGAATTTGAACTCCTTGGAGAAATAGTTGATTCTGGGCAGAGGCAAGCAGTATCCGAGAGGAACCCGGTGTAGTCTGCTGTTCCCTCAAGTAAAGAAATATGAAAGAATGTATAATAAAAAAGTTGGTTTCACCTTCTATAAATAGGGACTTACTAAATGTACAGCTGTCCTTTTTTAAATTTGATTTAATATATGAATTCACTTTTTATAACGTGCCATTTCCAATCCTGCCTTTTTTGAGCAAAATAATGCTTTTATTTAAAACTAACTAGTGAGATTTATAAAAATGAAATACAAATATCTTTTTATCTGAATAAATTGTCTGTTTATAGATGTTGTAGTCACCATATATTTTAAGGAAAAAAGTTCCTTATATATGTTTGTCCTCTCTCTGTGCCGCTGAGAAATCACTTTCTAACGAATACGTGTAGTTTTCTTTTTTATTCTGCAATGTTCTGTGGAGGAGTCATTAATCAAGCCACTGTTGATTTAGCTGCAAGCACTGGCTGTGGGTGTAATTTATCACCCCGAGTCTGTGCTGTGCTCCTCCTTCCTGTTCTTCCTGTATGTTTCCTTGTCTCTGACAGCATGGTGATTAAGGCTTACTTTCTCTTCTGTAAAAAAAGTACATGTTTTTGCCTGTGTTTGATATTTTTTGTGGATAATATATGAAAAGTAATCAAACTTGGACAACAGTGCTTTGCTGCGAATGTTAAGAAATCAGAATAATAATTTGTAATGTAAACTGATAATATATACTCCATCATTTCCCTGACATTAAATTTAATATTTACAAAGCTAAGTCAGTGCAAATTCACATGCATAGAAAGGCTATGTAGAAGTTGGTTCTCCTATGTTGTTGTTGTTGTTGTTATGTGCCGTCGAGTCGCTAGTGACTCATAGCGACCCTATGCACAACAGCCCTAAACTCTGCTCTGTGTTCTGCAAATGGCAGTCTCTGACACTCCCATCACAACAACCCCAGTCACTGAATCAATCCACCTCATAGAGGGCCTTCCCCTCCTGCGCTGTCCCTCCACCCTCCCCAGCATGATGTCCTCCTCCAAGGACTGGTCTCTCCTCACAACATGTCCAAAGTATGTTAGATGGAGCCTCAGAATCCTTGCCTCCAAGGAGCCACCCGGTTTAACCCTTTCCAGGACAAATCTGTTTGTTTTCCTAGCAGTCCATGGTACTCTCAATACTCTTATCCAGCACCACAGCTCAAAGGCATCAATTCTCCCTCTGTCCTCCTCGGTCTTTGTCCAACTCTCTGATGCATAACAAGTGACTGTGAAGACCATGGCCTGTATCAGACTCACCTTAGTCTCCAGAGAGACACCATTGTTCTTCAGTACTTTGGAGAGGTCCCTAACAGCAGACTTTCCCATGGCAATGCACCTTTTAATTTTCTGGCTACTGATGCCAAGCGTGTTGACTGTGGAGCCAAGCAAACTAAAGCTGTGTACAATCTCAATCTCTTCACCATCCATCCTCATGCTTCCAATTAGCCCAGTGGTAAGAATCTTTGTCTTCTTGACATTGAGCCTCAATCCATATTGGAGGCTGCAGTCCTTGATCCTCTGCAGCAGGTGCTTCAGGTCCTCCTCAGTTTCAGCAAACAGGGTTGTGTCATCCGCATAACGCAGATTGTTGATAGATATCCACCAATCTTAACCCCACATTTCTCTTCATAGAGCCCAACCTCCCGGATGATCTGTTCTGCATACATGTTGAAAAGGTATGGAGATAGGATGCATCCCTGGCATACGCCCTTCCCAATTTTGAACCATGCAGTGTTCCCTTGCTCTGTTCTGACGACTGCCTCCTTGTCCAAGTGTAGGTTTCTCATTAGCATGATCAAGTGCTCTGGGATTTCCATTCTTCTCAGAGTCAGCCACAGTTTGTTATGATCCGCACAGTCAAATGCCTTTGCATAATCAATGAAACACAGATAGACATTCCTCTGGAATTCCCTGCTTTCAGCTAAGATCCATCTAACATCAGCTACAATATCCCTAGTACCATGACCCCTTCTAAACCCAGCCTGGACTTCTAGCAGTTCTCTGCTGATGTGCTGTTCCAGTCGTTAGGAGGTCATTAAATTGGCTCCAACTCATAGGGACCTAATCCTGCAACATCCTCACCCTTTCTGCTGTACCTGAGCCCAATTCATCTCACTGAAATTCTTTCTCTTTGTCTCTGACCTTGTACTTTATCAAGCATGATGTCCTTCTTAAAGGACCGGATGCTTCCTAATAACATGTCCAAAATACATGAAAAGAAGACATGCCGTCCCAGCTTTTAAGGAACACACTGGCTGCACTTTTTCCAAGACAGCATTGCTCCTTTATCTGATGGTGCCTGATACATTCGGTATTCTTTGCCACCATAATTGAAATGCATTAGCTCTTCTTTATTCATTGTACATCTTTCACACTGATAAGAGATTATTGATAATAATGTAGTTTGGGTCAGATACACTTCAATCCTAAAATAAGACATAGTTGCTTTTAACACTTTACTGCTAATTTGCCCAATGCAAAATATTGTTTAATTCTTGGCAGTTGCTTCCTTCCGTGGCCCTTGATCATGCATCCAAGTAGAAAGAAATTCTTAACATCATTATTCTTTTCATTTATCATGATCTTGGTAATGGTCCAGATAAAAATAATTTTATTATCTAGATATTGAGGTGTAATATATATTAAATATAATATATTCAACCAACCAGTTCACTATTGTCAAGTCAATTTGACTAGTAGCTGGCCCTCCAGTGGGTTTTCAGAGTCTGTAAATAGTATGGGAGGAGATTGTCCATCTTTGTCCCTCAGAGCAGCTAGTGGGTTTGAACAGCCTGCCTTTGTGTTGGCAGTGCAACTCCTTACCTACCAGGCCATCAGAGCTCCCTGCATGCAATTCAGGGCTTATATTTATTGCATTAATTTTATGAATTGATTGTCTGAAACAAATGTTCTATTTTAAATTTTGTGTCATATGAAATTTATATTTCTAAATTCAGATTCTACCATTCACCTTAAAATTGTTATACTATCTTATTCAAACTAAACTCAAAATTAATTTCATAAAACAATTTTAACATTTGATAAAATAATGCTAAATAGATAATAATGTATATTCACTTTTTTAAGGAAATTAATAAATATGATAAAAGGAGTTATGGGAGGAAACTCTTCATGTCAATCCTACAACTTTTGAAAATTATATTAATATTTAAAAGTACATAGTAGCATTTTATGGGTAATGTAAATAATAAATATCAATCTAATACAGTTATTTTTCTAATCATACAAATGAATCTGTATGTCTCTATGTGACAAAGACACAGATTTACAAGACCTATTTATTTTAAAGCAAACTAGACTTTGAGACATGATCTTCTAGATTTTGAGTGAACTCTCTCCGGGTTTCTCACTTGCTTACAAGCAGTCCTTTTCTCTTGGAATAACACACCACAAATGAATTTCATCATTAAGTAAAAACATGATTTCTTATAATTTCCAAATATTTTTCTTTCTAATCCCACTCCAGGTGGCTAAATCTTATAGCTACAAGGCAGTGCCTTTGAAGATTCTGTGGACGAATATGTAAATTGCTGAGCAGTCATTCCTCTTTCTTTTCCTTCCTGAAACATAATTTTGAGCACATGATTCTCAATTCGAATGTTTTCTTTGCCTACAAAGTTAAAATGTGACCTCTCTGATTCATAAAATTGATTGAGACCATTATCAACCTAAAACATTACTATCTTTTTGAGGCACGTATCTCTTTCTTTTAGTACCACTGAGAGTAGGATCTCACTTTGATTCAATTTTGTATTCCTAGAATCTCAATCTTACATAGCATATTATAGGTACTTAATGACGAAGGAATAGATCATGGTTTCAGATGGGCATACCTCACAGGATTTTAATCAAAATAGAACTATCTCTTCTCTCTCCTTTACATGTTAAACTTTGATGAATACATCCAAATGTCTTTTCTTCACTGTTTTAGTGGTTAATTCATTCCGCAAGTTCGTTCTGACCTTCCAGTCAACTCTAACTGCAGAACCTTTTACATGAATTGCAGCTAGTCCTGTACATGTGAGGTTATATATTTTCTTAACACAGAAATATAGAACTTCATGTCTCTAGCTCTTAAATTTCTTATTTGTTCTGGCCCGTGTAGTAAGCCTGTTGAGAATATTTTGAGTCCTGATTCCAACCTCTCTCTTATTAGATCTCCCTAGTCTTGTGTCATCTAACACTTCTATGGTCCTGTCTTCTATATTTTCAGCCAAATATTAACCCAATGTTGAACATACGCCTGATAGAGGCCAAAGGTAGAGGTCTTTCTTTCCAGGAGGCGTCAATCCAGTTAATGCTTGTGTTGATATATCTGATTAATTAGATATGACTAAAAACAATTATTATCATTAGTTGTAGGCATTTTTAATCCTTTCATCAAATATTAGGACTTTATTAAATGTCTTACAAAAGTTGTAATTGTACAACTTAATATAGCCTAATTGTGAACTTGAACCTAACAAGAACAACACTCCAGTGCAATTTTCAGAGTCTCTTCTCACATCCATTTTTGTCTTCTCTGCCTTCTATCTCTTTGTAATGACCTTGCCAGGAAGAGATATTCCTTGTAGAGGGGCACCATGCTTAGAATGGTAGAGGATCAGTGAAAGAGAAGAAGACGCTTAACAAGACTATTATGACACAATGAGTACTATCAAGGGCTTGAGTGTCAGCATAAGGATCGTGGAGGATAGGACAGGGCTCAGATAGATTATTTATAGGGTCACTATAGGCTGTACTCAGCACCCACCAAGTAACCTGTTTTATTTAATATTTATAAATTAAATTATTTGAAAACATTCTGTTTATTAAACACCTTTGAAATTTCAGGTAATTCATTAGACATGCCATATGATCTTCCTAGTTGAATATTTTCAACCCAAGGTATTATTATCTTGATTTTGAAGGTGAGAAAACAGAACCTCAGGAAGTGAAATTTTGTTAAAATTGTCACAGCTAACAAATGCCAGGATCAATAGTTCAGCTTATTGTTTGTTGTTGTGTGCCATCAAGTTGACTCCAACTCATAACGACACTGTGTACCACAGCTCTTAACCCTGCTCTATCTTGAGCCAATTTCACTGTCTCTGACATACCTATGCTCATTACCCCTAAGTCAACAGTGCTAGCTATTTGGAATATATCCAAAGTCAGCCTGTCTCAGCCTTCATTGCTGCATGTTTCTTAATTCCACGCTGGTGGATCCAGGTGTTCACCACAAGTGAATATACATGCCAGTTCCCTTTAACTTCAAGTCCTGTAAAGGGCCTCTCATGGATAGTAACCTTATCCTGTCTCAAAAGGCAAACTCTTTGTTCTAGTTTTAAAAGGTCAAAGTCTCTTTTTGTCTCCCTCTCTTTCTTCCAAATGTATATCCCTTCAACCAAAAGTCCAAGAAAGATTTATTCAAATGCAAATCTCCTCATTGTACTGTTGTTGCTGTTATGTGCCATTGAGTCGTCTGCAATTCATAGTGACCCTATGTACAACAGCCCTAAACCCTGTTCTATCCTGTGCCAATCTCACTTTCTTTGACACATCTACCCTCATTTCCCCAGTCACTGAACAATCCACCTCATAAAGGGTCTTCTCTCTTGCACTGTCCCTCCACCCTCCCAAGTATGATGTCCCTCTCCAAGGCCCGGTTCCTACTTGAAACATGTCTAAAGTGATAGACAAAGTTAGACGAAGCTATAGAATCTTTGCCTCCAAGGAGCAGCCTAGTTTAACCCTCTCCAAGATGACCTGTTCATTTTCTTAGTGAGAGTGAGGTTTAATCCTTTCTTAGGCTAAGCCCCATACCCATTGGTTCTACTGCTCATAGCAAGCAGCAAGCATTTCTACAGGGCAAATCTTCCCCTTTTAGTATATCCACTTAAGCATTTGCCTCAAGCTTGTCTTATACACTTTCAATATGTACAGTATTTTAGCAATCTACTCCCTTGTGATTAACTGCCTCTGAAAACTCACTGCTGGGTCAGCTATGAATCAGTTCTGACTCAGTGGTGTTGAACAATAACAACAACAAAAGTATTCATTTCATGGAGTGCTGGTGGCCTAGTGACAAGAAGCTACGTTTCAATTCTGAAGACACATGGTTTGACTCCACTAGTTGCTCCTTGGGAGAATGGGCCATCTCCTCCCATGTGATTAACTACCTCTGAAAACCCGCTAGAGGGTCAGCTATGGGTTAGTTATGACTTGATAGGACACAAAAGTATTCATTTATTCCACACATCTTGATATTAAATCATCAAAAGTGTTCATTATTTATACAACATATTTTAACATTATTTATCAACAAAATAAACCCAGAAACAGCAATATCATAAATGAACAAAATATTTAACACATAAACCTTTAAAGGAATTATCAATTTCACCATCATATTCCATCCTTAACTTATCTCAATCAAATGACAAATTGCATTGGGAAAATCTGCTGTCAGGGACCTCTCCAGAGCACTGAAGAGCAATGATGTCAGTCTAGAGACTAAGGTGCACCCCCCCCAAGTGACCCTTGTTCTTTTACAGTCTGTCTCCATTATTGGCCCTTTGACTCAAGTATCTGTACTTAAAAACTCAAACTCATTGCTGTCAAGTTGGAACTGACTCTCCACTGGGTTTCTGAGGCTGTAAATCACACTTGAGGAAATCTCCCATCTTCCTTTGATGGAACTGCTGATGGATTCAAACTGCCTGATACAATTAGGAGCACAATACCCTAAACTATTTGTTTTGAAGCATGTTGTTGTTATATGCCATGAAGTCATAGCCTCTCAGCAACAGATTGCAACCTTTCCCTATCCTTCATCATCTTCACCATATCCTATATACTTGAGTCCATCAATGCAGTCACTGTGTCAGTCCACCTTATTAAAGGCTTTCCATTCTTTCTCTGAACTTCCACTTTTCCCAGTAAGATATCTTTTCACACTTTTCATAATTTAAGCTGGGCAATGTTCCCTTGTTCTGTTTGGGACAATTGTTTCTTGATTATCACATATTAGTTCTACTTGTTGTTGCTGTTGATTCCCATTGAGTCGAGCTCGACTCATAGTGACCCTGTCAACAAAAGACCTGAAGCCTTTCTATAACTACTGTCATTTCCAAAAGTTCATCGAGTTTCCAGAGGAATATTGTTTAGAAAGTAGATGCCTACTTGAGCAAAATTAAATGTTCTATAATCCTCATTCTTGTCGTTATAATCCATATTTTACTATGATTTACTCAATGACATTTTCAAACTGAAATCACACCTCCTCAGTAATTTGGAGAGGTCCCTGACTGCAAATTTTCCCAATGCAATATATCTCCTGATCTCTTCACTGTTAGTATCAAAAGTGTTGATTATTGTTCTAAATAAGATGAATTACTCAACAGTTTCAATCTTTTTCAGTTTATTATTATATTAACCATATTCCTGGAGAGGGTGAAGCCAGGCTGCTCCTTGGAGGCAAGGATTCTGAAGCTTCATCTGACATACTTTGGACATGTTGCAAGGTGAGATCAGTCCTTGGAGAGGGACTTCATGTCTTTCAGGGAGGAGGGACAACACACAAAAGGAGATGGATTGATTTGGTGACTGGGATAAGGGGGTAGGTGTGTCAGACAGTAAGATTGATACAGGATAGAGCAGGATTTAGGGCTGTTTTATATAGGGTTGCTATGAATTACAGCTGACTCAATGGCATATAACAACAACAACATATATGATACCAAGGGTGAGAATTTCTGTTTTCTTGACATTTAGATATAATATATATTGAAGACTGTAGTCTTTGATCTTCTGCAGCAAGCACTTCAAGTCCTCACATTCAGCAAGCAAGGTTGTATCATTTGCATAATTCAGGTTGTTGATGAGTCTTCCTCCAATCTTGATGCCACAGTCTTCTTCACAGAATCCAGGTTCTTGAATAATTTGTTCAGCACACGGATTGAATCTGGAGAAAGGATAGAACCCTGGCACACAGCTTTCTTCATTTTAAACCATGTGGTGTTTGCTTTCTCTATCTGCATAATAGCCTAGGTTTAAGTCTAGATTTCACATTAGCACAATTCATTACGTTGGGATCGACATTCTTCTCAATGTTAGTCATAATTTGTTGTGATCCACACATTCAAATGGCTTTTCATAGTGAATAAAGCATGAACAGACATTCTTCTTTGTTTTCTTTTTTTTTCTATTCTGTTTTCATCCAGGATCCATCAGAGTACAGTCTTTTCAGTCACTTTCTATGCATCTGAACTTGGCAATAAATAAGGATGACAGAAGAATTCATCCATGTGAGCTGTGATGTTACATAAGAATATTAAATATCCCATGGACTTCCAAAAGAACAAATAGATAGGTATTGGAGAAAACGCTCCCAGAGTGCTTCTGGAGACAAAGATGACAAAGTTTCATCTTACATACTTGGGCATGTTGCTAGGAGACAATAGTCCTTGGAGAAAGACATTATACTTATAAAGGTGAAGTGTCAGCAAAACAGAAGTAGATTCTCAATTAGGTGGATTAATATAGTGACTACATAGGTCAAGCATTCCAAAGATGCTGAGGGTGGCACAGGATAGAACAGTGTTCACATTTGTGGTTGATCATGGCTATGAGTCACAGTCAACTCAATGACACCTAACAATAACAACATACAGGGAAACAAATGTTTTTGTATAGTTCACAAACACATGCAAATATTTTTTCTAGTATTTAATGGATATTTTTCAATGGCTATTCATTGATGTCATTAATGCCATGTTACTGCATAACTTCTGAATCCAGCTTGAAATTTTTTGGCAGTGCCCCATAAATGTCCTGCTCCAGCCATTTTTCTTTCTTTTTTTTGTTAAAAAAATAATTATACTATTTTATTTACAAAATTCAAGTGCATTGTTTTGCACAGCAGTTCCTTCCCATTTCCTTCACCCTCCCACCTGTCAATTGTGTGACCCCATAATGAATACCTGCTTCCACACATCCAGCCCTTTTTAAATAATAGCAAGATTTTATTTGTGTGTGCTGTTATTATGTTCAATTATTTCAGCGTTCTACTGTGTCACCTCTTCTTTGAATGGACACACATATAAGGATTTCTTCTGGCCAATTAGATATTTTCCAAATTTCTAGGCATAGTTGCCTCTTTTTAAAAACACTTCAATCTATATTTCAACAATTCCTGTAGGCTTGTTTTATCTAATGTCTTCAATACAGTTTAGATTTATTCTTTTAGTATTATTTATTTTTCCCCTTAATTGCCCCTCTTGCTTTTTTATTTAATAATTTTTTTAAGTTTTAATTGTGATTATAATCAAAGTTTGCAGAGAAGTTAACTTTTCATTCATACATTGTTGCACATTTTTACCCCTTTTTTCTCCCCCCAGTTAACTTTTTTAGAAAAATATTTGTTCACTGTTGCACAATTTTCCACCCCTTTCCAATGTACCTCTTATTCTGGGCTGTTATCATATTCTAGTTGCCCTCCCAATCCTCATGTCAGTCCTGTTTTATAACTGGTGTTATATAGTGTTTATTCTTTTGTGACTGAGATATTTCACTCAGCATAATGTCCTCGAAGATCACCCATGCTGTGTAATATTTTATGAGTTCCTTGTTTTTCAGTGCTGTGTAGTATTCTATTGTGTGAATATGCTATAGATTTTCTATCCATTCATTTGTTGAGGGCACTTGGCTTCTATCTCTTGGCTATTGAAAATAATGCAGCAATAAACATAGGTGTGCAAATATCTGTTTGGGTGGCAGCTCTGGTTTCCTTAGCATATATTTCAAGTAGTGGAATTGCTGGGTCAAATGTACAATTTATTTTTTGTCATATGAAATCTTCTGGAATGACTGATCATAGACCAATTAATTTGGTTCACTGCATCTTTATGTGTTGCTTGTTTTTTTTGGGCTTTTTTCCTATTCTATCCTCTTTTGGTGCTTCTTCTGTCATTCACTATTCTAATCATGGTTTTGTGTTGTTTAAATTTGTTGTTTCTTTTTTTCCTGCCGACTGATGATATTGCACTTCTCAGTTGCCTCTCTCTGCAGATGTTCTGTAGATGTTTGCTGCAGAAGATTACAGACTGTAGCCTTCAGTATGGATTACATCTCTTTGTTAATAAAACAAAAATCTTCACCACTGGTCCTACAGGCAACATCAAATTAGAGAGAGAAAAGGCAGAAATTGTCAAAGACTTAATCTTACTTGGATCCATAAGCAATAGCCTCAGTACCATCTGGCAGGAAATTAAAAAATGTATTACATTGGGAAAGTCCACAGTCAGGTATCTCCAAAGTGCCGAAAAGCAAGGATTTCAGCATCAAGACTAAGGTGTACCTGATCTGAGCGATGGTCTTCCCCATTAATTACTTTCCTATGCATTTGAGTGTTAGAAAAATAAAAGAGTCAATGCCTTTGAGTTGTGGATCTGGAGAAGAGTACTAAATATCCTTTGGAGCAAGAAGATATACATATATTTTTTTGGAGAGTATGCAGAGCATCTGAGACTCTGGGCTGTATGAGGAGGAATGTGGCATCAGGATTGGTGGAAGAGTCATCAACAACCTGCATTCTGCAGATGATACAACCCTGCTTGCTGAAACTAAGGAGGACCTGAAGCACTTGCTGCAGAAGGTCAAGGACTGCACTCTTCAATATGAATTGAAGCTCAACATCAAGAAGACAAAGATTCTCCCTACTGGGCCAACTGGCAGCATCAGTATAGATGGTAAAGAGATTAAGATAGTTAAGTTTTAGTTTACTTGGCTCCACAGTCAACACTCTTGGTAACAGCAGCCAGGAAATCAGGAGACAAATTACATTGGGAAAGTCAGCTGTGAGGGACCTTTCAAGAGTCCTGAAGAGCAATGACATCAGGATGGAGACTAAGGTGCACCTGATCCAGGGTATAGTCTTCGTAATTACGTGCTATGCATCAGAGAGTTAGACAGTGAATAGGGATGATAGAAAGAGAATTGATGCCTTTGAGCTGTGGTGCTGGAGAAGAGTGTTGACTATACCATGAACTACTAAGAGAACTAACAGGTTTGTCCTGGAGAAGGTGAAGCTGGAATGCTCCTTGGAGTCAAGGATTCTGAAGTTTTGTCTGACATACTTTGGGCTTGTTGCAAGGAGGGACTGGTCCTTGGAGAGGGACATCATGTTTGGCAGAGTGGAGGGACGGCGAAGGAGAGGAAGACTTTCAATGAGATGCATCGATTCTGTGAGTGGAGTGGTGGGAATGAGTGTGTTTGAGACAGCGAGGTTGGCGCAGGATAGAGCAGCATTTAGGGCTCTTGTACATAGGGTCACTATGAGTCGCAAATGTCTCGATGGCACATAACAACAACATGCAGGCTGGGTGCTCCTAAGAGAGAAAAGTGCTAAAACTTTTTCTCAGATACTTTGGGACTGTCACTAGGAGGGGCCAGTCTTTGAAAAATAAGAACAAAAAGCCTCATGGTTGGAAAAATAAAGGTTTAGGGCCGGAGAGGAAGACTCTCAGCAAAATGGATTGACACAATGGGCTTAAGAGTGGCAGAGATTGATAAGGAAGGCAGAGCAAAGATTTGTTATTCTTTGGGTCACTGTGAGTTGTACTCAACTTTATGGCACCATTTCCTCTTTCTACAAACAAAGTCAGTTTGATTCATGGGAATTCTGTCAGGCAAGGTCCATATATGTAGGCATTGTTTATTTTTTAAAAGATATTTACAATTAATAAGTCATTGATCATTTAAAAATTTATCATGTGATCTTCAGCCTCATTTCATTTCCTAAGATCATATTATCCAGCTAGCAAATCTTTTTTTCTAACTTTTGCTTTCCAACTATGAGTTATTAGTAATACATTTTCACTACATATTCCATCAATTTCAGACAGTAGAATTTAGTAGAAATTTTGAATTTCTTCATATTTGGCTTTAGTGACAATACATGACTTTGAATAAAGTCACATTAACAGGTTTTCCTTGTATGCTTATAGATATTATCCTAACATTGAAAATGTTGTTCTTTAGGATAGTTTTTGAAATGGATTTTTTTTTTCATTAAAACTATACCATTTCTGTTGATTTTTTTCATTCTTGGAAAAGCAGGTCATATAATTATCTGATTAAAAATGCCCAGCTATAGTCCATTTCCGTTTACGAATGCTTAGGATATCAGCCTTTACACAGTACAGCTCATTTTCAACCTCTTGTGTTCTTAAAGTCTTACTTTGTACATTGTGTATTCCAATTATTAATGGACTTTTGCAGCTGTTCCATCTAATTTTCAATCTCACCACAGGAGAAAATTAAGGTTATTAATTGGGTGAAATCTTTACTTCATCCATGTAATTTTACTTCATTCATGCTTTGAGGAAGCAGCTCTTCCCCAGGCATATTTTGATTGCCTTCCAACCTGAAAAATTTCACCTTTGCAGAACTGTATCAGATGATGTTTTGCTGCTGTCTTGTGCTGACTTGAGTGTTTTTTGTGATGCTGGAAGCTATGTTACTGGTATTTCATATACCATCAGGGTTATTCATGGTGGACAAATTTCAACAGAACTTCTAGACTAAAGAAGTAGACCTAATTGTACAGTTCCAAAATGCTGCGTTCTTAAAAACTGTATGAAAATCAAAACAATGAAGTAGATTAGATTACAGTTTGGCTGTTGGAACCCATGCAAAGACATCTTAGAAGATGGGTTTGGTAATCTTCTTCTAAAAAGCAATTTTCTTTGAAAGTCTTTTGTTGTTGCTGCTCTTAAGTGATATCGAGTAGATTATAACTTATGGTGACCTGATAAACAACAGATGGAAATATTGCCCTTTCCTGTACCATATAAAACCATGTAAAATAATCCTCTTCTGTACATATGAGCTTACTGTGAGTTTTGCATGTGTACCAACTCAAGGATAACTAACATAATTATAATAATTATTCTAATATTTAGTACCTGTCATTACTGCTGCTATTTTACTAATGTCTGGATCAGTCATTCCATTTATCAGTGATTTTTTTTCCCTAGCTTTTACTTAATTGTTATTCTTCTCAGTGACATAGTATTTTAATTACTGGCCATTTTAGTAAACTAAACAGTAATATTTTCCATACTTAAACTATTAGACATGGGAGGGGATGGGACTGGAGGCTGGGACCTGGAGCCTCTACTCTGGAAGTTTGGCTGCTTGCTTGCATCTTGGCGGTACTGATGGGCACATATGGGATGTTTTTGGTGTTGTGTTTGATGTGTATTACTGCTCTTTTGTCCCTCAAGAGCGGGTGTCATTGAGCCTTTGCCTAGGGTGGAGGTCTTCTCAAAGGTGTGGCTTTAAAAACCGCAGGGCCCTTCGGCCTGTGATCCTTGGGCCAAATTTATTAGTATTTGAATGAGTATTCCTTAAATTATACAACAATCTTTGTCTGTTTGCTGAACTAAATAACGTGGTGTTGCTGTGATGGTGCACACTGTTCCATAGTCTTGTCAAATACCATAATGGTTACCCATTATGTACAATGTTTGGATGAGCTTCCAGATTGATTTATGTTGGAAAGTAGGAGTGGCATCCAATTCCTAAATTAGATACCTCTGGAAACTCTACAAATCCTCTAAACTCTGTAAATGTACAGAAATGATGTTATATAACAGAGTTCTGTACAGAAATGATGTTAGTTATAGAACAGAATTCAGGTCTTAAGTACAAACTTACTTTCAGTAGTTTTCAACTTGACAACACTTAACCACTGCTAAATGAACCTAGTGCTGTTATATCTGGAGGAACACTCTTCCACTTTGTACATCACTCTTTGTCAACGCGCAATATGAAGTAACCTGGGTTGCTGTGATGGTCAAGCTTGTACCATTGGGTATCAAATATCAGAATCGTTTCCCAATGTGGACAGTGTTTGTTGGAGCTCCCAGTTGTAAAACAGGTAAGGAAGCAAGAATGGCATCCACTTCCTAAACCATATGCCTCTGGAAACTCTATGAACTTGGAGATATGACAATAGTTATGAAAAGGCATTAGGTCTTTTATTCATAGGGTTACTATGAGTTGTGCTTGACTGAACGGCAATCAACAACTAACAAAAACAAATTACAGATCTGAGCTAGGATTTAACAGGTGCCATAGCAAAGCTCATTGTCACTGTTTTCCTCTCAGTCACTTATGCAATTACTCTGTATACAGATGGAATAAGGTGTTTTACTATAGTGTAATCTGGAAGCATTGTTAAAATATATATAAAATCTTATCCTATGGCTGGAGTCTCAGAAGTTGTGCTCCTCATTGCCCATGTAGAACATTTTCAATGTAATTTATAATATATAACTCTGTACGTGTTACTAATAATTTAGAACTTCTTACATGTTGGTTTCCCATGGGTGGATTCTGATTCATGGCCACAATCCCATGTATGGCTGGGACCTTTCAGGAGCAGCTTATTAATCCTGCCTTTGGAGATGTCTCTTAATTAATTTAAACTGACATCATTTTGGCTAGTAGATGGATGATTAGCCATTTGTGCCACCATCGATGGAAACACTCATTGACATTTCTTTACCATGAATAGGTTAAAGAATTGTATAACAAGTCCCAAGTGCTTTCCCTACATCAGAGCTTTTCAACGTCAGCACTATTACAGAGGGTGAAACCAAGTTACTCCTTGGAGGCTAGGATTTTGAAGCTTTGTTTCATATACTTGGGGCACATGGCCAGGAGAGACTGGTCCTTGGAGAAGGACATCATGCTCGTAATGGTGGAGGGACAACACAGGAGAGGAAGATTTCGGATGAAATGGATTGATACAGTAGCTGGGGCAATGAAGGTTAGTGTGTAAGAATTAGTGAGACTGGGTCAGGACTAGGCAGGGTTCAGAGCTGTTGTACATAGGGTCGGTATGAGTCGCAGGTAACTTCATGGCACATAAAAACAGCAACAACTATTGACTTATGGAATGATGTAAGTCTGTGAACAGCCCAGTGTTCTAGCTCTCTGACAACACTGACAAGCTTTATATCCCAAAATTCCATGCTCAATGACTTTGCTAAAGTCTTGGATCCAAATATGTGTACGTTCTTTTCCTAAATAAATAATAGAAACACCATCTTTAAACAAATTACTTAAACCTTTGTACCCTTAGTCCTGTGACAATTTAGTGTCTCCAAAGAAGAATTAAAAAAATCTTTCTGTCTGGAGTGAAGCTGGAAATGAAAGAATCGCTGGAGAAAACACAGTGACTGGACCACTCAGTCCAGCCCAAATAAACACTTTTATTTCCTCTCCTTTTCTAAAACAAACAAAGCTCAACCCAAAGTTTATCTTTTCTTCATTTGGAATTCTATTGTGGTGCTCACATCACACAGAAAAAGTGAAATGTTAGTGAACAAGCATGCCTCAGTAGGGGAAACATAAGGCATTTATTACAAACGAATTCCAAATAATTAGTGAAGGAGATCATGAAATGTTCAGAGGGGGAAAAAGGGGGCCGAATTTCAAACAGGAGGGGGTTTGAGCCATTAATGGGTAATCTGCACGACTTTTGTTAATCCCTGGGGGCCCCTGCTACAGGTGGTTCATATTTCTAAGCAGTGAAGTATGCGAGATGAATGGAAAATTTCTCCTTAACATTTTCCACTACCCAGCCTTAGCATGGAAAACCCTATACCAGATCAGGCAGCTGGTTTATTACAACTTCAGAATTATAATTCAGAGACATATCACCATTCAGCTAGTCTCACTCTCTGCTTCTCCACACCATAGAGATTTCCTTGTCTATTTCCCTGCTATAGTATTATTGTTGAGAAAGTTTGTAGCTAGTTTTTAAATATACACTAGGAGGTGTTTTTTAGGTTTGAAAATACTGCAGCAATTTAAGTCAATATTCATATTTATTATTCCAAGAAAATTTTAGGCTTTACATATATATTTTATTTGTGAAATGTCTGTAACCTCTGCCAATGGTTGTAGTAGAGATGAAAGTATAAAAATAGGAGTTACTTTTTATGTAAACAATATCTGAATTTTAAAAGTGCTAAAAATTATTGAGTCAAATAAGATAATTCGTTTTATCCATACAAATATTGTACACAATAATGTGAATGACTTTTCTTGTGTTCTAGAACTAGAGAAAGGATATTTGAACTATTCTAATATTAATTTATTTGAGCCCCTAGTGCATTCTTTGGGTCTAGGAAGTCTGGTCCCCTCATTGTTGCATTAGAATGGCAGGATTCTTTTTCTCCCATTACTTTGCCACTTGTCCAGCCCAATGGTATCATGTACAGCTTTCCTAACATGGATTAATCAAAAGACATTTCTGTCAGTTTCTAAGTATACTTGAATCTATGTAACTGCTCCATTCTCTGGGGATTTAAATGAAGTTCTAGCTTTAGACCTGCAATCATTAAATGAAACTTAAAGGAGGTAAAACACAAATATGAATTTAAAGATATGTGGCTTATTTTATAGGAAATGAAGAGCAAGAATGGCATATTTTAATTTCTTATTTTTCTATCTCTGTTGATATTTATTTTGAGTTTTTTAAACTTGTTATTAAATATCTGAAAAATACAGGCAGGTTCTTTTCATCTTTTTTTTTTAAACTTGTGTTTTTTAAATATGTTGTTGTGGTTTTCTTTTTTTTAAATTAGTTTGTTTACAAAGTCTGTATATATTGTGTA
The DNA here is from genome assembly GCF_000299155.1 of Elephantulus edwardii. Taxonomy (NCBI): domain Eukaryota; kingdom Metazoa; phylum Chordata; class Mammalia; order Macroscelidea; family Macroscelididae; genus Elephantulus; species Elephantulus edwardii. The sequence goes on from NW_006399752.1 coordinate 8,621,469, forward strand.
CCATCCTATTCTTCATTCCCATCCTGTTTCATACAATCATTCACATTTTTTATGTTTTATAAAATTAATTACCATTGGACCTGGCATGTCATTACCCTGTCTTTTCAAAGGAAATCTTCTCATTTACTTTCCCCCCTCCCTCCACCCACCAAACTCACAAATTTGTGGTTTCACCCCTATCTATCTTCACCCCTCCACTCCCTCCACCCTGAGTTCCCACACATGTTTTACTAGTTATCCTTCTATTTTTACAATACTGGTCTTATGCAGTATTTGTCCTTATGAGACTGCATTAGTTCACACTGCATAATGCTCTCTAGCCTTTCCCACATTATGTAGTATTTTTCAAAATTGTTGCTCTTGAGTGCTGCATGGCATTCCATTGTGTGACTATACCACAATGTCTCAATCCATTCGGTTGTGCTTTCTCATTGTTTGATTGCCCAGTGTTTCTATGTTTTATTCCAAGTCAGCAAACTCACAGCAGAGGAGAATGGTCCTTTAGTATCTCTGGACTGTGTTCTTAATAGGAGGAGCCATGGATGGCTTACTGAGTAAAGCATCCTGCTGTGAATCTGAAGGTCAGCAGTGCAAATCTACTAGATTTCGGAGGGACCGAGATAGGCAGTGTATTACTGTAAAGATAAACAATCTTGGAAATCCAGTGGAGGGTCGCTATGAGTCAGATACGACACAGTGACCGTGTTTTTTTATTTAATATTTACAGGAGAAGTTCACCAAGGTTTTCTGCTTTTGATTAATAGTAAAGAGTTTATCAATCCTCTACTAGTACACCTTGTTGTTGTTGGAAACTTTTGTACAACAGAACACAACCCTGTCCAGTCTGTGCCATCCTTATAATAGGTCGTACTGAAACCTATTATTGTACCCACTATTCAGGTTATTCCTTAAAGACTCGGACTCCCTCCTGCTTGAAATTCAGCCCTGCTTTCCCCACGCTAAATATTTTATCATTTCCTGCACTAATGATTTGGAAGCCATTTGTCAAGTTTTCTAGTATCTTACTGTTCAGAGCTTTCATTCATAGGGTTGCTATGAGTCACCTATGACTTGATGGCACTTAACAACAACAACAATGAGAGAGAGCTCACTTGACCTAGTGGATAGAAAGTGGTGCTACTAAGCCAAAGGAGGGTGGTTTTAGTCTGTGTCCCTTATGCCTGCTTTTATTTGGTTTTAGTGAAACATTCTTCTAGGTGATATAGCACTGGACTGTCCATTTGTGGCAGAGAGGTAACTTGTGGTTGCTGTGATGTCAAACACTGCGACCCTGATGTGCCAAATGTGATACTGGTCACTCATGGAAGACAGTGTTTGGAGCTCCCTAATTAAAACAAGCTTGGCAGCAGGAGTGGCATCTACTTCTGAAATAGCTTGCCTCCAGAAACTCTATGTGCTTGGAGAAAGGAAGAAAGTTATACAATTGTCCAGGTCTTTTGTTCATAGGGTTTCTATGAGTCACCTACGATTCAACAGCATTTAAAAACAACAGCTACAGCTACAATGGTGGTGGTGTTACTATTTGTGATCATATGTTTATAACTTGAGGAAAAGTAATAATAACTGTTGTTAGAAAAGACTCTGAAACTTGCACTAGGGAGTAAAAAGCCAAAATAGAGGGAAGAAGTGTTGATGTAGGAGAACTGAACAGAAAGTTACAAAGGGAAGCTCAAAAAGACAAAACAACATATCATAATGAAATGTGCAAAGAGCTAGACATAAGAATATAGAAAAGACACTCAGCATTTCTCAAATTGAAAAACAAATTCAAGCTTCTGGTTGCTATATTGAAAGATTTTATGAACAAAATATTAAACGATTTAGAAAATATCAAAAGAAGGTGAGAGGCACCTTGGGGATTGCAGTGTATTATTCCTTCTTCTGGAAGTCCATGATATATTCAGTATTCTTTGCCAATGACATCATTTAAATTTAAAGACATCAAGCAATTATTTTTTAGTCTTCTTTGTTTATTATGCAATTTTTGCATGCAAATGAAGTAATTGAAAATATCATTGCTTAGGATAGATGCTCCTTAATCCTTAGAGTCTCAATAAGCCATTTGGTTTCATGACAGCTGCTTCCATGGCTGTCGATTGTGGCTGGAATGAAATCCATGATGAATACAATCTTTTCCCCATTTATTATGATATTGCTTGTTAGACAAGTGGAGGATTTTTTGCTTTCTTTGTATTGAGATGCAATCTAAAGAGATACAGTTGTCTTTGATCTTCAAATCCTTTTTGTTTTTAGCAAGGTTGTTATACTAACATATGACATATGAAGGTGGCTAATAGTTTCTCTAATCTTGGTGCTTTTTCTCAACATGGTTAAGCTTCTCAGATCTCACTTAATTTAGAAATTATTATAATTAAAATTGAACACAAAATATTGCTGGTGATAGTAAAAAAACTGCATACAACAGTATATTAATAGAACTTCAGAAACTTAAGCCAGATTCAGAAACGAGAGAATGAGCCGTCAGGAATATCCTTGCTGACATCAGATGGATATTGGCTGAAATCAGACAATACCAGAAAGATGTTTGGCCATATTTTATTGACTATTCAAGGGCTTTTACTCTTTGGATATCAACAAATTATGGAAAAGACTGAAAAGAATGGAATTCCAGAGCACTTACTTGTGCTCATGTAGAACTTGAACATAGATAATAAGCCAGTATTCAGACATCAGGAAAGGTGTGTATTCAGGTTGTATCCTTTTGTCATACAATTCTTCATACAAGAGATGTGTATATATTTTTAAATAAAATGTTGTCTTATGTTTTAAAACTTTAAATAAATTGCATTATGTGGACTATATATAAAAAAAAGATGAGAGGTATATAGAGTGACAGTGATAGCATGACTGGTTGACAAGTAATCCTTACAGGAAGTAGTGCATGATCAAAACCAAAGGCAACAAAGAAAGAAGCTCAAGCTGCACTAAGGTGTTGGGGAAAAAACAAGACTACAGGAATGAATTGTATACCAATTGAGGTGTTTAAAAAAACAGATTCGGTGCTGGCTGGGCTCACTAGTCTGTACCATGAAATTTGGAAGACAGTTACTTGGTCAACTGATCAGAAAAGAAGCACTTTTTTTTTTCTATAATTATATTTTATTAATTTTCATAAACATTTACAGAGATTTTGGGCTTCCACTCATTCATTGTTGCACTATTCTCTCTACCCTCCTCCCAGTTTGTTCTTGTCCAAATGCCACAGTGCTTGTCAAAGCCAGTTCTGATTAATCTTCTTTGTCAGTGTATCCTTTGCCATTCCCTATCACTCCTCCCTGAGAGAGACTTCACCCTGAGTCATAAGGAAAAGGGGACGGCGTATTCTCTTAGCTACTTCCTGCTGAAAAGGGACGCTGTGGGTTTCAGGGTGAAGATCTTCTCTCACTACTCTAAAGGGCCCCTTTGGCAGTAGGAAACACATAGACTATTATGGAGATTGATTTTGGAATTCAGATGCACTCTTATTGATTGTGCTTGGCTGTACATGTACATATCCTTGAAGATGTATCATGGGGGTGTTGCAAAGAAGCACTTTTGTTCCCTTTCTAAAAATATTAAAAAAGAGGTAATTCAATAGTGTAAATACTATGGACCAATATTATTAATATAGCATGTAAGTAAAATCTTGCTGAAGATTATTTTTTAAATGGCTAGAGCATTTAAAAATCAATTGAAAATTGCCAAAAATTTAAGCTGAATTTAGTAAAGGCTACAGAATAAGAGGCAAGATTATTGGAATCAGATGGATCTTGGCTGAAAGACAAGATTATCAGAAAGATGTTTGCCTGTGTTTTACTGACAATACAAAGGTATTCGACTATAACTAACATTGTGAGGAATGAGAATCACTGAGCAGTTCATTGTGCTGGTGTGAAATCAGTACACAGACCAAGAAGCAGTTGCCTGAACACATCTAGGGAACACTGCTTATTTTCAAATCAGGAAAGGTGTATAACCCAGGCTTTTGTTCTTTCTCTATACCTACTCAAGCTGTTGAGTGTTGAATAATTTGGGTATTTTGTTAGGACAGGTTATTCTTTAGAGAAGAACATCATGCTTAGAATGGTAGAGCATTGGCAAAAGAGAAGAAGACCCTCAACCAGAGATGGATTGACATAGTGACTGCAGCAATGGACTCAAGTATGTCAGAGATTGTGACTACGGCACAGGATAGGAAAGGGTTCAGAGCTGTTCCTAAGGCTTGGACTCAACTTGATAGCACCTAAAAACAACAACAACATTCAATCTGTATGCTGCATAAATAATTTGAGAAGCTGGACTCTATGAAGAATATGACATTAGGACTGGAAGAAGACTCATCAGTCACCAGAGTTATACAAATGACAAGAGCTTGTTTGCAGAAAATTAAGAAAAAGTTACTAAATACAATCAAGGAATAAAGTTTTCAAAATATATCATATCTCAATATTAAAAAAAAAACCAACCAAAAATTCCCACCACTGGGCCAAAAGGCAAAAGCATGACATATGGACAATAGATTTATGTTGTCAGTAATATAATTTTATTTATATTCACAATCAACACCTTTAGTAATAGCAATTAAAAATTCAAAAGGCATGCTGCCTCAATGAAATCTGCTGTTAAGGACCTCTCCAAAGTGCTAATAGCCTGAACTAAACCTTAATCTTTTCATTTACTCCCTATGCATGTGAAAGTTGGACAATAAATAAGGACAGCAGAAGAAGAATCAATGCCTTTGGATTATGATGATAAAGAAAAAATGATGAATATATTATGGATTGCCAAATAGTAAACAAGATTGTGTTGGAGGAAGTGTAAGAAGCTAGCTGCTTAGAGGTAAGAACGGTAAAATTTCATGTCACATACTTTGGGAATGTCATCAAAAGGAGCAAGACCTTGAAAAAAAGATATACTGGGAAAGAAGAGAGTCAGAAGAAGAGATGATGACTCTATGAGATGACGTGACACAGTGTTGCAATGGGCTTGAGCACATTTAAAATGGTGAAGATGGTACATGTAGGGTAAGGTTTCAATCTGTTATTCATAGAGTTGATAGAAATCAGCTTCCACATATAATAACAATAATAACATAATTTATAAAAGTTATAGTTGTTGTTAGGTGCTGTCTTGTCACCTGTGACTCATAACAATCCTATATACAACAGCTCTGAGGCCTGCCCTGTCCTGAGTCATCTTACTGACCACAACACACCTACCCCAATTGTCCCAGTTACCGTATCAGTCCTTCTCATCTGGTGTCTTCCTCTCCTGTGCTGCCTCATCCACCCTTCTGAGCACAATGTCCATCTCCAAGGGTCTGCTCCTCCTGGTCATGAACCCAGAGTATGGAAGAGGAAGCTTCAAAATCCTAGCCTCCAAGAGAAGACTCAGTTTCACCCTCTCCCAAAAAGATGTATTTGTTTTTTTTGAAAGTCCATAGTATGTTCAAGACTCTTCTCCGGCACCACAACTCAAAGGCATCCATTCTCTTTCTGTCATCCCTAGTCATTGTCCAGCTTGCTGACGTATAGCAAGTAATTGCAAAACCTATAGCCTGAATCAGGCACACCTTAATTTCTAGACTGACATCGTTGCTTCTCAGTACTCTGGAGAGGACCCTGAAAGCAGATTTTCCCATTTCAATTTATCTTTTGATTTCCTGACTTCTAATGCCAAGTGTGTTGCTTATAGAGCTAAGCAAACTGTAATTGTAACAACCTCAGACTCTTCTCCATCAATCATGGTGCAGCCAATTGGAGTGGTGAGAACCTTTGTTGTCTTAAAAAAATTTTAAAAGCTTCCACTCATGGCTAACAAGCACATGAAGAAATGTTCAAAATCTCTAGCTCTAAGAGAGATGCAAATCAAGACAACTATGAAACAACTTCTCATCCCAATCAGAATAGCAAATTTTTTTTTTTTAATAGCAAAATTTAACAGAACAGCAAGCAACAAATGCTGGCAAGGTTGTGAAGAGACTGGAACCCTTATTCACTGTCGGTGGGAGTGTAAAATGGTGCAACCACTAAGGAAGGCAGTATGGAGCTTTCTCAAAAATTTGCAAATAGAGATACTATTTGACTCAGCAATTCCACTACTGGGAATATACCCCCAAGAGACCATAACTGACGTCCAAGCAGATTTATGCACACCCATGTTTATCGTGGCTTTGTTCATAATAGTAAGGAGTTGGAAACAACCTAAGTGTCCGAAAACAAACGAATAGATAGAGAAGCTGTGGTATATTAACACAAAGGAATACTATGCTGCATTGAAAAACAAGGAACTCATGCAATATTATTCAAAATGGGTGACCCTGGAGGACATTACAAACACTGCATGGTGCCACTGTTGTAAAACAGGACTGACCTCAGGGTTGGGGGGAGACTGAGAAAGATGGGATAAATAATGTAGACTGCATTAAAACAGATGAGGGAGAAAACTGTTTAAGAGGGATATGTTATTAGGTATTTTTGTCATGACAGGAGTCCAGAGCAAAGGCTGTATAGTGGGGTGGACCTGTGGAGAGAGATTGTAGAACAATGAAAGAATTTTTCTTTTACTTTTCCAAGAGAGTAGTGTACTAGGAAGGAGGGTTCAGAGGGGAGAAACGTGCAACAATGAATAAAGGGAAATCCAAAGTCTCTGTAAATTTTCATTGAAATTAATAATAAATAAGAAAAGAGAAAAAAACCCTTCCACTCAGTTTTTTAATGTACTTCAATGTAGAAAGATTTTAAAAATGAAACAACTTTGCTGCTAGTATTCATATAATCTAAGAAATATATTTAAGAAGCTTATAATGGTATTCAGCCTACATTTTTCTATGATTAAAATGTATAATAAACATTACTAAGAATTTTTTATGGTCTGAAATGAGTGCATGTCCATCATGGCAGCCTGACACTAAGAGTTTCCCATCTGGCTGATGCTAGTTCTAGCGACACCAGTACCTACGGAATTGCTTCCAGATTTGTATGCAATTAAGAATATTCATTATTTGACTCCAAAACTGATTCCTTTTCTGCAACACCCAGCGCTTTCCTGCACACCCATCTACTTACATTCTTTTAATGTATCCTGCAGTCTTACATATCTCATCATGGCTCATACTCTTCTAAATATTATATGCAAATTAATTTATATAATCCCTTTATTATTTGTGGGAAGTTGGTGAGGAAACTGAGGCACAGAGCAATTAAATAACTTAGAGAATGGCAGTCAGAGTCAAAGCCAGCATTCTAATATGGTTGAAGAGTTCAAGTGTTTATGTTCTCTCTGCTTATGTCTACCTGACACAGCTCATTCTTCAAGTTCTAGCTTAAATTTTCTAGTTTCTTTGAATTTTACTTTGACCTTCTTCAGACTGAGTTATATATTAAATATTCTTGGGTATAATTTTTCCTGTAAATATGTCTCTAAAATTATAAGTCTTTGTAAAACTGTGATATAAATAGTTAATTGCTTACATGTTACCTCCAAATTGAGACCAGACTCCAAGCTTTATTATTATTCTTTATAGCTCAGTCCATAGCACTTTGTTACTTGATAAATAAATAAAGGGCCAAAGAAATGTCTTCTCATTTAGTTAATGTTGATTACAAATGTCTTTGTTGAAATCAAATCTCTTATAATCGTTAAGGAAAATCAGAATATTTAAAAAATGGAGATTTTAATATTTTTTACTTATCTGCACTTTACATTAAATTTTGTGTGTGTGTACACACACAATACACATGTGAAAGAGAGGAAGATTCTCAACGAGATGGACTGACAAAATGACTGTGGCAATGGACTCATATTTGTCAGAAATTATGAGATGGCATAGGAGAGAACAGGGTTCAGGTCTGTTGTTCATAGGACTGCTATAAGTCATATTTGACTCAGTGGCAACTAACAACAACAACTGCTTCCATAAAGATTTATAGTCTTAGAAACTTAAGTTGCAATTCTACTCTGCCCATAGGATCGATATAAGTCAGAGTTGACTTAATGACAAATGGTGAGTAATTAAGAAAAGTGTTCTAGTTCTTAAAAAAAAAGAGTTACATATCTTCTATGTACCTAAAATAGATGTGTAAAATATTAAAATAAAAATTAAGTATAGGAAAATATTTCATAATCTTTTCTACATTATACAATCCAGTGAAGCAGAAGTGCAACTGAATTTCCCATATAATTGCAACTTGCAGTACATGACTGGGAAAGGTACTAACTTTGAATTACAGTGCTCGGAGCTTCAACAAAGGTTCCCTGTTTCATCTTGCCCACTGTGAGTGATTTTAGGATAAATAGTTCCTGGCTTAAAAAGTATACAGTTTCATACATCAAAGTCGGCACTTTGAACTGCATCCAGAAACACCCTGGTAGACCATGCAAGCCCTAGTGCACTGACATTAATACAATCCATCTGCTTGAGACCCTTAAGCAAGCAAGCAGCGCTGCATTTGCAGTAGCTGAAATGATCTAGTGGTTTTCATGATTAATCCCCACTATGTCACATTGTTTTAATACATTAGAAATCAGAAAAGCTGCACATGTTGCTGTGAAGTAATTATGAATAAGAATGGAAAGTAAAATGTTTACATAAATTGACAAAAATAAGATTATTTTTTAGGTTGTATTTATTTACAGGTTCTTCAGCATTTAATGCTAAGCAGTTATGGCATAAGTTGTATTTGTGTCTGTGCACCTAATGAGATCACATTCGAGAAAACGGCACTGCCTTCTTGAGCCAACTTTTCCATCCTCAGCATTGTAGGTAAACAGTAAATTCTAAATGTAGTTTATATTTACCAAAGAAATTTAATCATGGCATTATATACGTAGCTGGCCGTTGAGTGTGTTTTCAGAGGCTATACATTACATGACCTGATACAGGTCATGGTATTTGCAATCGCTTGTTATGCATCAGAGAGTTGGACAATGACTAGGGAGGACAGAAGGAGAGTGGATGCTTTTGAGCTGT
>NW_006399752.1:8631189-8652431 GCF_000299155.1 Elephantulus edwardii
TGGTCAGGAAGGACCAGTCCTTGGAGAAGGGCATCATGCTTAGAAGGGTGGAGGGACAGTGCAGGAGAGGAAGAACTCAGATGAGATGGATTTATAACAGTAGCTGGGGCTGGGGCAATGGAGGTTGGTGTGTTGAAATCAGTGAGACTGGGTCAGATAAGACAGGTTTCAGAGCTGCTGTACATGGGGTCATTATGAGTCACAGGTAACTCGATGGCACATAACAACACCACAATTATATATATATATATTATCACTTTCTAGTGTATAAAATATGTTGTTGTTGTTATTTGCCATTGAGCCACTGTGACTCATAGCGACCCTATTACATGAGCCCTAAACCCTGTTCTATCCTGTGCCAAGCTCACTGTCTCTAACACATCTACTCCCATTACACCGATTACTAAATCAATCCATCTCATTGAGTGTCTTTCCCTCCTATGCTGTCCCTCCACTCTCCCAAACATGATATCCCTCTCCAAGGACTTGTTTCTCTTTGCAGCATGCCCTAAATATGTCAGATGAAGCTTCAGAATCCTTGCATCCAACTGGAAGTCTGATTTAACCCTCTCCAGGACAAATCTGTTTGTTCTCCTGGCAGTCGATGTTATATTCAACACTCTTCTCCAGAATCACAGCTTAAAGGCATCAATTCTCTTTCTATCATCCCTAGTCACTGTCCAGCTCTCTGATGCATAGTATGCAATTATGAAGACTATAGCCCAGAACAGGTACTCCTTAGTCTCCAGCCTAATGTTGTTGTTCTTCAGTACTCTGGAAAGGTACCTGACAGCTGACTTTCCCAATGCAATTCGTCTCTTGATTTCCTGGCTGCTGGTACCATGAGTGTTGACTGTGGAGCCAAGAAAACCAAAGCTTTTAACAATCTCCATCTCTTCACCATCCATACTGGTGTTACCAATTGGACCAGTGGTGAGAATATTTGTTTTCTTGATGTTGAGCTTCAATCCATATTGAAGACTGCAGTCCTTGACCTTCTGCAGCAAGCACTTCAGCTCCTCCTCAGTTTCAGCAAGCAGGGTTGTGTTATCTGCATAACGCAGGTTGTTGACGATTCTTCCACCAAACCTGATGCCACATTCTTCCTTGGACACCCGAGCATCATGGATGATCTGTTCTGCATACAGATTAAAAAGGTATGGAGACAGAACACATCCCTAGCTGACACCCTTCCCAATATCATATAATTAAAAATTATATAATATAGCATAGCCTCAAGTCTATCACAACAAAATTTAAAGACCAACTCAGGAACAGGTTTGAGGTCTTAAACACTAATGAGCAAAGACCAGATGAGCTGTGGGAGAATATCAGGAATATCATCCACAGAGTATGCAAAATGTCATTTCAAAGAGAGGAGAAAGAAAAATCAAGATGATATCAGAAGAGACTCTGAATATTGAACTAGAGCACCAATAAGCCAAAGAATGCAAAGGGAAGAAGTAAAAAAGTTAAAGAGCTGAATATCAGATTTCAAAGGGCAGCTCAAGAAAACAATAGAAAGAATTATAATGAAACGCTCAAGGAACTGGAGTCAGAAAATCAAAAAGTATGAAGTCGCTCAATATTTCTTAAGCTGAAGAAACTAAAGAACAAATTCAAACCTCGAGTTGCAATACTTAAGGATGCTGAGGACAGAATATTGAATGACCCTGGAAGCATCAAAAGAAGAGGAAGGCATACACAGTCACTACACCAAGAATTGGCTGACAGGGAAGAATTTTGTGAAACAATCTATGATCAAGAGGCAGTAGTGATGAAAGAGGAAGTTCAAGCTGCACTGAAGGAATTGGAAAAAAGCAAGGCTCTAGGTGTTTATGGAATACAAATTCAACAAACAGTTGAACAAACAGATGCTCCCCTAGAAGCCCTCACCAGGTTGTGCCAAGAAATCTGGATAACAACTGAGTGCAAGAGATCTATATTTATTCCCATTCTAGTAAAAGATGAGCCAACAATGTAGGAATAATCAAACAATATCACCAATTATCAAACACAAGAATTATCCTGCTGAAAGTTATAAAAAAATAATTGTAACAGTACATCAACAGAGAACTGCCAGATGTGCAAGCTGGTTTTAGAAGAGGCTAGTGCACGAGGGACATCATAGCTAATGTTAGATGGATCTGGACCAAAAGCAGAGAGTACCAGAGAAATGTCTCTGTGTTTCATTGACTATGAAATTATTTGACTGTGTGGATCACAACAAATTTTGGTTAACATTGAGGAGAATGGGAATCCCAGAACATTTGATTATGCTCATGTGGAACCTATATTTGGACCAGGAAGCTGTTGTATGAACAGAACAAGAGAACACTGCATGGTTTTAAATCAAGAGAGAAGTGTTTCAGGGGTGCCTTTTCCATTTTTATGCTGAACGGATCATTCCAGAGGCTCGACTTTCTGAGGAGGAAAGTGGCACCAGGATTGGAGAAAGAATCATCAACAAAACCTGCATTATGCAGGTGATACCTTGCTTGCCAAAACTGAGGAGTACTTGAAGCATTTGCTGTACAAAGTTTTCAGTCTTTAAAGTAGATTACATCTCAAAGTCAAGACAACAAAGATTCTCACCACAGGACCATTGGTAACATCATGATAGAGAAAAGATTGAGGTTGCTAACATTTCATCTTGCTCAGACCCACAATCAATTCTTTTGGCATCATCAGTCAGGATATCCAAAGACAACTTGTTTTATGGAAGTCTGTTGTAAGGGACCACTCCAGATGTTAAAGAACACCAATATCAGTCTGGAGACTGGTCCATGCTATAGTATTCTCAATTGTTTGCTAAGCATCTAAGAGCTGCACAATGACTAAGGATGACAGAAGAATCTATGTTTTTGAGTTGCGGTGTAGAAGAGTCTTGAAAAGGCCATGGACTGTCAAGGGAATAAACAAGTCTTTCCTTCTATGTGGTGAAACTGGGTTGTTCTTTGAGGAAAGGATTTTGAAATTCTAACATACTTTAGGCATGATGCCAAGATGGACTATTCCTTGGAGAAAAACACCACGTTTGCAAGGGTGAAGGATCAGAGCAGAAGAGGAAGACCCTGGATGAGGTGAATTGACTTAGTTACTGTAGCAATTGGGGCAAATGTGTGAGAGACAGTGAGGTTATTTAAAATATATTAGGTAATAAAATAGCAACGCTTAACACAGTTACATATATAAAATCATAAAATGTTATACTAGTCTATGGGGTTCCGTAGCTTTTGTGGCATAGTCTGTAGATAGTTGTGCAGCTAAACCAAAGGCGTGCCTCTCCAGCAGTGTGAATTAACCAGTGGCTCCTCAGGAGAAAGATGGGAAATCTCCTTTGTGATTTATTTCCCGTGAAAATACTCTGGTGGGGCAGCTATGAGTGGCCATCTAAATGGCAGTGCTCCTGTTTTAGTTTATGGGGCTCCAAGGAAAAGGAGTGCTAGTAACAGAAATCTAGTGATAAGAATCTGTGCTGTACTCAAAAAGGCACCTAATTCAAACCCACCAGCAGCTCTATAGGAGAAGATAGGCAGTCTCCTCCAGTGCAATTAACTGTCTATGAAAACCCACTGGAAGGCTGAGGTGTGAGTTGGTTTTGACCAACAGCACACAACAACAATGTGACAAATGGCTTGCCAATAGTATTTGTGTCTTCATATAGCATCTCTAGTCTTTATTTTTTTCTACTCCTCTCCTCAGAGCTCTGCATTTTTGAACCAGGGTGCTATCTAAAATACCGTTTTCCTTTTCCAAACCAAAAAAAAAAAAAAAAAAGAGAGAGAGAGAAAGATGTTTCCAAGAATGAGAGCAGAAAGAAAATTTGACTCCAAAACTCTGAATTTTCTAACTTTTCCGGAAAATATATTATGATTTTAAAAATTGGAAAAGTCAAAAGTCTCATCAAAGGCTCTACAAGTTAAACACAAACAAGCCCAGCTATGTGATTCCTAAATCCTTTGGTTAGTGGTACTGCTTGAACCTTGAATTTCCTTGGGTTTTTTTTTTTTATAAATTTATTTTAATGAAAGTTTATAGAGACTTTGAATTTCCATTCATTCATAGTTGTACACTTTCCTCCATTCATTGATAGTTGCACACTTTCCTCCCTGATCACCCCCCTCGAGTTCTCTTTTCTCTTTGAAAAGTAAAAAAATAAAAAATAAAAAATTATTTCATTGTTATACAATCCCACTCCCGCCCTGCCCTCCCACCCCCCAGGCCACTCCACTATGTAACTTTCATTTTGGACTCCTGTCATGTCAATAATACCTAATCATGTATTCCTCCTAAACAATTCTCTCCCTCATCTGTGTCAATGTAGTATACATTATTTATCCCCTCTCAATTTTCCCCCAACTTCAATGTCAGTTCCACTTTACAGTAGTGGCATTATGCATTATTTGTCCTTTTTTGACTGAGATATTACACTCAGCATAACGTCCTCCAGGGTCACACATTTTGCATAATATCTCATGAGTTCCTTGTTTTTGAATGCAGCATAGTATTCCATTGTGTTACTATACCAAAGCTCCTCTAGCCATACCTTTGTTGATAGGCACTTGGATTGTTTCCCAATCTTTGCTATTGTGAACAAAGCTGCAATAAACATGGGTAAGCAAATATCTGCTTGGGTGACAGTTCTGGTTTCTTTAGGGTATATTCCCAGTAGTGGAATTCCTGGGTCAAATAGTATTTCTATTTCCAACTTTTTGAGAAAGCTCTATACTGTCTTCCTTAGTGGTTGCACCATTGTACACTCGTACCAATAGTGAATAAGGGTTCAAGATTCTCCACAACCTCACCAGCATTTGTTGTTTGCTTTTCTGTTAAATTTTGCTGTTCTTACTGGGGTGAGATGATATCTCATTGTTGTTTGGGTTTGCATCTCTCTTAGAGCTAGGGATTTTGAAAACTTCTTCATGTGTTTGTTTACCATCTGAATTTCTTCTTTGGTCAAGTGTCTGTTCATATCCTATGCCCATTTGTCAATGGAGTTGTTTCCCTTCATCTTCTTATGATGCTTGTGTATTTTATAAATTCTAGATATAAGTACTTTATTGGACATGTCAGTACCGAAATTTTTCCCCCCAGTTTATGACTTCCATTTTCACCCTGTTAGAGAAGTTTTTGGATGTGCATAGGAATTTGATTTTTAGAAGGTTCCATTCATAAATTTATCCTCTCCTGGTTGTAGGTTTTTCAGGATGCTTGGAAGACTGCTTATGTTGTGGATTAGGGCTTCTAGAGTTCATCCAAGCTTTTGTCAAATAAAGTTATATTCCTTGGTCTTAGTCCTAGGTCCCTGATCCACTTTGAGTTGATTTTAGTCTGTGGAGTGAGGTGTGGATCTTGCTTGAGATTTCCAAAGAAAGTTTTTCAATTTTGAAAAAAAAAAAAGACTGTCATTTCCCCACTTAACTGATCTCATCTCCTTGTCAAAAATCAGTTGACCATAGGTTGTTGTTGTTGTTATGTGCCGTTGAGTCTCTTGCGACTCATAGCGACCCTATGTACAACAGCCCTAAACCTTGCTCTATCCTGTGCCAATCTCACTGCCTCTGACACATCCATCCCCATTACCCCACTCACTGAATCAATCCACCTCATAGAGGGTCTTCCCCTTCTTCGCTGTCCCTCCACTCTGCCCAGCATGATGTCCCACTCCAAAGACCTGTCTCTCCTTACAACATGTCCAAAGTATGTCAGGCGAAGCCCCAGAATCCTTGCCTCCAAGGAGCAGCCTGGTTTAACCCTGTCTAGGATGAATCTATTTGTTTTCTTGGTAGTCCATGGTCCATTCAGTACTCTTCTCCAGCACCACAGCTCAAAGGCGTCAATTCTCCTTCTATCCTCCCTAGTCATTGTTCAACTCTCTGATGCATAACAAGTGATTGCAAAAACCATGGCCTGTATCAGGCGCACCCTAGTCTCCAGAGAGACACCGTTGCTCTTGAGTACTTTAGAGAGGTCCCTAACAGCAGACTTTCCCATCGCAATACGTTTTTTTATTTCCTGGCTACTGGTGCCAAGAGTGTTGACCATGGAGCCGAGCAAACTGAAGCTGTGAACAATCTCAATCTCTTCACCATCTATCCTGATATATGACCATAGGTAGGATGGGCTAATTTTTGGTTTCTCAATTATATTCCATTGATCTATGTGTCTGTCATTGTACCAGTACCACATTGTATTGACCATGGAAGTGTAGTAGGATTTGAAATCAGGAAGTAAGATATCTCCTACCTTCTTTCTCTTTTTAAGGAGTGCTTTGTGTATTAGGGGCCTCTTTCCACGCCAAATAAAAATTAGAGATTGCCTTTTCCATCATGCTGAAGAACGGAATTTGTATTTATACTGGGATTGCATTGACCATGTAAATTGCCTTTGGTAGTATTGTCATTTTCACAATATTGAGTCTTCCTACCCATGAGCAAGGTATATTCTTCCATTTCTCCAGGTCTTTTTTTTTTTGTAGTAATGTTTTGTCATTTTCTTTGAATAGATCCTTTGTATGTCTTATTAGATTTACTCCCAAGTATTTAATCTTGTGATTAGCTATTGTGAAGGATATTGACTTTCTTAGCTCCAGCTCTGTATTTTCTTTGTCATTGTAGAGAAACCCAACTGATTTTTGCACATTGATCTTGTATCCTGCCACTTTGCTGAATTGGTCAACTATGTCCAGTAGTTTTCTTGCTGAGTTTTTAGGGTTATCTAAGTATACTATCATATCATCTGCATATAGAGATAATTTTACCTTTCCCTTGCCAATTTGGAAACCTCTTATTTCCATCTCTTGCCTTATTGCTATCTCTAAGACTTCTGATATCATATTGAGTAGGAGAGGTGATAGTAGGCATCCTTGCCTAGTTCCTGTTCTCAAAGGGAATGCTTTTAATCTCTCTCCATTGAGAACAATGTTGGCTCTCAGGTGTGTGTATAAACATTTTACTATGTTGAAGAAGTTCCCCTATAATCCTATTTTGTTGAGTGTTTTAATCAGGAAAGGGTGTTGGATTTTGTCAAAGGCCTTTTCTGCATCAATTGATAGGATCATGTGGTTCTTGTTCTTTGCTTTGTTTATGTGATTAATTACATTGATTGTTTTCCTTATGTTGAACCATCCTTGCATACCTGTTATGAATCCCACTTGGTCATGGTGAATTATTTTTTTTTTTATGTATCATTGGATTCTATTGGCCAGGATTTTATTCAGGATTTTTGCATCTATGTTCATGAGAGATATTGGCCTATAGTTTTCTATTTTGGTGATGTCTTTATCTGGCTTTGATATCAGGGATATGTTTGTTTCATAGAATTAGTCTGGAAGTATTCCATCTTTTTTCTATGTTTCTGAAGTAGTTTATATAGAATTGGTAATATTTTCTGAGTGTTTGATAAAATTTACTTGTAAAACAATCTGGTCTAGGGCTTTCTTTGGCTAGAAGTTGTATTACCTTTTTAATTTCTTCTTTTGTAATGGGTCTATTCAGGTGTTCAATTTTGTTTTTTGTCAGTTTAGGTACTTTGTGAATTTCTAAGTATTTGTTCATTTTCTCTAGGTTTTCATAGTTTTTTGAGTACATTGTGTTGTTGTTTGCTGTCGAATCAAGCATGACTCATAGAAACTCTATGAACGAAAGACCTAATGCCTTTCCATATATGTTGTCAATTCCATGTTCATGGAGTTTCCAAAAGCATGTGGTTTAGGAAATATATGACATTCCTGCTTCCAAAACTGTTTTACAACTCGGAGCTCCACCAAACACCTGGACTTGAGGGGTAAAGAGCAGTAATACACATCAGACACAATCCCACAAACTTCTCTCACGTGCCCATCAGGATTGCAATCAGATTCAGCAGTCCAAGTCCCAAAGTGGAAGTTTCAGACCCCAGCCAGCAGTCCCTTCCCCTATTCCTGTGGGTTTTAATACCAACACCTTTGAGTAGACTTCCACCCAAGGCAAAGGCTCAAGGACACCTGCTATTGAGGGGAAAAGGCCCCAAAAACTCTGTCACACTCCCATCAGGACTGCCATCAGATGCAGAAAAACAGTCAAAGTTGCAGAGTAGAAGTTCCGGACCTCAGCCAGCAGTCCCTTCCTCTCCCCCTGAGGGGTTTTGAGTATAGTTTTTCATAGTATTCCAATGATAGCCTTTTTATGTTAGTTGGTTCTGTTGTGACATTGCCTGTTTCATCTTTTATCGGATTATTTGTGTCTTTTCCTTTGTTAGTTTTCTTAGTGGTTTGTTAATTTTATTGACCTTGTCAAAGAACTAACTCCTAGCTTTGTTGATGGTTTCAATTGTTTTTGTTTTCTATTTAATTTATTTCTGCTCTAATTTTTAGAATTTCAGGGTTGTTTTTTTTTAGGAGGGTGTGGGGTTTTCTTCCTGTTCTTTTCCAATTTGTTGGAGATGTTGGGTTAGAGAGTCAATGGTCATTTTTTCCTGCCTTTTGATGTATTTGCTTATTGCTATAGATTGACCTCTGATTATTGCTTTGGCTGTTTCTCAGAGGTTTTGTTAAGTGGTGTATTCATTGTCATTTGTTTCAAGAAACATTTTAATTTAATTTTTTATTTCTTCTAGTAATCAGTTATGTTCAAGCAAGGTGCTGTTTAGCTTCTAAATGTATGGGGGGCGGTTTCTCCTTTATCCTCTTGTTATTGATTTCTAATTTTGTAGCACTGTGGTCTGAGAAGATGCTTTGTATTATTTCTATGTTTTTGAATTTATAAATGCTTGCCTCGTGACCTAAAATGTGATCTATTCTGGAGAAAATTCCATGCAAATTGGAGAAGAAAGTGTACTGTGCTTTTTTAGGGTGCATTGGCATATAAATATTTATGAGATCAAGTTGGCTTATTGTGTGGTTTAATTCTTCAGCATCTTCGTTGAATTTCTTTCTGGTAGGTCTATCTTTCCTTAAGAGTTGTGTATTGAAGTTTTCAACTACTACAGTAGTGTTATATATTTTCTTTTCCATTTGTCTTTTCCTGGTTGCTATTTGCTTGGTATATTTCCCCCCCATCCTTTTATTTTTAGTCTTGTAGACAGCATTTTGGGTTTTTTTTAATCCAATCTGCTACTCTTTTTCTCTTCAGTGGTGTATTCAAATAATTCATATTTAGTGTGATTACTGAAAGGCAGGGTTTTATTGTGTTATTTTATTGAGTTATTTTGGTGTTGTTGCTAGTTACTTTGGTCCATGCTGCTTTCTGTGGTACTTCTGTGAGAAAGACATCTCTCAGTGTTTCCTGCAATGCTGGTCTTGTTTTTAAAAACTCTCTTAGGTTCTGATTTTCTGGGAATATCTTGATCTCTTCTTCATATTTGATGGATAATTTTGCTGGGTACAGTATTCTTGGTTGACAGTTGTGTTATTTGAGTGTTTGATATTTGTTCTTCCACTCTCTTTTTGCTCACATGGTTTCTCCTGAGAAATCAGCACTTAGTCTTATTCTCTCTCCCTTGTAGTTTACCCTTTGTTTCTCTCTTGCTGCTGCTTTTCCTTATCTTTGGTTCTGGCAAATTTAACTATTATGTGCCTTAGTGTTTTTCTTTTAGTGTCTATTTTATATGGCGTTCACTCAGCATCTTGAACATATATTCCCTTATTCTTTATTACGTCTGGGAAGTTTCCCTCCAGTAATTCTTCCACAACTTTTTTGGTCCCTTTACTTGCTTCTTCCTGTTCTGGGATTCCGATGATGCACATATTCTTTCTTTTAAAGGTGTCCCACATTCTTTTTTGATTCTGCTTTTCACTCTAGCAGATCAATGGTGACAATTCTATCTTCTATTTCACTGGTTCTGTTTTCTATTTCTGCAACTATGTTCATGAGTGCCTCCATCGTGTTGACAGCATCTGAAACATTGGTTCTCATATTTTAAATCATGGTTTCTTGTTGTTTCTAGAGCCTCTAATGCCTCATTTGTTTTATCTACATTGTTTTGGATTTTTTATTTTTTTTTTAAGATTCTCCTGGTTTTTGCTTTCAGTATCCTGTATTTCTTCAAATTTGTCTTTCACCCATTGGAAATCTTCAGTCAATGTTCTTTTAAATTCTGTGTCAGAAAGTTCCATCAGACTTTGTGGCTTTGGGAAATCCATTGACACTGTGTCATTTTTTTGAAGGTAATATCTTGCTTTGGCTGTGTAGAATGTGACATAGCCTGCATCTTTTGTGTCATTGCTGTGGTAGAGTTTTTATGCCTGAGGCAATAGCTGGTTCTTGATCTGAAGTCACTGCATCAGAAGAGGGTTGGGCAAGTGCGTGCATGCATGCACAAAGGGTGGGCGCCTGCACAGGTGCGTGCAGGGGAGGTGGGTGGCACACACAGACACACACAGGGAGTGGGGTGTGTGTGTGGGGGGCAGAATGGAAAATCAGGAAGACTTGATTTTTCCTACGAGAACTAGATCTGCCACCCCAGTTGAGTTCAAGCTGTCTTGTCTCCCTCCATCCTGCTTAAGGTAAAGGGGTCCCAAGTGGTCCAGAAATCAACAATGATCCTCCCCCTCCCAAGTACCTCACTCAAATTACTGGTATCCATTTTGCTCATGGTGGGTGAGTTCTGCTGTGGCTTGTTGCTCCCTGCCATGGTTCTCTGCTTCCTGCCAAAGCATGCTGCTCCCTATGGAGAAATGTTGCTCCCTGCTGAGGCTCTCAGTAGTTATTTTAATAATAGTTTTCACTCAAATTCCATCTGCCCTGCTCACACTGGTGCACATTACTCTTGAATTTCCATAGTAAATTTAATATACTTACCTTTGGCTAATGTCAAGGTGTTCATCGAAGGCTTTTTCAAACTGTCTAAGAATACTGCCTTCTGAGGTCCCAACTATTCTCACTATTTCTTAGTTGTTGGAATTGACAGAAAACCTCATAAGCAGTTCCTTATTTCACCTCTGCCTTGAATGCGGACTTGCGAGTTGTAAAACAACCCAGTGGTAGATGGAATTTGCTCCAGGACTTAAGAACAATAAATGACATAGTTGAGCCTTTACATCTTGTGGTTCCTAACCTTTATACTATAATAGACAAAGTGCTAGTCAATAGGCCTTTTATTGTAAGAACTACCTTCCCTCTGTAACTTGTTTTGTGCCACTATTAGAGCCTCTACTTGGAATATTATTGCTTTTTAATTTTTGACTCATGTACTTTTAACTTGTTAGTTAAATTTGTGTCTTCTAGGCTGCAACACTTCCATGATACTTCTTCAAGGATATGAACATGTATGGCTAAGCACAATTGATAACAGTGCATCTATATTCCAAAATCAATCTCCATAATAGTCTGTTTCCTATTGCCAAAGGGGCCCTTTAGAGTAGTGAGAGAAGATCTTCACCCTGAAACCTACAGCATCCCTTTTCAGCAGGAAGTAGCTAAGAGTATACGCCATCCCCTTTTCCTTATGAATCAGGGTGAAGTCTCTCTCAGGGAGGAGTGATAGGGAATGGCAAAGGACACACTGACAAAGGAGATTAATCAGAACTGGCTTTGACAAGCACTGTGGCAATTGGACAATTAAAAAAGACTTTCAAGAGGGGGAAAAAAAGAAGAATGAACTGGGGAGGAGGGTAGAGAAAATAGTGCAACAATGAATGAATGAAAACCCAAAATCTCTGTAAATGTTCATTAAAATAAATAAAATTTAATTAAAAAATAATACTGATTGACTCTTAAATTTTTTCAGTTCCCAAGGCAATCCTGCTATTACTTAGTCAGCTATAGACAAATTTTCATCTGACCTAAAAGTTCTCTCAATCTCTGTACCTAGCAAGGACTACTAGTATGACTGGGGAATTATAGATGTTTGGAATTGATTCAAGTAAATGCCTAGATGTTAAATCAAGTTAGAATTATCATTTTGTCTTGGGAAATACTGTCTAACCACCAAGCATTGCAAAGAGCTAAGGCTGCCTTAGAAAAATGCTCAAAGCTACAGTGTCTAGTCCCATCTTGGGAATGATCTTTATTTTTCACATAAACTTAGAATGGTGTCAAATGAAAAAAATATGATAGAGTTGCAAATAGGAATATTACTGCGTAGTTTTCAGCTTAGTTAGTGAGTTCTGGTTGCCTAATGGTAAGAAACTATACTGCAATTCTAGAGGCATGTGGTTTGAATCTACTAACTCCTCTGGGGAAGAAAGATGAACAATCTCCTCCTATGTGATTAACTGGCTCTGTAAAACCCTCCAGAGGGTCAGCTATGGGTTGGTTCCAACTCAGTGATACACAAAAACAATATAAGCACAAGGAGTTCTGGTAGACTAGTGGATAAGGAGTTGCAACATCAACCCAAAGACACGTGGTTTGAATTCACCAGTTACTCTATAGGAAGCAGATGGATCAACTCATTCCCTGTAATTTTATAGCCTCTGAAAAACTGCTGGAGGGTTAGCTGTTTGGTTCTGATTCAAAGGCACACAAAAAGAGTACCAACAAGCACAAGGGGATAGTAAAAGATAAAAAAGAGTTGTTCTATCCTCAGATAACATTGAGAAGAATGGAAATTCCAGAACACTTAATTGTGCTCATGTGAAAATAATACCTAGACCAAGAAGCTGTTGTGTGAATAGAGCAAGTGAACACTATATGGTTTAAAACTATGAAAAGGTATGTGTCAAGATTGGGTCCACTCTCTATTCCTATTTAATCTGTAGGCTAAGCAAATAATTCTAGAAGCTGGATTCTATGAAGAATAATTTAGTATCAAGATCAGATGAATACTTACCAATAGCCTGTGTTACATGAATGACACAACTTTGTTTGCTGAAAGTGAGCAGAATGTAAAGTGCTTGCTGCAAAAGAGCAAATACTACATCCTTCAATAGGAATTACATCTCAATGTCAAGAAAACAAAATTTCTCACCACTAGACTAACAGGCAACATCATGATAGATGGAGAAAAGATTGAAATTGTCAATGATTTAGTCTTACTTGGATCCCCAATCAGTACACTTGGTATTGACTGTCAGGAGATCAGGAGACCTATTGCATTGACAAATTCTGAAGTCAGGGACTTCCCCAAATTACTAAGGAACAATCATATCACTTTGAAGAATAAGGTGTGCCTGATTCAAGCCATCGTCTTTTCTGTCACTTGTTATGCTGCTGAAACATGGGCAATGACTAAGGATGACAGAAAAAAAAAAACTGATGCCTTTGAATTGTGGTGTAGGAGAAGAGTGCTGAATATCTCATGAAGTATCAAAAGTATAAACAGATTTTTCTTAGAGCTAGAGTACTCCTTGGAGGCAAGAAGGGCAAAATTTCATCTCACATACATAAGACATATGACTAGCAGAGGCTATCCTTGCAGAGGGACATCATAGGAAAACAATCAAATGGACTGATGTATGTAGTGATTGCATCAATGGATTTGGGAGTGTCAGAAATTTTGAAGTTGGCACAGGATAGGACAGAGTTCAGATCTGTTCTTTTAGGGTCGCTATGAGCTGTGCTTGACTCCGCACAATCCAATAATAGCAACAATTATCCTCAAATTGTTTGTAGATTACATTTCACACACTACTAGTTAGAAATTAATTTCTTTTTTGTTTCTTTTTTTTTTGGAAATTAATTTCTAATTTATCTTAAGTTTTGTTACTTTTTCTGCTTTTCTGTTGGGGGAGAGGAGGCGAAAGTGTTTATTTTTAGTATTGTGCTTTGCTAATATACTATATAATAATTTTATTCCATTTACCATAGAAAGGAGCACACAGACCTCAGGGTCAGTGATGATGGGGGCAAATCTTTCACTAAAAAATTTTGCATTAGAATAAAACACCTTTCCTAAATGGTAAATTTATTATACAGGCTTAGATATTTGGGAAGAAGAGTAACACAGAGAGGGATACACTACGGTCTTAGCATACACAGGATTTAATATGATATGAAAATGAAAGGAAAGAAGGAAAACAGAAAGAATCTAATTCTAAGGTTTATATTTTATAAAATATGAACAAGATTAAAAAATCTTTGAAAGACAAATAGCCTTCAAATTCCCACCATAAAATATGGAAAATTGCCCTTTAAAAAGTCATTGTTACTGTCTTGATGTGATGTCCTTTGCTCCTCTATTCCCCGATTTGCCATGAACACAATTCATTGGTTGCTGCACCATTGACATGTTAGAAGGTCAAGGATTTAGATGAACAAAAGTGCTCATGCATCTCCATTGTACAACTGAAATCTTCTAATGATGGTACAACATTTTATGAAACTGGACTTGTTCTTAAATATTTAAAAAGTTTTCTTTGTAACAAAGAGTTTATGAATGAGAATGATTAATAACGTCGTCTAAATCCCTGTGTCTGTATCTAGAGGAAATGAAATTGGACCTTTTTTCACTGTTACTGACAAATCATTGTATCTACATCTCCAGGCAAAAGCAGGTGCTATATAGAACTCAGAAAAAACTTCCATAACTACGCTTGCCAGAGGGAAGAGTTGACATGACTCTATATAGACTGATGGAGTAAGACATTTCCTCTACTTTAATAATATCCTTGCAGAGCTGAGTCATAAGACATTTTCACAGTAGTTGCAGCTACACTGTTAAATTTAGTCCTAGTATAGGTTTATAAAACCAAACACCAAATAGAGAAAAGAAGAAATAGAACAACTTAGAAAATATGTGCTTTCAAATAGGTCTGTTTCCTTGTTTTTCAGAGAAGCTCCCTCTCCATCCTGATGACTGAAAAGCTAAGCACATTAGCACATGCTTCTCATAGAAACATTTATTGTGGTAGAATGTGACGGTCTAGCCTTGAACTTGGAGATCCTCCAACCCCCCACCATGACTTCCTGGCTAATTGATCAAATAAGTTCTTTTGTGTTCTTGAATTTCACTTTCCTTATCCACAAAATAGGATAACTTAGTAGAGTTGTTGAGATGATTGAATGTCATATATGTACAAAAAAATCCTTGCACAATCCAAAAAAAGCAATGAGAATGTAAAATTATAACATATTAGGGAGGATTCATACTGAATAATGCAATTCCCAGAGGAATTTGAGAATATATATATATATATATATATATATATATATATATATTACCCAGTAAAACACAACCATATTGCCTTTTCATGATTTATAGTCTAGATGACTTGAGGGTGTTGGTTCCTAAAGTATAAAGACATGTCTTCTAAACTACAGTGGATGAGACCTGGACAGAGACATTTTTAGATTCATAGTACAGTAATAGCAATATTACAGCTTAAGTACTAAAAGTTTTAAAGGTGAAATGTTTATGCATTGAAATGCTTAATGTTCTTTCCTGCATAAAAAGGAAAGGCTTAAAGAAAAATGTAACAAAGTGTCACAAAAAGAATGCATGAAATACATTTTGCAGGTGCATGTTCATGATGTGTCCTGTCATTCATCCAAATTTTGTTCTCTGAGAGATATTGAATAAATAAATAAATGACTGTGAGATTCATGGTTGCAACATCCTCATATCATCCTATCTTGGGAGAAATGTTATTTAAAATTCTAGACTAAGACATGGTATGGGGTTTTTTTAAAGGCAAAACTAATTCTTTCTTGTCGGACTTGAACAGGTGTGGGTTCAGAATGATATTAATACTGTGCTAATGTCTTTACCTATTTGTTTTAAATCTAAATCGTTCATGTACTAAAATTGCTAAGCTTTTTATTTCCTTTTCTAAAGATATACTAAGGAGATGCTCTGAACCCGCTCCTTGATAGTTTCCTCTTGCCTGGGAAGAAACTGTGGAGTCTAGTCAATGGCATATCAATCACCCCTTTACATTTAGGAGAACAAAGGAGCACTCTAAACATAGAGATTTTTGGGAGAAGGATGGGCAGTCTCCTCCCCTGCACTTAACTGCCTAGAAAATCTGCTGAATGGTAAACAACAACTAAACATAAAAGGCTTCACCTGTCATTGTAAATTCAGTCATAGGAACCAAATCAGTTAGCTTGTCTTTGGCACTTTATTTTGGTCTTTTGCAATATGAGTCTTCAGTAATTTATATTACTCTCTGGCTGTCCATAACATCTTTCCTGCTCCCATCTCAACTCTGGATACAAATTTGGGACTCTAAAGTTGCATTCTCATCCCATAATACACCACCCCTGCAGGTTTTCTCACTCAGTAAATTAAAAAGCCAGTAAATACTTGAACTTTTTACAGCTAGATAAGGGAAATGTGGGGAGAAAACTCCTTTATGCATAGGAATAAATTTTGCTTGGAAAAACTGAAGGAAGTTTGGCTGAGAGGCAAGGAGATATTAACTTAAGTTCTTGAAATGACTCTGCTTGGGTGAGTTTAGAAGGTTGGGAAAGGCTACCAGAGCAAAGACTTTGACTTGAAGTTGCATGTTGCTTGCCTAGATTGTGGATTTTTTTGGTCTGATTTCATAATAAATTATCCCTGGTCTAAAAAAACAAAACAAAACAAAAAACCTAGAAAGGATGAAGGGATAAAGTAATCTGACCTCATTCAAAATTGAAGTTCTTTTTTGCACTCTTAGCTTACATGATGTTAGAAATAATGACTGATGCAAAGACATTCTACAGAGTGCCAAATGTTCCTTCACAGAAAGCAAAGATACCTACGATTCCCTAGAGAGATAGTTCTCAAATCATGGCGGCATGACTAGCAACACCAAGCATCACCCGGGGGCTGGAGAATGATGCAAATTCTTGGACTTAATGCCAGTCTACTCATCTGTCAGTTTAGTGTATTATGGTTCCTCGAGTGTTACTTTCATGTTTTAAGTCATGTCACAAATATTTCAATGCTAGAGAGTTATCCATGATGGACAGATTTCAGCAGAGCTACAAGACTAAGACAGACTAGGAGCTAGACTGGCTATCTACTTCCGAAATAATGGACGCTGAAAACCTATAAAAACCTGTAGAACTTTGTTTGATATAGTGACAAGAGATGAGTCCCTCAGGCCGAATTGCACTAAAACTATGAGGAAGCAGGAGATTCCTCCACAAATTACTTTATACTTGGTGTCTTAGAGTTGACTACAACTCTTAACTACTCTAAAAACAACAAATGGAAGCTTTATCCTACCCTGCACCATCACCATAGTGTCTGCAACACTCAAACCCATTGTTACTGTCACTGTGTTAGTCCATCCCTGTGAGGGTCTTCTTGTCTACTTTTCCAAGAATGATGTCTTTATCTAAAGGCTGCCTCTTCTCATAACATGCCCAATGTATGACTAATGGAGACGAAGTTTCACCTTATTGGCCTCTGTGAAGCACGCTGGCTATTATTACTCTAAGACAATAGAGAATTTACCTTAATGACACAGATGGATTCATTCATAGAAGGATCTTTATTTGCTAATGTGGCACAAATGAAAATGAGGAGAAATAGTTGTAAATATCTCCTAATAAATGGAATGTGGAATATGTGAGGTATGAATTTTGGAAAGTGGAAAGTTGTAAAAATTAAATGAAACACAGATTAGTATTGTAGGTGTTAGTGAGCTGAAATAGACTGCATTGGCTATTTTGAATTAGAAATTCTGAGACCTCTTTAAAGTACTGAGTGCAACAATACCAGGCTGGAGACTAAGGTGCACCTAATTCCAGCCATGGTCTTTGCAATCACTTGCTATGCATCAGAGAGCTGGGCAATGACTAGGGATGATAGAAGGAGAATTGTTGAAGAAGAGTATTGAATATGCTATGGACTGCTAAGAAAATGAACAGGTTTGTCCTGGAGAGGGTGAAGCAGGGCTGCTCCTTGGAGGTAAGGATTATGAAGCTTTCTTTGTCTGACATATTTTGGACATGTTGCAAGGAGGGACAAGTCCTTGGAGAGAGTTGTCATGCTTGGGAGGGTGGAATGACAGCAAAGGAGAGGAAGACCCTTTCAGTGACTGGGGTAATTGGGGTAGGTGTGTCGGAGATGGTGAGATTGGCACAGGACAGGGCAGAGTTTAGGGCTGTTGTACATAGGGTCACTATGAGTCACAGACAACTCAATAGCACATAACAACAACAACAACAACAACGACATAGGCTACTATGCTGGCAATAACAATCTGAAAATAATATGAAATAGTGTCACATTCATTGTTAAAGAAAGCATTTCGAGATTTATCATGAAGTGCAATGATATCAGTGTTTGGATAATACCCATATGCATACAAGGTAGGCAGGTTAATATAACTATTGTTCAAATTTATACACCAATCACAAAAGCAGTTTGAAGAATCAAGGATATCCTAGTGGTAAGAAACTGTGCTGAAGTCCCATAGACATGTAGTTCAAATCTATCAGCTGCTCTGCTGGAGAAGGACAGACAATCTTCTCCTGTGATATTCACTGCCTCTGAAAACCCACTGGAGGGTCAGCTATGGGCTGGTTTTTACTTGATGGTAATATACAAAAACAACAACCAGTTTCTGCTAGTGAGTTCTGGTGGCTTAGTGGCAAGAAGCTGTGCTGCAATCTTGAAGGCACAGTGTTCAAGGCCACCAACTGCTCCTCAGGAGAAGGATGGGCAATCTATTCCCATGTGATTAACTGCCTCTGAAAACCCACTAAAGGGTCAGCTATGAGTAAATTCTGACCCTATGGTACACAAAAACCAAATTCTGCTCTGGTGGCCTAGTGGTAAGAAGCTTCACTGCAATCTCAAAGGTACTCTGGGAACTCACCAGCTTTTCTGCAGGAGAAAGATGGGCCATCTCCTCCTGTTCAATTTTCTGCCTTTGAAAAATTATGGAAGCATCAGCTATCAGTCAATTATGACTTAATGGTATTCAACAACAACTACCACCAACCTCTTCAGTCTGAAATTGATCAAAGTGGCTGGGATGCAAAAGTCGGGTATAAAGAAGCAGGATTGGTAGTAGGAAAGCTTGACCTTTACTTGGAGTTACTGTACCCAAAATAATTGGTTAACACAGAACCATTTTTGAAGTAGCATAGGATCAAGAACCAATAACAATACTAATGGAAGAGGTCAAAGGTTCACTGAACAAATTTTAGGAAAGAGTTGCAACCTTGAATTTGTCCTCTAGACTATATCAAGAAATTTCAAAGACAACCATATTTGGACCACTCCTCAAAAAAATAAAAGATGATACAGCAGAATGTAGAAATTACTGAATAAATATCATTAATAACATATACAAGTAAAATTTTGCTAAACATCATTTTAAAGTGACTGAAACTATACAAGGAACTGCTAGTAATTCTGGCTGGATTCAGAAGAAACATGGGATAAGGAATTTAATTGCTGATGTCAGATGGAAATTAATTGAAAAGCAGATAATATCAGAAAGATATTTATTTGCCTTTTATTGACTGCTCAACAATTACGTGTATTGTAATTGTGGTTAACATTGATAAGAATGGGAACTCCAGAACACTTAATTATGTTCATACAAAAACTACATGAATGAGGAAGCAATCCCTTAAAAGAAAACAAGAAGGTACAGTATAGTTAAAAAAACATGAAATATGTGTATCCAGGTTACATGTCTATTCATGCTGTAAATTGATCAGATAATCAGAATAGCTGGTCTATATGAAGAAGAATGTGGCATCAGGATTGGATGAAGATTTCGCAAAAATGTGCAATATGCAGATGACACAATTTTCTTGATAAAAGTGAAGAGAACTTGATAAAGAAGAACAAAGGTTACAACCTCCAGTATAGATTACACCTGACATCAAGAAAGCCAAAGTCCTCATAACAAGAGCAACAAACAACATCATGATATGTAAAGGCTGAAGCTATTCGTCATTTAATTTGACAGTTAACACTCATGGAAACAGGAGTCAAGAACTCAAATGAGATATTACACTATGCAAATCTGCCATTAAGTTTCTCTTTAAAGAGTTAAACAGCAAAAATGAATTCTTAAAGATTAAGGTGCACCTGACTTAAACTGCGGTATTTTCTATTGTTTACTGTGCATGTGAAAATTGGACAGTAAAAAAGAAAAGACCAAAAATATTATTTATTCACTGTTAGTGTAACGTATTAACTATCTCAAAGACAGCCAAAAGAACAAACAAATCTGTTTTAGATAAAGAACATCTAGGATGGTGAAATCATCCTTAAAAGCAAGGATGGTGAAGCTTCATCTTACATGTATTGGGCATGCTCTCCGGAAAGCCCAGTATATGAAAAATTACATCATCCTTGAAAAAGTAGAGGAGTGAGGAAGGAGAGGAATGTTGGTGTGAGATGAATTCACAGTGACTACAAGGGTGGGCTTAAGCACATGAAGACTGTGAGAATTGTTGCCAAAAGGCAAGGTTCAATCTGTTGTGTATGGAGCTGATATGAGTCAGAGCCATTTGAAGATAACTAACGAAAACAATCCCAGTCTTCCTCAGTCAGTAACTCTGGATGTGAGGCCTAGCAATTCATTCTTTTAAAAACCTTGTTCAGTAGCCTGCTAAAGGTTAAGACAACTACTGGTGAAAGAAATCCTTCTGTTTTTTTAAACCATATACAGGAAGATCTAAGTAACAGCTCAGTTACACTACAACATGAACTCATGTCACCCAGTACCCAGTGAGCTGTGCTGCTAACCTAAAGGCTATGTCTCTTTAGCACTTCCAATCCACCAGAGGCTCTACAGGGAAAAAATACTGGCAATTTCCTCCCACATGACTTACAGCCTTGGAAACGGAATATAGGGTCAGCTATGATTCAGTTCTTACTTGACAGCAATCAGAGAAATAAAGACACCAAAATTATTGCTGTTGTTAGGTGCTGTTAAGTCAACTAAGACTCATAGAGACTCTGTGAACAACAGACCTGAACATTACCCTATCCTGCATCACCTTCATGCTCAAGTTCATTGTTATAATCACTATGTTAATCCATGTTGTTGAGCATCTGCTTCTCTATCTCTGGCTTTCCACCTTTCCTAGCATGATGTCTTTTCTCAAAAGACTGGTTTCTCCTGACAACATGTATAAAGTATGTTGTTATGTGTCATTGATTCACCTGCTACTCATAACAACCCTATGTACAACAGCCCTAAACCCTGCTCTACTCTGTGTCAATCATACTGTCTCTGACACACTTACCCCCATTACCCCAGTCACTCAATCAATTCATTTCATCAAGGGTCTTCCTTTCTTGCATTGTCCCTCCACCCCATCAAGCATGATGTCCCCCTCCAAGGACTGATTCCACTTGCAACATGTCCAAAATATGTCGACAAAGTTTTAGAATTCTTGCCTCCAAGGAGCAGCCTG
>NW_006399752.1:8653918-8655020 GCF_000299155.1 Elephantulus edwardii
TTTTAAAAAATAAATTAATGAGCTGAGTAAATAAATCTGAAATATTGGATTAGATATCCTTGTTATTTTTAAAATACAGTGGGACCTTTAAATTTTGGAAAAAATTCATTGGCAAAATAATTTTTACATTTGAGGCAAAGTTGGATATTCTATTCACAAGCTGTGCTCTCTCAATTGATATTAAATACTTAGTGTCTTATCAACTTTAAGACCATATTTTATGAGCTACTATCTGTAAACTCCTTTTGGTTTATGAAATAAGTGCCTGTTTTATACTATAGAATTGTACTCATTTATAGCCTATAAAGGATTGTTGCTGTTGTGTATTTCTTTGTGCCAGAACTGACCCATAACTGACCCTCCAGTGTGTTTCTAGAGGCAGTAAGTCACACAAGAGGGGATTGCCCATTCTTCTTCCACAGAGCAGCCGCTGGATTCGTATTGCACACCTTTGGATTGCAATATAGCTTCTTACCACAAATATTAATAAATGGAACTAAAAATAACCTTTATACGTATATATCTATTCATAACCTCTCTGTAGAATAAAGTAGAACAGATTATTTGTGTTTCCAAAGCTGTAAACCTTTATGGAAGCTGACTGCCTCGTCTTTCTCCCTTGGAATCCCTCGTTGATTCTAAGTGCTAATTTTTGGTTAGTACCCCAACGTTTAACCCAGTGAGCAACCAGGACTCTTATGCATCACAATCAACTTGAGAGTAGCTTGAGAGTAGTGAGTTAGATTTGAGTTGGTCTAATTTATTTTTCTTTTCTTTAATAAAGATAGTAGAAAAAATATGGTTTTAGTCTATATTTGAATAATGACCATAGGGAGCTCTGATAACCTATTGGAAGGAAGTTATGCTGAAATCCTGGAGGAACAAGGTTTGAGGCCACCAGCTACTATGAGGGACAAGGATGGACAATCTCCCTAGTTCAATTAACTGCCTCTGAAAACCTGTCGGAGGGTCAACTATGGGCCAGTTCTGACTCTGTGGTACACAACAACAACAAGCTCCTCGGTAAATTATTTTTACCTTGATGAAGAGGAGTTTTCTCATAATAAGAATAGTTCTTCATTGGGAAAAAAAAGTTCTTTCA
>NW_006399752.1:8659164-8661064 GCF_000299155.1 Elephantulus edwardii
AGAAATCCAAAATCTCTGTAAATGCTCATTAAAATTATTTTTAAAAAGGAATAAACTTTAGAAAAAAGGGGGATATTAAGAAATGAGGCATGAATTAGCTTACTTACACACTTTCGTGAAGGAAGCTATTAGTAAGATGATCCAAAAGGGGGGGGCATAATATACAAGAAAAAATATAATTTAAATGAAATTAGTGGTATAAAGAAAAACGTTTTTTAAAATTAATAGTAATATAACTCTATGAAATAATCTGTAAATTATTGTGGTATCTACATGCTAAATTTTTTATTTAATAGATGGGAAAACTTAATCTTTGTGCAGAACAAAATGGTTAGGATTAGATATAATCCCAATACTTTTCAGGCTGAGAGAATCGTATGTATGAAATATTGTCTCTATGAAGTAGCATTGTTGTGTTATTGTTGTTATGTACCACTGTGTCAGAACCAACTGATAGTATATCCTTCAGCAGGTTTTCAGAGGCAGCAAGTCACACGGAAGGAGATAGCCCATCTTTCTCCTATACAGCAGCCAGTGGATTTAAATGGCACGCGTCTGGTTTGGCAGTGCAACTCCTTACGACTAAGCCACCATAGGTCCTGCCATGAAATATTAGCAAATGTTTATAGACTAATTTTGATTCTAGATAATATAAAATATAGAAAAATGGAAACTGATGAGATGATTGTGAATTTTTGTTTATGTAATAAAAGAAATTTATTTCTCTGAAACAATTTTTTTCAGCTACTTTAATAAATGATTCAGAAATGAGTGATCCTTTCTCAAGGACTTTTCACTTAATACTATTGCATATATTGAAGAAATGGAAAATGTTCAACTTATAAAACAGATAAGGTAATAAAAGCAGTTGTAGTGATGTTACCAAATTACATTGATTTTGAATGCTTCATTGAATTGAATTAAGGAGATATATCCAATCATATGAAAGGGATTTTCATTTTTTATTGTTAATGAGTGGGTATTGCTATGGCAAAGGAACCTTCCTTACAGTTTAATTGGCTCAAGACTTATTTGAGAAATGAGGGTGTAACAAATCCCTAATCCTATTCCTGGGAGGGGGCAATGAGTCAGAATTTACCTCATACCACTAGTTTTTGAAAACCTATTCCTTAACCCCGACCTACTAATATCCACAATGTCCTCTCAGTTTTTGAAGTGATTCTCCAAGAAATCCTTCCTTATTTTCTCATTTTCTTCTAAAATTGGGATAAATTTTCACAGACAGTTGAAAACTTGTGTTACTCTACTTTGTTTAGTTCTATTTTTCTTGAAGCTGCTTATGCATGCTACTCTGTAAGATTTCTGAGACTGGTACTTCCAATATCTTTGGCGTGAACTTCAATGCCTGGAACAGAACCTGACACATGCAATTGTGCTAGGTTAGACTGTCCTAGCAGAATTGGGAGCTGCACCAGGTAGCATGACTTTGGATGGTATAACTCTAAAGTAGAGGCCAGTTTGTACTCACATGTTTGACTAAGCTAAGTCATCTTTAGCTATTAAGGTAAAGCTGCATATGCAAACAATTTCTTTCATCACAGATGTTGTATATACTCATGTATATTTATATAGAACCTACACAGTTCCTCTCTTATTTTTAAGTTAAGCGCAAATATACACTGGCCTGGAATTATATATTCAATTGATTGTTTTAAATAAAATTTTTATTTTATACTTTCAATGTTTTATTTTCCCTTATCTCCTTATTTCTCCCTCTATGGGGCCTTAGAACAGATCGTGCACTGCGGCCTTGGGGACTCCACATTTACCTGGAATGTCTGATACTTCTCTAAATCTGAACATTCAGATTAAGACAGACTAGGAAGAAGGATTTGCCATCCATTTCTGAAATAGCAGGCCTCCGAAAACCCTATGTACA
>NW_006399752.1:8663616-8678982 GCF_000299155.1 Elephantulus edwardii
TCCTTGGAGAGGGACATCATGCTTGGTAGGGTGAAGGGACAGTGCAGAAGGGGAAGGCCCTCTATGAGGTGTATTGATTCAGTGACTGGGGTAATTGGGATGGGTGTATCAGAGATGGTGCGATTGTCACAGAACAGAGCTGAGTTTAGGGATGTTGTGCATAGAGTCGCTGTGAGTCGCAAGCTACTCCAGGACACAACTTTCAAAGTTAATATACATTGGTTTTCACACAGATATTTCCCATTTTGTTTACCCATCCCTAC
Source organism: Elephantulus edwardii (assembly GCF_000299155.1). Taxonomy (NCBI): domain Eukaryota; kingdom Metazoa; phylum Chordata; class Mammalia; order Macroscelidea; family Macroscelididae; genus Elephantulus; species Elephantulus edwardii. The sequence continues at coordinate 8,663,880 of NW_006399752.1, forward strand.
CTCCACCCATCAAATTGTATGACCCTGTGATTAACTAGCACCCCCACCTACCACTAATTTTCACCCCTTTGTTCCCACCCTTTTCCCCTTGGTTCTCATACTCATTCTACAATAACAGTCTTATGGAGTATTTATCTTTATGGGATTGAGTTAGCTCACGTAGCATAATACTCTCCAGTCTCTCCCAAGTTAGTTAATAATAGATCATTATTTCTGCATGCTGTATCCCACTTTTCTTAACCCATTTGATTGTAGTTGGACATTTGGACTGTTTCCACGTTCTTGCAATGGTGAATAATGCTGTTATGAATGTTGGTGTACAAGACTCCATTTGTGCCTCAATTCTCATTTTGTCAGGGTATATTCCAAGCAGTTGAATAGCTGGGTCCCATGGATTTTTTATGTTCAGCTTTCTAAAGAAATGCCAAAATGCTTTCCAAAGTTCTTGTACATTTTACAATCCCACCAACAGTGGATATGTTTCTATCTCGCCTCATCCTCTCCAACATTTATTGCTTCCTGTCTTCTTCAACTGTGCCACTGCTACTAGAGAAATATTGTATCTCGTTGTGATTTTTATTAACATATCTCTTAACTGAGGAGGAGCTAAAGGGCTTGCTTCAGAAGGTCAAGGTTTACTGGATTGAAGCTCAACATCAAGAAAATAATTCTCACCACTGGGCTGAATGGCAGCATAATGATAGATAGTGAAGAGATTGAAATTGTTAACAGCTTTAGTTTGCTTGGCTCCCCAATCAGCACATTTTATACCAGCAGCCAGGAGATTAAGAGTTGAATTGCGTTTGGAAAATTTTTTGTCAGGGACCTCTCCAAAGTACTGAAGAGCAACAATGTCAGTGTGGAGACTAAGGTGCATCTGATCCAGGCCAGAATCTTTTCAATTACTTGTTATGCATCAGAAAACTGGACAATGACTAGGAATGAGAGGAGAATTGATTCCTTTGAGCCGTGGTGATGGAGAAGAGTATTGAATATACTGTGGAATGCTAGGAGAACAAAGAGGTTTGTCCTAGAGAGGGTGAGACCAGGTTGCTCCTTGGAGGCAAGGATTTTCAAGCTTTGTCTGACATACTTTGGACATGTTGCAAGAAGGGACCAGTTCTTGCAGAAGGACATCATGCTTGGGAAGGTGGAGGGATATCACAAGAAAGAAAGACCCTCAATGATATGGATTGATTCAGTGGAGAAATGGGGGTAGGTGTGTTAGGGACAATAAGATTGGCACAGTGTAAAGCAAGGTTTAGGGTTATTGTACATAGGATAACTATGAGTCACAGATGACTCGATGGCACATACCAACAACAACTCTCTTGTTGCCGGTGATTTTGAGCATTTCATTAAATTATCTGTTAATCATCCAAATATCTTCCTCCTTGAAAATCTTTCCATGTCTTTTGCCCATTTTGTAATTGTGTTATCAGTCTTTTTCTTGTGGATGCCCTGTAGAATTCTGTAAATGTTCTTTTATAACCTAATAATGTAGAGAGTTATTTAGTTTCCACATGGGTGTTTTTGTAACCTTTACCCTCCTGTGGTTAACTTCTGGATTTATGGCACTGTGATCATAGAAGATACTGAACTTGAGAAGAAAGAGAATTGAGTTTTAGCTGGGTGCAGTACACTGAATACATCCACAAAGTCAAGTTCTCTGATTGTATAGTTTAGCTCTTCTGCATCTTCTGTCAAGTTCCTGTTGAGCTTTCCTATCCTTTGGTGATAGGGGTGTGTTGAAGTCTCCTACAACTATCGTGGTGCTGTTTATTTCTTTCTTTAATTCTTTTAACATTTGTTTTATGTATTTTACAGGTTTATAATTTGATATATAAATGTTAACCAAGGTTATGTCTTTTTTATCTATTGTTCCTTTAATTAGTATGAAAGGCCCTTTCTAGGATCTTTCTTGGTAGTTTTCATTCTGAAGCCTATTTTATCAGAGATTAGTATAGCCACTTTTGTTGTTGTTGTTACTATTTGCTTGGTATATTTTTTCCCAGCTTTTGATTTTGAGTCCGTTTTTATTTCCATTTATTAGAAGTGTCACTTATAGGCTACAAATTGTTGGGTTTTGCTTTGTAATCCATTCTGCTACTCATTTCTCTTGATTGGTACATTTACTCCATTCATCTTAAATATTATTATTGTCAGACCAGGTTTTACTTTTGCCATTTTGCCGTGTTTCTTTTTCTGTTGTTTCTGATTACCACAGGCCATTCATTCTCCTTTGGCATTTCTGTGTGAAAGACTTCACTTAAAATTTCTAGTAGTCTTGGTCTTATTTTCACAAATTTTTATGTTTCTTCTTTTCTACAAAGAATCTAATATCTTCCTATTTGATGGAGCTTTGCTGGGTAAAAGATCCTTGGGTGGCAATTGTTTTCTTTCAAATTTCTATATATGTCATGCCATTTCCTTCTAGCTTGTATATTTTCTGTTGAGAAATCAGAATTAATCTAATTATTACCCCTTTGTAGGTGACCTCTTGATTTTCTCATACAGCTTTTAGTATCCTATCCTTATCATTTAATTTGGAGAATTTGACTATTATATGTCTTAATGTTTTTCATTTTGGGTCTAGTCTATTTGGTGTTTGCTGTACTTCCTGAATGGGTACTTTCTCATTCTTCACAATACCAGAGAAGTTTTCTTCTAATACTTCTACAACTTTTTCTGTGACTTTACTGATACTCCCATGTTCTGGAGTCCCAATCATACATCTTGTTCCACTTGATGTCATCCCACCTGATTCTAATATTTTCTTTACATCTCATCTCTAATTTGTCTTCTAGTATGTTTCCAGTGAGGCTCATGTCTTCCAGTTCACTGACTGACTGTTCCATCTCTTCAGTTCTACTTCTTTTGTCCCACCAGTGTTTTGAACACTTCTGCCATTTCTGTCTTAATATTCTGAATTTCATTTTCATACTTTTCTGTTATTTCCAGTACTGTGTTGGTAGTGCCTTCCCTGTCTTGTGATGATTTTTTTAAGTTCTTATACCTCTTTTTCTGTACTATCAATTCTTTCTTCCTTTTTAAAAAGTGTTTTTTTTTTCTGTAACTATTCTAGTTGCTCTTCATCAATATGTGTGTTGTATTTTGTTTTTTTTTTCTGGATTGCTGTCTCCAGGGTATTTGCTCTCTTAATGACTTTGTTTCTTCCATCATTTGCATCTTCTTTTGTAGCTGTTCAAATTACTGAACATCAAAATATTTCTTCTGGTTCTCTCTATCTGGAGTATTCGTTGGGTCTGCCTTTTTAGGAGAATATTTATTTTGTTTTTTCATGATGACTGAGGTAGACTGCTGCTTTCTTGACATTGTATGAGTCTTGTCTTAGTAGATACTAGGTTGTGGTACCTATATAATGACCCAGGGTATGGAAGTATTCCTTCTTGGGAAGAACAGTCAGAAGCAAGATGACTGTTGCCCTCCTGAAACCACACCTCCACCTGGCTTCTTTTGCTTTAGCTTAAAAAATGCCACATGAAGTAGCTAACCAGCAGTGTTTCATCCAAAGTATCTATAATAGTTGTGCTCCTGGCACTAGACAGCAGGGGCAGCAGCTAGATATTCTCCAGGAGTCGGGGCAGTGATGTCTCCAGGCCTTAAGGTCTAGTGCTCTGGGCAGATTGTGGTCTATAATCGCAGCCCCTCCCCCTGTCAGGCAGTGGTTCTGCTGTCACCTAGGGTGTAAGTGTGCCTGGGCTTGGCTGCAGCTTTTAGAAGATGTTGGGGAAGCAGTGACTGGAAGACCAGAAAATAGACAATTAGGTTATATAAAGCTTTTAAAAAATCTTTAAATTGAAAAATACAATTTTAAAATGTGTACTCTTATATTTTTTCATATTTTATCCTGTTTTGGTTTTTTTCTGGGCTGTAAATACAAACGAGGTGGATTGACACAGTAACTGTAGCAATAGTCTAGACTGTGTCAGAAACTGTGAGGATGTCACAGGATAGGACAAGGTTCCGATCTGTATTTTATAGGTTTCCATGAGTTGTACTCAACTTGACAGCACCCAACAATGCTGTTGTACAATGCTGTCTTAGAGTGTGCAACATTTAATGAGTTATTAATTTAATTATTTTTACAATATAGAAGTATTTAAATGTTATTTCATTATGATGAAGACATGAAATAACTTGGAAAATAATGGCTTTTCCCCTAGAGCAAATGGATTCTAACTTATTATCTAAATAATTAACTTTTACTTATTTTAATCATGAAAGTAGAAACAATTCTTAACTAAAGACTACTCATAAACAAGGTAAATTAAAATTTCTAATTCAATACAGTTATATAACTAAATAAGTTATATTCTTAATTCCTCCTGGATAAAACCAGGAATTCATTAGAACAATTTTGCATAAAATATTTTTTTCCCCTCCCTAGACCATAAATTTCATTTCCTGTCCTATAGAGGGTTTTTCCCTACCTAGACCATATATTTCATTTCCATTCTGGATAAGGTTAAACCAGGCTGCTCCTCGGAGGCAAGGATTCTGAAGCTTTGTCTGACATACTTTGGACATGTTGCAAGGTGGGATCAGTCCTTGGAGAGGGACGTCATGCTGGGAAAGTTGGAGGGACAGTGCAAGTGAAGAATACCCTTGATGAAATTAATTAATTCAATGATTGGGGTAATAGGGTAGGTGTGTCAGAGACAATAAGATTAGCACAGGTCAGAGTAGGCTTTAAGGCTGAGTTGCAGGTAACTCCACGGCACATAACACCATCAACAACAACATATATAAAAATAGCAAGATCATTCAAAATGCTTGTTCTCTGGCCCTCCTTATCACGTGCTTCATTTGCACTATCTGCACAGCAGCTGCTGTCTGGGGTCAGCTGTGGTGAAAACGGGAAAGCTCTGCCATGGGTGTCTCGGTTTGTGAGGAAGATATTGTATTTCTTTACTAGAAATACAATAAGGCAAAAGAAAGACAATAGTAATTTTTTTGTTATTTAATAAAATTTAGTGTATTTTGTCTTGTTATTCTCTAAAAATTACAAAAAACTTATAACTTTAGAATCTATTCAATCAATTTTGCAAAAAGGCCTCATTCTTAACAAAGAAAGTAAAAAAAGTTACTGATTTTTCATACAGTCTCAAAAATCATAAAGCAAGATGAATAGGATTTTTATGTATAGATTCAATTCATAAAACAAAACAATAAGAAAATATTATTTTTAAAATATTAGCACTTTTTTCTTTTTATTATTATTATCATTTCTCCCTTAATCTTGGTTATCTTGAAAAGCAAGTGTGATGATAGTTAATAATTTCAGAAAGATATCAAGGGGTTCTAGATGAAATTCTATTGTATAAAGATTTAGAAGTTTAATGTAGAGGGTTTTTCAGTCTGACTTGTGTGTTAGTAAAATTCAGTTTGTTGCTGAAATATTGATGGGTAAGTACAGAAGTCAAAGATTGTTTCTGAATGTCTGAAGTCAGTAAATAACAAACTGTTACTTTCCAACTAAAATGATATTCCCAAATAAGAACTTAAAAAAATTGAAAAGTAAAATTTAATCAATGTTTTAGTTACTGTCATTGTTATCAGAAAAATATTTTGCAAAGTTAGCACAGGGACTTGAAATAATTTGTGTTGCTTGAAGTAAATTGGAGTCAAGTATGGAGAAAAGAGGCTGGGAAGGGACACTTTAACACTTAAAAATTTTCATCTCAGTTTAACAAATCAAACAAAACCAGGAAAAAAAAATTCAATGTAGTCATTCACACATCACATGAAATCCATTAACCATGTTTTTATACAACTGTATTTCTTAAAATGGGAATTTATTAATCAGGTGAAACTTTTTTGAAAAAGATTGTTTTTCTGTATTCAAAAAGGATAAAATGCTAAAAATTTCAAATAATGTGGGAAAGGCCAGTTTTTACCTGTTCCACCAAATACTTCTTTGAAATAACAATAGAAGGATGATAATTTGGTGCATTAAATTTTATATTTCTTTTACATGTGTGAAATACATAGCTATTTTGTGCACTACAGGTCTTTATTTTCTTGTAAGCAGCAATGCCTTTTCATCTAACACCTGTAGAGATGTAATGTTGGAATACCAACACATGTGATAATGCTTTTACACTATTTGAACATTCACGAATATCATTCTCATCGACTTTTTCTTAAGTATTATTCAACTTCACTAAACCTGAAGTGAACAGTAAGCCTCAGGTAAAAACACAAATTATTCAATGAAACAACAGTTGTTTGAAAAATTCAGGACTATTTGGCAACATCATGATAGATGGTGAAGAGATTGAGATTGTTAACAGCTTCCGTTTGCCTGTCTCTACAATCAACATTCTTGGTACCAGCAGCCAGGAAATGAAAAGACAAATTTCATTGGGACAGTCGGCTGACAGGGACTTTTGTACTGAAGAACAATGATGTCTGTCAGTCTGGCTAGTAAGGTGCACTTGATCTAGGCGATGACCTTTGCAATTACTTGTACAACATCAGAAAGCTGGATAATGACTAGGGATGATAGAAGAACTGATTCCTTTGAATTGTAGTGCTGGGAAAGTATTGAATAGGACTGCTAGGAGAACAAACAAGTTCATTCTGATAGAACAAACAAGTTTGTTGATGCTCCATCTGACATACTTTTGGCATGTTGCAAGGCAGGACCAGTTCTCGGAGAGGGATATCATGCTTGGAAGGATGAAGGAACAGCTCAAGAGAGGAAGACACTTGATTAGATAGATTGACTCAGTGACTAGATTAATGGGGACAGGTGTGTCAGAGACAATAAAGTTGGCTCTGGATAGAGCAGGAGTCAGAGCTGTAGGGTTGCTATGAGTCACAAGTGACTCAAGGGCACATAAGAAACAAAAATAGTGAACAACTTCATATGTAAGGCCTCATTTTATAATTTTCTTGTTCTAATTTCCAGACATAACTGTATTTTATATGTCTGTATTCCCATACACATATAGATGAGATTTTTTTTCTCTTCTTAATAAATAAAGATTATCATGTTTTTGTTTGTTTCTTTCTTGGGCATATTCTTATTAACAATTTCAAATATATCACTGTCATTTTGAAAGTATGGTCCAGAAAGTAAGTAAAGATATTATTCACTTGTGATCTTCATATTGTTACATCTTATTTATCAAAATATGACCAGATCCATGATCTAATCTGATTTACTCCATAGGTGCAAATGACAAAAATTATTAACTGTTATTTTCAAGAACCACAATGAAAGTCAACTACAGATCTGAAATTGAAACTATGGCATGTCTTGACTCTGAGTCTTGTCCTCAGACCTCATTATCTTCCAAACAAATTAATGAAAACAAGAGAAACCCATTTTACTAAAGGTCAAACTGCAAACAATAAAAACAAAAATGCCAATTACATCAATGGCTAATGTAGTACATATGTCACATAACCCATAACTTTTCCAGAAGGCGTTTTTCCACAGAATGAACTACAGACTTTATGTAGACTCTATACATTGTCTGAAATCATGTCTGGGATATAATGCTTTAATCTAATAATTAAATATATGACATTCAAAGAAGTAACTTGAGGATGTTCATTAAGATGAATAGCATCTAAATTATAAATGTCTTTTTCTAATGAAATCTTTATGTCTTATGTAAATAGAAGTAATTTACAATAAAGAGGAAATTAATTTTTAGAAGCTTAGTAATTATGTCCACTTCCATTTATTGTTGGAAACAGGAGTGACATCCACTTCCTAAACAACATGCCTCTGGAAACTCTATGAATTTTGAGAAATGTTGATAGTTGTAGAGGGGCTTCAGGCCTTTTGTTCATAGGGTTGCTATGAGTTGTGATGGACTCAAAGGCAATAAACAAAGAAAACCATTTTTTTTGAGCAACTACCATGTTGAATATATTAAATGTCATATAATCACCTGTGCTTTTTGTGATAATTTGATAATACAATTTTTTTAACACCCACCCACTGTCATTGAGTTGGTTTCAACTCATAGCAAGCCTCCATTGAGTTTCCAAAGTTTCAAGGCTTTATGGTAGATGACTGTCTTTGTCCTGATGAGCAGGTGATAAATGCAAACCCCAGTCCTGGGAAGAAATGATCCATCTCTGGTATTTGAATTGCCAGCGAGGACCAAACTTTGGAGTTTGAAAGCACAATTCCCTATGCACAACCAAAATCTTCTCCTACAAGATAAAAAGGGAAGCCACAGACAGAAAAATATTTGGTAATGACATGCTATGCAAAGGCATTCGGCTGTGTGGATCATAACAAACTATGGCTGACTCTGAGAAGAATGGGAATCCCAGAACACCTGATCGTTCTTATGCGAAACCTATACTTGGACCAGGAGGCAGTCGTCACAACAGAGCAAGGGAACACTGCATGGTTCAAAATTGGGAAGGACGTACACCAGGGATGCATCATATCTCTATAACTTTTCAACCTATATGCAGAACAGATTATCTGGAAGGCTGGGCTCTATGAGGAGAAATGTGGGGTCAAGATTGGTGGACGATTTATCAACAATCTGTGTTATGCAGATGACACAACCCTGCTTGCTGAAAATGAAGAGGACCTGAAGCACCTGCTGCAGAGGGTCAAGGACTGCAGCCTACAATATGGATTGAGGCTCAATGTCAAGAAGACAAAGATTCTCACCACTGGACCAATCGGCAGCATCAGAATGGATGGTGAAGAGATTGAGATTGTACACAGTTTTAGTTTGCTTGGCTCCACAGTCAACAGTCTTGGCACCAGCAGCCGGGAAATTAAAAAGCACATTGCCATGGGAAAGTCTGCTGTTAGGGACCTCTCCAAAGTACTGAAGAGCAATGGTGTCTCTCTGGAGACTAAGGTGCATCTAATACAGACTATGGTATTTGCAATCACTTGTTAGGCATCAGAGAGTTGGACAATGACCAAGGAGGATAGAAGGAGAATTGATGCCTTTGAGCTGTGGTGCTGCAGAAGAGTATTGAGAATACAATGGACTGCTAGGAAAACAAACAGATTTGTCTTGGAAAGGGTTAAACTGGGTGGTTCCTTGGAGACAAGGATTCTGAGGCTCCGTCTAACATACTTTGGACATGTTGTGAGGAGAGACTCGTCCTTGGAGAAGGACGTTATGCTTGGGAGGGTGGAAGGACAGCGCAGGAGGGGAAGGCCGTCTATGAGGTGGATTGATTCAGTGACTGGGATAATTGGGATGGGAGTGTCAGAGACAGTGTGATTGGCACAGGACAGAGCAGAGTTTAGGGCTGTTGTACATAGGGTCGCTATGAGTTGCAGGTGACTCGATGGCACATAACAACAACAACAACAATGACATGTCAGATAAAAGACTTATAAATAGAATTTATAAAATACTCAAGCACCAGAACAAGATAAAGGTAAATAACCCAATTGAAAAATGGGCACAGGATGTGTCTTTTTTTTTTTGTGCCGAAACCCGGGATCGAACCAAGGATGTGTCTTAAGACACTTCACCAAAGAAGACATCCAGATGTTGAGCAAACACATGAAGAAATGTTCAAAATCCCTAGCTCTAAGAGAGATGCAAATTAAAACAACTATGAGATATCATCTCACCCCAGTAAGAATAGCAAGACTTAACAGAGCAGCACATATCAAATGATGGTGATGTTGCTGAGAAACTGGAACCCTTATTTACTGTTGGTGGGAGTATAAAATGGTGCAACCACTATGAAAGGCTGTATGGTACTTTCGCAAAAAGTTGAAAATAGAAATACCATTTGACCCAGCACTTCCACTACTGGGAATATATCCTAAAGAAATCATAAATGCCAATTAAGCAGATATATGCACACATATGTTATTTCAACTTTGTTCACAATAGCAAAGAGTTGGAAACAACCTATGTGCCCATCAACAAAGGAATGGATAGAGAAGCTGTGGTATATTCACTCAATGGACTAATATGCTGCATTGAAAAATAAAGAACTCATGAAATATTATACAATGGATTACCCTGGAAGACATTATGATGAGTGTCACAAGAGGACAAATACTACATACATCCAATGTTGTAAAATGAGACTGACATTGGGATTGAGGAGAGACTGAGAAAGAGAGTAATGTATGCTGCGTTGAACAGATGATGGAGAGAACTGTATAAAAGTGATATATGATTAGGAATTATTATCATGACAGGAGTCCAGAATGAAGGCTGCATAGTGGAGTGGACTTGCGGGGAGGGATCATATAACAATAGAAGAATTTTTCTTTTACTTTTCAAAGAGAAAAGTTATTTTGGGGAGAGGAGTGGGCAGGGAGAAAGATGCAACAATGAATTAATGGAAATCCAAAGTCTCTGTAAACATTCTTTAAAATTAATAATAAGAAATGGAAGGGAAAATAAAAAATGCAATTCCCTATGGACTGTGTCCCCAGAGCACTTGAATGGTGTCCAACATTTACAAGATGCTAAACAGAAATTTACTATTGACTTTTATGTTATGTTTGCTCAGAATGCAAGCACTCTCCCAATAATAACTAAAATGTTGAGGCTCTAGAGTACAATGTTGTTGTTAGGTGTCATCTAGTTGAGTACAACTCTTAGCAACTCTATGAGCAAAATATCTGAGCACTGCTCTATCCTGTGCCATCCTCACACTTTAACACACAAGAGCCCATTACAGCAGTCACTGCATCAATCCACCTAGTTGAGGATGTTTCTCTCCTTTGCCGATCCTCCTTCCTTCCTAGCATCATGTCCTTCTCTAAGGAATAACCCTTCCTAACAACATATCCAAAGTGTGTGAGTCAAAACCTCATCATTCTTGTCTCCAAAGAGAACTCTCTCTGCACCCTTTCCAAGATATATCTTGCTTGTTCTTTTGGCAGTCCATGAAATGTTCATTGCTTTTCTCTAGTAGCATAGCTCAAACATGTAAATTATTTTTTCTATCTTCCTTATTAATTTTCCAGCTCTCAAATGTATATCAAGTGATTGGAAAACTAGGGACTGGATCAGATGTACCTTAATCCTCAGACTGACATCATCACTCCTCAATAATTTGGAGAGGTCGTTAACTGCAGATTTTTTTAATTGCTGTTGTTGTTGTTGTTGCTATGTGCCATCGAGTTGCTTGCAGCTCATAGCGACCCTATGTACAAGAGCCCTAAACGCTTTCCTATCCTGTGCCAACCTCGTTGTCTCAAACACATTCATTCCCCCCACTCCACTCACAGAATCGCTCCATCTCATCCAGGGTCTTCCTCTCCTGTGCCTTCCCTCCACTCTCCCAAACATGATGCCCAAACCAGTCCCTCCTTACAACATGCCCAAAGTATGTCAGATGAAGCTTCAGAATCCTTGACTCCAGGGAACATTCTGGCTTCACCTTCTCCAGGATAAACCTGTTTGTTCTCCTAGCAGTCAACGGTATATTCAACACTCTTCTCCAGCACCACAACTCAAAGGCATCAATTCTCTTTCTATCATCCCTATTCACTGTCCAACTCTCCGATGCATAGCACATAATTTCAAAGACTATAGACTGTATCAGGCACACCTTAGTCTCCAGCCTGACGTCGTTGCACTTCAGTACTCTTGAAAGGTCAACTCACGGCTGACTTTCCCAATGCAATTCGTCTACTGATTTCCTGGCTGCTGCTACCCAGAGTGGTGACTGTGGAGCCAAGTAAACTAAAACTGTTAACTATCTCAATCTCTTCACCATCCATACTGATGCTGCCAATTGGCCCAGTGATGAGAATCTTTGTTTTCTTGATGTTGAGCTTCGGTCCATATAGGAGGCTGCAGTCCTTGATCTTCTGTAGCAAGCACTTCAGGTCCTCCTCAGTTTCAGCAAGCAGGGTTGTATCACCTGCATAACACAGGTTGTTGACCATTCTTCCACCAATCCTGATGCCACATTCCTCCTCGTATAGTCCAGCATCTCAGATGATCTGTTCTGCATACAGATTGAAAAGGTATGGAGACAAAATACATCCATGATGGACCCCTCTCTTGATTTTGAACCATCCATTGTCTCCCTGCTCTGTTTTGATGACTGCCTCTTGGTCCAAGTAGAGGTTTCACATTAGCACGATCAAATGTTCTGGATTCTTCTCAGAGTCAGCCACAGCTTTTTAAAATTATACTAGTTTATTTACAAAATTCTAGTATATTGTTTTCCAGACCAGATTCTTCGAATTTCCCTTACTGTTCTACTCATCTAATGGTACAACCCTATGATTAATTCCTCCCTCCCCTCACAGATCCTAGTCCCTCTGCTTCCACCCTTCTGCCTCCTTAGATCTTCATACACATTCTACAGCAATAGCTTTATGCAATATTTGTCATTGTGGTACTGAGTTAGTTTACTCAGCATAATGCTCTCTAGTTCCTCCCAATTTACAAAATCATTGCACATGCAAGCTGCATAGTATTCCGTTGTGTGAATGTACCATAATTTCTGAATCAGTTTGATTGTGCTTGGATATCTGGACCATTTCCATGTTCTTGCAATAGTAAATATACTGCTATGAACATTGGTATACAAGTCGCTGATTGTGCCTCAGTTTTCATTTTCTCAGGGTATATTCCAAGCAGTGGAATAGCTGAGTCATATGGAATTTCTATGTTGAACTTTTTGAGGAAGCGCCAAACTGCCTTCCAGAGCACTTGTACATTTTACAATTCTACCAACAGTGTATAAGAGTTCATATCTCGCCACATCCTCTCCAACATTTATGACTTGCTGCCCAATTAAATTTTGTCACTGTTACTAGAATGAGATGACATCTCGTTGTGGTTTTGATTTACATCTCTCTTATTGCCAGTGATTTTGAGCATTTCTTCATGTGTCTTTTTTGCCATTTGAGTATCTTCCTCTGTGAAGAAGTTTTCCATGTCTTTTGCCAATTTTGTGATTGGGTTATTAGTCTTTTTCTTGTGGAGGGCCAGGAGTATTCTGTAAACTTCCATTAAGAGACTCTTGTCTGAGATGGTATTACCAAATGTTTGCTCCCAATTGGTAGGTTTTCTTTTCACCTGTTGGAAAAAGTTTTTGATGTACACACAGGGATTTAATCTTTAGAAGGTCACGTTCATCAATCTTATTCTCTCCCGATTGTGCATGTCTGGCTTTATTTAGCAGTCTCTTATACCATAGACTAGGTCTTCTAAGCTTGATCCTAATTTGTCTCTTATGACCTTTATGATTTGGGGATTTACTCCCAGGTCTTTGATCCACTTTAAGTTGATTTTTGTATATGGTGTGAAATGTGGATCCCATTTCAGCTTTCTTCTGGTGGAAGTCCAGTTTTTCCAGCACCTTTTGTTGAAGATGTTGTCATTTCCCCATTTGATAGACTTGATTGTCTTGTCCAATATCAGTTGCTCATAGATAGCTGGGTCAATTTCTGGGTTCTCAATTCTCTAACTGCAGATTTTTCCAGTGCAATGTGTTTCATTACTTACTGATTGCTGATACCAACTTTGGACCCAAGCAAGATGAAGCTGTTGACAGTTTCAATCTCCTCTCTATCCATCATCATGCTGCCTATTGGTCCAGTTATAAGACTGGTTTCTTGACATTGAGATGCAGTCCATACTGAAGACTATATTCCTTGCTCTTCTGCAATAAGTGCTTTAAGTCCTCTTCACTTTCAGCAAACATGGTTGTGTCATCTGCATAATGTAGGTTATTGATGAGTCTCCCTCTAATCCTGATGCCACACTTCTCTTCATAGAGCCCAGCTTCTTGGATAATTTGCTGAGCATATAGATTGAATAGATATGGAGAAAGAGCACAACTCTTACACACCCCCTTCTCAATTTTAAACTGTGCAATTTTCCCTTGCTCTATTCACACAAGATTCTCCAGGTCCAGGTACTCTAAACAAATGATTAGAACCCAAATAACATCATTAGAGATTAATTAAACTTGAAAAACCACAGTATACTCTCTTCTATAGGGACAAAGTGATTAAATGAGATAAATATAGATTGCTTTTGGTAGGATTGTAATTTTTACAATGTTGAGTCTTTCTATCCATTAACAGGAAATCTTTTTCCATTTAGTTAAGACTCTTATTATTTCTTGTGGCAATGTTTTGTAGTTTTCCTTATAAAGTTTTTTTTTTTCATCTCTAGTTAGGTATATTCCTAAGTACTCTCTCTTGTGTAGCTATTGTAAATGGTATTGCTTTCTTAGTTTTCTTTTCCCTGTTTGCCTTATAGCTGTAGAAAAAATCAGACTGATTTTTGTACATTGATCATGTATCCTGCCACTCTCATAAATTGGTCTACTGGGTCTAAGAAATTTTTTGTTGTTGAATCTGCCTTTAGTCTTTCTCCATCAGGAATGATGTTGGTTCTTGATTTGGGGTATATTCTTTTCACTAGGTTGAGGAAATTTTCTTGTATTACTATTTTGTGGAATTTTAAATCAGAAAAATGTTTTGGATTTTGTCAAAGAGCTTTTCTGCATCAACTGCTAAGATTGGTTCTTATTCTTCGTTTTGCTAACATGTTGAATTGTGCTGTTTTTCTTATGTTGGACTTTGCTTTCATACCTGTTATAAATTCTGCTTTATCATGGTGATTTCTGCTTCTTTTTATGTATACTATTGATTCTATTGGCTGGGATTTTGTTAAGTAATTTTATGTCTATGTTCTTGAGAGATAATCATCTATAGTTTTCTTTTTTGGTAATGTCTTTGCCTAGGTTTGGTATTAGGATAATGTTTGCTTCATAGAATGGCTCTGGGAGGATTCCTTCTTTTTCAGTTTTTGGAAATAATTTAAGTAGATTTGGGGATGGTTCATCTCTGACTATTATTTTAAGAATTCAACCATGAAGACTCCTGGGCCAGGATTTTTTTTTAATGGAAGTCTTTTTATGACCTGTTCAATTTCTTCTCTTGTAGTTCATCTGGTCAAGTGTTCTACATCTGTCTTTGTCAATCAAGGTAGGGTTTAAGTTTCTAGGAATCTGTCCATTTCCTCTAGATATGTTGTGTACCATTGGGTTGATACCAACCCATATCTGACCCTCCAGCAGGTTTTCAAAGGCAGTAATCTTACAGGAGGAGGTAGCCCATCATTCTCCTACAGAG
>NW_006399752.1:8681098-8692190 GCF_000299155.1 Elephantulus edwardii
CGATTCGATGGCACATAACAACAACAGTACCATTTATTTCAACACTTGTCCTTATGACTTTTCTTCTAGAGGCTGTGTGATTAGCTTGTTGTTATTTTTTATTATATGACATACCAAGTCTTTAATTTTGCTCCTTTCTTCTTTTCTTATATCATGGTCTATTGTTATGAACAAATCTCTGAGAACTACTGTAGCTGTATCCTAAAGGTTTTGCTATGTTGTATTTTAATTTTCATTTGTTTCAGGAAACTTTCTTATTTCTTCTACAATATAATAGTGCTTAAGCAGGGCTTTTTTCCCCTTTAATGTGGGTAGTATTTTATCCTTCATTCTCTTGTTGTTAATTGCTAGTATAAGGCTTTATAGTCTGAGACAATATTAATATTATCTCAATGATTTAAAAAATATTTTGAGGATTGCTTTGTGTCTTAGAATGTGATCAGTTCTGTATAATGAACAATGTACACTAGAAAAGAAAGTAAATTGAGTATTAGTTGATTGAAGTATCCTAGATACATCTTGAGTTTGAGTTTCCTACTTGTATTAGCTCAGATATCATGAATCTTTGTTGAGCTTTTTTTGGGTTTACCTGTCCTTAGTTGACTATTTTGTTAAAATCTCCTACTACTAATGTGGTGCTGTTTCTTCTTTCATATATGTTAACTACTGTCTTCTTCTTGCAGATCTGTCATTTGGTGTGTGGATTTTAACCAAGGTTATATTTCTTGATCTATTATAATCTTCACAATTACTTGCTATGCATCAGATAGAAGAATTATTGATGCCTTAAAGATCTGGTGCTGGAGAAGAGTCTTGAACAAGCCATGGCCTGCCAAGAAAACAAATAGGTTTGTCTTGGAGAGGGCAAAACCAAGTTTCTCTTTGGAGGCTAGGATTTTGAAACTCTGTCTCACATATTTTGGACATGTGCCCAGGAGGAATCAGCCTTCGAGAAGGACATCATGCTTGGAAGGTTGGAGGGACAGCACAGTAGAGGAAGACCCTGGATGAGATGGATTGATAGAGTAACTGGGGCAATGGAGGAAGGTGTGTCAGAGTTAGTGAGACTGGCTCAGGACAGGGTAGACTTCAGAGCTGCTGCACATAGGTTCACTATGAGTCACAGATAACTTGATGACACATAACAATAATTGTGTGTATCACAACAAATGGTGACTAGCTTTAGAAAATGGGGATCACAGGACACTTGACTGTGTTCATGTAAAATCTATACTTGCACCAGGAGGCAGTTGTCAGAACAAAACAAGGAAACACTGCATGGTTCAAAATTAGGAAGGGAGTATGTCAGACATACATCCCGTCTCCACGCTTTTTCAAATAGCATCCACAAAAAAAGCAGGAAAGGCAAAACTAATCATAGAAGAAAGAGAAGGATGCTATATATCTTATACTCTGCCTAACTTAGTTCTTTTTCTTAGTTCTTAGTTCTAGAGTTCCTGTATAACATTTATATACAAAGTCCTCAGGTTAGGAACAAGTGACTCATGGTCAATTCCTACTTGCCCTTTAATGTAGGACTTCAAATTGGTCCAATTATGGCTGATGAAGAGAAACAGGAAGAGAAAATAATTTTTACAAGTTGAGTGATTTGTCCTGGTAACTGGTACTTGAAAAATTATAGTTCAATGCCCTTCAATGAAAGACTTGAAGACATAAAGAACAATATCAAGAATCTACTGTCTGTGAGATTGGATTATCTGCAAGATTATAAAGAGTCACACTCATTCTAAGTGTTTCAGTCAGTCACTATTTTTGAATCAGGTACTGCTATATTTGAAGTCTTACATTAAAGTTATGTAAATATTATAGAGGAGTAATGATGTCAGTTTGAGGATTATGGTACCTCTGATTCAGGCCATAGTCTTTCTGATTAGTTTCTATTAGTGAGCTGGACAGTGAATAAAGATGACAGAAAAAGAACTGACACCTTTGAGTTGTGTTGGTGGAGAAGAGAAATGGACAATCAATGGACTTCCAAGAGAACAAACAGGTACGTCTTGGAAAGGGTGTAGATGGAATGTTCTTTGGAGATGAGAATGATTAGGCTTTGCCTAATACTTTGGGCATGTTGCTAGGATGAATTATTCCTTGGAGAAAGAATGAAGGGTGAAGGGTCAGCTAAGGAGAGGAAGACCCTCAAGCGGGTGGATTGACATGGTGACTGCTACAATTGGCTCCAGTGTTTCAGGAAATGTGAAGTTGGTGCAGGAAAGAACAGGGTTTAGATATTTTGTTCACATAATTTCTGTGAGTCCTACTTGACTCTGTGGCACTTAACAACAATAACAACAACAAACATTTGCCTTCAGTTGTAAGTGATTGAACCAAGCCCTACTTTCAGCATATCCTTTATCACAATCACCTTCACTTACAATATGTCTAACTTTTAAATCTTTGAACATTTCATTAAAGTAAAGCTAAGCAAGAAGTATATACAACTGTTCCAAATGGCCTACCAGTTGTTCTTTGGCTGTTTCTCTGGGTTTTGGGGGAGTGAAAGTTTATAGAGCAGGTCGGTTTTTCATTCAACAGTTCATTCACTGACCACATTTTTAAAAACAGTGTTGGGTACAGTTTTTGTTCACACTCAAAAGTCTATACAATTAATTATGTAAATATAAAATCATCACACGTGATTTTTAATTTGTCTAAATTTATGTGACTTCTAATACTAATGTGTTGTACAACATAGGGTGTTTTCCCCCCCATTAAATATCATGTCCTGATAATACAGATGGTGTCTCATTCTTTCTAACTGCTGTATAGTATTCCATAGTGGGGATAAACCATAGCTTAAATAAACATTGCCTTATTAATGAACATTTATGTTGTTCATGAGTATTATAATCCTTAAGAGAAGTTAGGGGGAAAAGCTAGTAAAATATTAACATATTTTCTATGATTAAAAAAGAACAATGGAAATAATAAAAGGAAAAATCAACAAAAC
Source organism: Elephantulus edwardii (assembly GCF_000299155.1). Lineage (NCBI taxonomy): Eukaryota > Metazoa > Chordata > Mammalia > Macroscelidea > Macroscelididae > Elephantulus > Elephantulus edwardii. Next base: position 8,684,067 of record NW_006399752.1, read on the forward strand.
AATTTTTGTCAAAATAATAGCATGTAAATCCTTTCCCAAAGTTGTATGAGTCCATTATTTTAACTGGAATAAAGTTAATAAAAACAAATCTTTTTAAAATTCTGGTCCAAAAGCGTAGTGACTGACGATACTTGAATTTACTAGTGACTTTCAAGGAAGAAGGTTGCAAATGTATCCCATGTGTTATCTGCCTCTTAGAACTGAAGATAGGTTCCCTTTTCAATTAACTCTGTAGTAATGGAAAAATAAAACTTTACTAAGTGGCCTAGTCTTTATTTTTGTCATTATACTAACTTAAGCTTAAAATTATACTAAGCTTAGAATGAGAAAACATATGAAAGAGGAAAAATAAATGCAAACTACATAATTAAACAGTGTTACCTGAATAAATTTTTCAATGACATAAATTAATGCTCAGTACTTTACATCAGAAAGAATTAAAACTATCACTTATTATTTTCTTTGTTTCAAATAACTGTATGCCAAGGATTTACAATACTTCCTTGAATTCCAAGCATATCATCTTTTGAAATTCCTAACATTTAAAATTCTTGAATCCAATAGTTTTATTCTTAAATTGTCCTGGCTGTCAGATGGAATTTGTACTTGTGATTGAATAAAATTTCAACAAAATATATCAATAATAATCTGTAACAATTAATAGATTTTTTTATTGATATGATTACTGAAATTGTTAACTTATATTCTAAGTACTCTTTTAATTCCAGTACTTAGTGTTTCAGGTGTAAATATTAAAATCTTAACTCTAATTACCTGAAGCAAAAGGGGATTAATAATTGATCCTTTGATATTTCACAAAATTCATTACGTAGAAATTCATTGGCCAGGCCTCATTCTTTCAGCTTTTGTTTCCACATCTATATCTCACTTAATTTTTTCCCCCCTTATATCATCTCCCATTTTCAGTTCTAATTCTTTTACCGTCATGATGGGACATACTAACTCTGGAAGATCTCATATTGTAGTGAACCTTTCTCATAATAGTTGTCTTGGTAGTCCATTCCATTCTTTGGGTATCCATTCTCCTCCCATTCTCATGTCAAATCTATCATTACCTCCCACAATGGCTGACATATGATTGAAAGGAGAACAATTAGAGTTTTCAGAGTACACATTTGAATCTGGAGTTGAGACAAATGAAGAAAATGTAATTTGATCTGAATCTCCCAATTGTAGCATTTAAAGAGATGGATCCTAACATTATACTGTTATCCAAAGTTTTCCACTTCCAGTGTTTCTTAATCTGTGTTCATCTAGCCCTCCAATTCTGTTGAAGCTTCAGTATTCTTAAATTTCTCTTATGTTTATTAGAATAATTTCAATTATTTGCCAAGAACTCATAGTGAAAAATGAGCTTTATATTCCACTGTCCAGAAGCACAAAGCAGCAGCTTGGCTTTTTTACTAAAAGAGACCTCAGAAAAGAACATAGAACAAATGAAAGACTTGTCCTCTCGGTTAGGACTCAAGAGTAGAATTCCACTGCAACCATGACTAAAAGGGAGCTAGAGAAGAGCCTGCCCAATAAAGACAGCTGTAATCCACGTGAAGGCTCTTTCCTACTACCCTAACACACACCTACAACCCCTTAACTCCTTTTCTATCCCAACCTTCAACTTGTCTACATTATTTTGCAGCAAATACTACTCATGTTTGATCATGGTATCTCCCCTGCCAATGTATACAGATTTTATGAACTTTAAATGTAAACCAATATAAAAGAAAAATACTGACTATTCATTTTTGCATCATTTCTTTTGATTATCCTATCCATTACCTCTTCATTTATCAAATTTACTTCCACTTTAGGACTTACATTTCTATAAAGCTTTTGTGCTTTCCAGACTATATTGATACATTATTTATCTGCATGAATTTCTTAATATCTTTCCTAATGTGGAAGATGAGAGGGAGGAAAACCTTTAAAAGTCAGATATCAGTTGGGCGTTGAAAGGAAAAGGCACTTGGAAAATAGGAGAACTAGAAATTTAGTATTTCTAAGAGTCCATTTCATTTTGGTCTTGCCTCTGGGTTCTAAGAATTTATTGTGATATAGGGGTCTTTTAAAGTTCTCTGGGCTCTAACCATTTACTTCTTAGGTAATCATGAATGAAGAGTATCATTAATATCTCTTCTGCATGGAAAAAGAACAAATACAAGTCATAAAATATTAGTAGTTAGAAGATATCAGATATTACTTATAGAGCACCAGTTGAAAAGTCTTCTGCTTTAACTTGGACCTTGAGTGTGTTCCAGTGTAGAGCCATGAGGGTGACTTAGTCAGGGCTTACTCTGTTCTCAATGAAAGGGAGGTTTTCTTTCCTTCATTTTATGAAACAGAGATGTGAATGGGATAATATTCCAGTACATCTTCTGCTTATTTTAAAGAAAAAAGAATGCCCAGGATTTATGAGGAAAAAACCCTTTTTTTGGGTTAATTCTGTTCAATCTGTGAAATATCTCTCCACTTTTATAATTACTTTCTTTATTTCTAGTCAAATATGTTTCCATTGGTGGAAGTATAAATTCTGAAACCTTGAACAAAGCAGCATAAGGGGTCATCAGACTATTCTTCTAGGTTGTTGTTGTGTACCATCGAGTCAGACCCTCCACTGAGTTTTCTGAGGCAGTTAATCTCCTGGGAGGAGATTGCACAGCCTTCTCCCACAGAGCAGCTGGTGGATTCGAACAATGTGCCTTTGGGATTGCAGCACAGCTTCTTACTACTAGGCCACTAGTAGGTGCTATCAGGTAAATGAAACATGGTTTTGTGAATTTAGATGCTAGGAAAGCTAAAATTACTGAAGGAAGTTTATGTTTGCTTTTGATTGGGCTGCTGTAAATTTGGAGAGTGGATGTTTAATTCAACAGTTCAGTGGATTAGCTTTCTCTGGGCCCTGAGGATGCCTGACCCACGTCTTCTGTCCTTGCTCCCCTTGATTGATGCCAGTTGAAGATTTGAACTTTGATCTTATTTGCCTGTCTTCTTTGTGATGAATAATGGCTTGCATATGTTAGACTATTTATGATAAAAACACCTGGTTTCTCTAAAGACTACTAGGAGGAATGACTCATTTTCCCCACTGATTGGAGTACATAGCATGATTTCTCTCTCTTTTTTTTTTGTTTAGCAGTAATTCTGCTTTTGTGACCAATTGTATAGGATATTTTGCACCAGGCCAACTTCCACATCCATATCAAACAACCAATACTAAGTACACATAGGAAAACTAATTAAAAATAAAATACTTAAAAATTAAGATCTTCCATGGAAAGAAATATGAGATGTAATGTATTAATTCAGTGAGAAGATGCATGGAAAACCTCTCAGGAAAGTTGAAAACAGAACAAACATCTGGGAGATTTCAGCTGTGAAGTAAAATTATAATCATTGGTTACAGAGACTTGTCTTGCCCCTGCTTGTAAACAGCAAAATAAGCCCAGAAAGCAATATATAAATAGGAAGAATCATCAAATCCCAAACTAAATATCCCTTGTCAGGATAAAAGAGAAACTTTTGGGCCGAAATTCAGGAAACTACTGGGAAATGAAATCCTTGTTTCCAAAACATAGGGTTTAGAATGAAATGTATAAATCAATTACAAATTACTTCACTGACCTCATATCTTACAAGTTTGCCTTGGCCTCCTCTTCCTGCTTGAATGAACTAGGGCTCAGTCCCTATTGCCTGTTGTTGTTGTGTACTGACCCATCGTTGACCCACCAGCGGGTTTTCAGAGAAAGTTAATCACATGGGAGGAGATTGTGTATCCTTCTCCCATGGAGTGTCTGGTGGATTTGAACTTCATGCCTTCAAGGTTGCAGTGCAGCTTCTTACCAGTAGGCCAACAGAGCTCCCTACTTTTTTATCAGCATATACAATTTCCTGACTTACTGTGTACATAAGCCTTTTATCCTGTAGAGTGTCAGCTCCTTGAGGCCATGTGTTTGTTTGGATCACTGTTACATTTCCAAAACTTGGAACAGTTCCTGAACTATTGATAGGGAATGGCAAAGGAACTATTAAATAAGTAAATCAGTCAGAAACTATTCTGGACAAGGATGTGTGACTGTGGCAAAACAACATGTGAAAAACAGATTCATTAAAAAAAGAAGAAGAAGAGAAAGAAGATAGCAGAAAAGTTGACCACTTAAGTAAGGGCCACCATAAACCCATCAGATGCTGTACCATGCCTTATATTAATAAAAAACTGTATAAACACAACTCCCACTTGAAATGACAGATAAAGACAGGGTCATTCTGTCCTGACCAGTTCCTAGTCTGTTATGAACATCTCATAAACATCAGTTTCTTTTGCTTGCTCTCCCTTGACTGTCTTTTGTGGCAGTATTCTATCAAAGTCTCACATCCGTGTCAGAACATTCTATTTCTTATCTGAAGAGGCTCCTGGACCAATTTGGAAATCATCCCCCTTGACAATATGGAAGATATTAATTCATATTTGTTAACGGAATCAATCAAGCCACACAAGAGAAAATGAAAAAAAAAATGTTGATGTATCATAAGCAAGATGATATACTATCGAGAAACCACTTCAAGAAAGCACTTGTCCCATGGGCTTCAATATTAGTCTTTCTATGAGCTGTAGATAGTTCCTTTGTCAATATTATGCCATTTGTGAATGGCTCACAATTGATGAGATAGATATAAAGCCCACATCATAGTTGATTGAACAAAAAAAAAGAAGCTGCAAGGAGCAATTTCAACTCCCAAGTTCTTTGTGGGGTTGTGTCTGAGCTTGCCCCTACTCACCACAGCTTGGGTTTGTCATTGCACAATCCTGTGTTTCCTCCTCCCTTCCACAGATGTTGATCCCAAGTACACTCACTAGTAAACCATCTCGACATGCTGTTTACTTCTTGGAGTACTCAAACAGCTAAACAAAAAGAAAATGAGAATTGTTTCTCTTTTACAACTTACTATCTTATTTCACAGAACTATTAACTCCATCAATAAATAAATTCATCCACTTGGCACATATTTGTAGAGAAACTGCTATGTTATTAGCACTGTTGCGAGTATTGATAAGAGAAAAATGACAAATAAAAATACAAACAAGTTTCTTGTGTCCGTGGAACTTAGACTTTAGTGGTAATAAAAATAGTAAAGCAGAAAATAAATAAAGGGAAAAATAATTTGTGGTAAACATAAGAGCTATGAGATACTGGGCCAGGGAATGAGGAGTAATGATGAGTTCACTTTAACTGGCTGTCCCAATTAAAACTCTCTGTAGTGAAAACACTGACAATGAAATGAGAGGTGAAAAGGAGCCAGGTAGGCATTAGCCTAGGGAAGGAGTGCTCCAGTCATATTCATCCACTCCCTACTACACACCGGGCAGTGTAGACACTGCTGTTGTTGTGTGCCATCGAGCTGACCATAGCAACTCTCTCAACGACGGATCTGAACCTTGCCCTGTAACGCACCCATCCTCAGGATCTCTAACCTGCTCCAGGCCATTGTTCCGTCATTGTGCCAATCCATCTTGTGGAAGGTCTTCCTCTCTTTCTCTCATCCTCCACCTTTCCCAGCATGATGTCTTCCCCCACCCCGCCCCCAAGAACTGGCCCTTCTGACAGCATGTTCAAAGTACATTAGATGAAGTGTCACTATCCTTGCCTATAAAAAGTCTGGTTACACTTCCTCTAATACAGTCTTGCTGTTCTTCTGGCAGTCTAGATGTTCATCTGTTGGAAGTACAGCTAAAATGGTGACTTTTGTGGCTACAAATGCTAAGAAGCTATGCTGCAATCCCAAAGGCATGTGGTTCAAATCCACTGTCTGCTCTGTGGGAGGAGAATGGGCAATGTCCTGTGTGATTACTCTCTCTGAAAACCCACTAGAAGGTCAGCTATGAGTTGACCCAGACTCAACAATACACAAAAACAACAACAATATTATTATTATTATTAACAATATTATTATTACTGGCGGTTCAGTGGTAGAATTCTTTCCTTCCACGTGGGAAACCTAGGTTTAATTTCTAGCCAATGTACCACATGCACAACCAATATGTTGGTGAACACAAGGGGTTCTTTCTGTAGTCACTAGTCAATAGAACAGAAGGACTGCAGTATCTAAAGCACTGTTTTTAAGATCTTGGAGAGCAGGGAGAGTCCTCTCAAAATGCCTCCTCATCTAAGTTCAAAGCTCAGGATTTTTGCATTCAAAAGAACAGTCTACATAGAGTTAAAAGTAAGCAGACAACTTGTGATATAGTTTACACGTGATTGAGAAAAATAGTTTTCAAAGGTACATGCTAATTCAGAAAAGATGTCCTTCCCCTCCTGGTAAAGAGGCACAGTTTGCAGATGACTGAGAAAAACACAACTTTAGGATTCTTACATACAGTTTCTAGTGAACAAACAGCTTGGGGTACAGTTTACGTATGATTGAGAAAAGATAAATGCTAATTCAATGCAACATACATGTTTTTTCTCCTGATAAACAGACAACTTAAGGTACTCTGCATGAGTAGAAAGAAGTTACAGCACGGTCTAAGGACCAAACAAATGCCCATTAGATGGTTGAACCACTTTTGCAGACTGGAGGCCCATGATGTCAGTTTTATAACTATACCATAAGTTTGAATACGTCTCTTTCGTCCTTGGAGACTTGAGTGCTGCTAAGATGCTGAACGAGTTTTAGCAGAGATGATAGGTTCAGATAGACTAGGAAGAAAGACATGTTTGTCTATTTAAAAAAGAAATCAATTGCTAATATTGGCAGTCCTCACATAGGGCCCATCGTCTTCAGGAAATCAGTGCCGAGAGGAACAGGAAGGCAGCAGAGTCTGAGCACTGGCTGTAATATGACTGTGCTCGTGGAAACAGAAAGAGTGATGGTGGTGACTTGGCAGCCCCAACACTGCAGACAGGAGAGCTGCTCAGGGTCCAATACCCCAACACCCATATGGTCCTATGGGGTGACTAGTGAAGTGGGGTGTGGAGGACAGAAGGCAAGGGGTCAGGTTAAATGAACCACCTTGAGCGTTCTGTGGCTTCTAGGATTATCCAAGGCTTGAGACCCTCCTAAGCAAATCTGTATGTCCTGAAAACCAGGTGTCCTTAGACGGGAAAAGTGGAAACACTTCACTCATCCATCCTCTTTTCCAGATTGAGCAGTCTCTACTGCTTAGAGCTGAGAGTAATAAGTTATAGAACTTGGGCATCCAGTTGGTGTGAGATGAAAGGTGGGGTTCTGGGGATGGGAGGAGAAAACATTGTCATTCCTCTAAAATATCTATCATGAGGAGGGCGAGGACCCATATGTAAAGGGAATAGAGGCCTTTACAGACAATGTAGTGAAAAGAGCTCATTTATTGAAAATAAACATGTTTTTAAAAAGTAGATTGAAGGGGAGCTCTGGTGGCCTAGTGGCAAGGAGCTGCAACTACAAATCCCAGAGGCGCATGGTTCGAATCCACCAGATGCTCTGCCGGGGAAGGAGGGACAATCTCCTCCTGTACCAGTCAGATCTGATTTTACAGTACACTAACACAAAAATAATAAAAATTTTCAAAAAAGTAGATTGACACCTGCTGTTCATTTCCATCTGACAAATTGATAAACAGCTGAAGTTCTGTTTACTTGCGTGTTGTTTTTGTCGTAATGTGCTGTTGAATCAGCTCTGACTCATAGTGACCCTTTGTACGACAGCTCTGAACTCTGCTCTATCTTGAGCCAATTTCATTGTCTCTGACACAAATACCCGTTACCCAAGTCACTAAGTCAATCCATCTCATCCAGAGTTTTCCTCTCCTGTGCTGTCCCTCCACCCTTCCGAGCATCATGTCCCTCTCCAGGTCTGGTACTCGTCCTTGGAACATGCCCAAAGTATGTCAGATGATGCTTCAGAATCCTTGACTCCAAGCAGGAGCCTGGTTTCACCCTCTCTAGGATGGACCTGTTCTCTCAGCAGTCCATGGTATATTCAGTACTCTTCTCCAGCAACACAACTCAAAGGCATCGATTCTTCATGGACACAGATAAGATTGGATTTTGAGAATAGTATGCAAATTCTAACCACAGTTTAACAGAGATGGCAAAGGAGGTTGAGTTTTCAAGCATGGAAATACAAAGG
>NW_006399752.1:8694880-8701379 GCF_000299155.1 Elephantulus edwardii
GAGAGGAAGGCCCTCTATGAGGTGGATTGATTCAGTGACTGGGATAATTGGGATGGGAGTGTCAGAGACAGTGCGATTGGCACAGGACAGATCGGAGTTTAGGGCTGTTGTACATAGGGTCGCTATGAGTCGCAGGCGACTTGACGGCACATAAGAACAACAACAACATACTTTGTGGGGAAAAAAAAAACCCACAAACAACCCCAACACAACCAACCAATCAAAGAAAACCATACGCATTACGATAATCGAATCAGCAACTCATCTTGGGGACGGGTGATGCAGGATGAGGCAGTGTTTCATTCATTTGTCCCTGGGGTTACTATGAGTTGAAGGTAACTTGATAACAGTGAATAAAAATATTTTTGCTTTTATTTCTATTTAACAGTTAACAAAGCTGAGTCAGGCACAGGCCAGATAATCTTCCAAATCACAGTTTACAAGTGGAAAACAAATCAAATTCTAATAGTTGGATGTTAGCTCCAGTCATCCTGACCTTTTGTGTTTTATTAAAAATGCTCTATAATGGTTAGTAGATATTTCTGAAATAAGGAACACAGGAAATATATATGCAAGAAAAGAGATAATATCTTCATTGAGGAAAAAGAAATATTTTTTTTATCCCAATAGTCATTTTAATTAATTCATACAATTAGAACTTGAGTGTATTGTTGTATTTTTCACCCACATTGTTTCTGTCAGTCATCTCTAGATGCTTGAACACATGTTTAGGTTTTTGTGAGGACACAACAAAGATTTTCCTAGATTTTCTTCTAATACTAAAGCATGGGAGTAAAGAAAAAAATATAACCAGTACTTTTCAGTATTACGACTAGCTGCACAGAGGAAAATGTATAATGAGCCTTTTAAAATTTTAAGTAGAACTGAATAAAAAACAAATAGGAACTAATATATGTACAGATGTTCAGTCCACAGAGAACCAAAATGTTTTCATGGTCCTGGACCATGCTTCTCCGATGTCAGAGAAACTGGTACAGTTTTCCATTGTATGTGATTCTGTATCATTTGCAATTTAAACAGTGTTTTATAGAAGTTCATCTTCACTCATCACTGACGGGGTTCACATGGCAACTCCACATTAAGTATTCAGTTTCATTAGCAGATATTTTAAAGAAGGAAAACAAAAGAATCACTAGCCAAATGAGATCATCTTTTCAGCATTAAAGCTGGCAATGTACAGAACATTTTAAAATACCTCATTAAAGTGGCTAGAGATCATATCTAGGAGTGGAGTTAGCAGCATCCCACCAATATACTTTTTCGTTCTGATTTTGTGTGTGCTTCACGATGTTTGCAGAAATTTCTACGCGGAAGGAAAAAGATACTTCAGGCTAGAGTGTTCATATTCTTTTTTAAAAAGTTTAAGTAATAAAAACCAGTTAATTCTGTGCCATTGTAGATTAAGAACACTTCTCTTGGTTAAAGAACAACCTATAAATTATGTACTAGTTTATGGATGATGAGATTTAAGAGAGCTGGAGTATCTTGCCTTGAGTCACGCAGATACTATGTTTCAAATATTCAAACCTAAGATTGTTTTCTGTTTCACAGTTCATTAACTGATATCTCAAATGAAGAAAAATTAACATTGTTAGCTGTCACCCAGAAAACTTACTCACAAAATAATAAAATACTTTCTATTCCCAAGCCAGTGCCAAAATCAGTTGTGGATTGGTCTACTGTGATCCATAGGATTTCCATTGATTAATTTTAAAAAGTAGATCACCAGGCCTTTCTTCTTAGTCTGCCTTAGTCTCAAAGTTCTGGTAAAACCTATTCAACATCACAGCAACATACAAACCACCCATGATGGCGATTTTGCATGAGGCGCTTTGATTGGCCAGCAATAGAAGTTATGACTCCTGTTCTGCACTTGATCTTAGCCAAAAAAAGGCAAAAAGCAATCAATTGAGGAATACAGAGAAGGAAGGGAGGAATGATGTATACTGCATTGAGACAGATGAGGGAGAGAACTGTTTACAAGGGATTCATGATTGGATATTATTGTTATGACAGGAGTCCAGAATGAAGGCTGCACAGTGGAGTGGACTTGGGGGTGGGCGCTTGATTGCATAACAATGAAAGAGTTTTGCTTTTACTTTTCAAGGAGAAGAGTTAATGGGGGGGGGCAGGGAGATGGGCAGGGAGAAAAATGCAACAATGAATGACTAGGAACTCTAAGTCACTGTAAACTTTGTTATTGTTGTTGTTATGTGCCATCGAGTTGCTTGCGACTCATAGCGACCCTATGTACAAGAGCTCTAAATGCTGTTCTGTCCTGTGCCAACCTAGCCACCCCAAACACACTTATTCCCACCACTCCAGTCACAGAATAGATCCATCTCATTGAAGGTCTTCCTCTCCTTCACCGCCTCTCCACTCTGCCAAACATAACGGCCCTCCCCAAGCACCAGTGCCTCCTTGCAACGTGCCCAAACTATGTCAGATGAAGCTTCAGAATTCTTGACTCCAGGGAACATTCTGGCTTCACCCTCTCCAGGACAAACATGTTTGTTCTCCCTGCAGTCCATGGTATATTCAACATTCTTCTCCAGCACCACAGCTCAAAGGCATCAATTCTCTTTCTATCATCCCTATTCACTGTCCAACTCTGATGCATAGCATATAATTGTGAAGACTGTTGCCTAATGGCAAGAAGCTGTGCTGCAATCCCAAAGGACATGGTTCGAGACCACCAGCTGCTCTGTGGGAGAAGGATGGGCAATCTCCACCTGTAAACTTAAAAAAAAAAAAAAGCGCAATCGATTGTTACTCATAAGCAGCACCACAGAACAGAGTAGACCTGCCTCATAGGGTTTCCTGGCTAAGAGTCTAAAGTGAAGCAGACTGCCTCCTCTTCTGTTGAGGTTGGTATATTCAAATCTCTGACATTCCAGTTAGCAAGGAAACGCTTAATCCACTGTGCCTATGGGGCTCTCATTTAGAAGTTAATCTACTGCAAAGGAAACAGCAATAGTCCCTTCCTTGCACCCTCATTGTTGTTGTTGGCTATAAAAGAAAAAAATAAATGAGCTATCCCATTAGATAAGGTGTGAGATATTGATAAACAATATGCTAATCATTCATTATCATTGTGATAATGTATTCCAATCACAGTTTTAGAAAAGCTAAAAACTTGAGTCAATATTTTGAACACATGTATTACTATGGAAACTAGCAGTACTACTTGATTTGTTATTTATTACTACTGGGGCATCTTACACTATTATCTGTCCTATGTCTGAAATAATAAGACTGTAACTTTTTACTCAGGACAAGGGTAACTGCCAAATGTCTACTCACTTTTAATTCTTTATTTTTTTAAAAATTCATAGCTTTAATGGTGTAAGATGTTTCTGCATAACTAAAGGGAGATATTATCTCCACTTGAAAATAGACTTCTATAATCCTGGCTGCCACATCCTGAAAAATGACAAATGCTCCCCTTTTAGGAAAAATGATACGCTTTTAGAGAAAATTGTTTTGGTTTTGTTGTCTATGGTGCATATTGAATTTTAAAACCCCTTACAAGCCACTTTTTCTTAAAGTGAAAAACAATTATTTCATGAGTTGAATTTCTTACCTTCTCAGAGTGAGTATTCTGCATACCTTTGTCTCTATAAATTTATGCATGCTTCTATTTCTCTATCTTTTATATACACACACAAAACCAAACTTATCCTCCTTCACTTATTAGTCAAGGGTTAATTTATTATCTGCAAGATTTACATAAGGAAATGAATGATGAGTTCACATATATCATTTAATAATATAGTAAATGTCTTTTTGGACATCTGAGATTTGGAGATGTCCACCTTAATACAGTGAGGAAAGAAAGCAGTGGGCTTATGTTAGCACTATATTATCCTGATTTAATCCATTTAATGCTCCCTAAATGAATACTTTGTTTGCAAAGACACAAAACATAAATACCACAGCCTAGATGGTAAATAAATCATATAAATAATTCCAACATCAACAGGAGAAAGAGATAAAAAGAATCAAGCCTTCTAAGCCTTCTGATCAAATAATGGAAAGAGAAAGAGTCATCAAATAAAATCCTGGAAACAGAAGATGCTGAGTGTGAACTATTTTGAAATTATATCCAAACCCCAATACACATGTTCAGAGAACCAAGTATCCGTGTGTTCTGTTGAATGGTCTTGTGGTTTGAGGATTTGCTCCATCTACTGTACTCAGCATTGCTAGATTCTATCCTGGTCTTGTGCCCCAAAAGAATATGTTTGTGGGGATTTGTGATGTCCCTAGGGGTAGTTCCCTCTTTGGTCCCAAAACCACTTGCACTGTTATGTACATCTTATTCTCTAGGGCAGAGAAATTCTCCTAATCAAGTTTTCTAACAAATACCAAATTAAGAATTGTATAATTAACTAGCAATAAAATGCACCATATTATAAAATAGTTCTAACTATAAAACCTAAGTTTTGTAGCTCATTCACCATCTTTTAAAAGATGAAAGCAGAAGCCCTAAAACCAGTCTTGGTTTTAGAAGCCCTAAAACCAGGCCATGACACTAGGGATATTATAGCTAATGTCAGATGGATATTGACTGAAAGCAGAGAGTACCAGAAAAATGCCTATCTGTGTTTCATCGACTATGCAAGGGCATTTGACTGTGTGGATCACAACAAGCTGTTGCTGACCCTGAGAAGAATGGAAATTCCAGAACACTTGATTGTGCTATGAGAAACCTATACTTGGACCAGGAGGCAGTTGTCAGAACAAAGCAAGGGGACACTGTATGGTCCAAAATTGGGAAGGGTGTGCATCAAGGATGTGTCCTATTTCCATATCTTTTCAATCTATATGTGGGACAGATTATCCAGGAGGCTGGGCTTTATGAGGAGAAGTACGGCATCAGGATTGGAAGTAGACTTATCAACAATCTACGTTATGGAGATGACACACCCTGCTTGCTGAAACTGAGGAGGAGCTGAAGTGCTTACTGCAGAAGGTCAAGGACTACAGCCTTCAGTATGGATTGAAACTCAACATCAAGAAAACAAAGATTCTCACCATTGGGCCGATTGGTAGCATCATGATAGATGGTGAAGAAACGGAGATGGTGAACAGCTTCAGTTTGCTTGGCTCTACAATCAACACTCTTGGTACCAGTAGCCAGCAAATTAAAAGACAAATTGTATTGGGAAAGTCTGCTGTCAGAGACCTCTCCAAAGTACTGAAGAGCAATGACATCAGTCTAGAAACTAAGGTGTGCCTGAGATAGGCCATGGTCTTTGCAATGACTTGCTATGCATTGAAGAGCTGAACAATGACTATGGATGATATATTGAGAGTTGATTCCTTTGAGCTGTGGTGCTGGAGAAGAGTATTGAATATCCATACCATGGACTGCTAGGAGAACAAACAAGTTCATCCTGAGAGGGTTAAGAGGGGCTACTCCTTGGAGGCAAGGATTCTAAAGCTTTGTCTGACCTACTTTGGACATATAGCATGAAGGGATCAGTCTTTGGAGAGGGATGTCATGCTTGGAAGTGTGAAGAGACAGCTCAGGAGAGGAAGACCCTCGATGAGAAGAATTGATTCAGTCCCTGGGTTAATGGGGACAGATATGTCAGAGACAATAAGATTGTCAAGGGATAGAGCAGGGTTTAGGGCTGTTGTACATAGGGTCACTATGAGTCGCAGGTGACTTGACAACACATAACAACAACAACAACAACATTCTTAAATGTTTTACATATGCGTCTATGTACTTAAACAAAATGAAACAAAGACTATCATGAAAAACAGACATTAGGGCCTGTAATAATAGCCTGCCAACTTGCAACTTTAAAATTCACTCACTCACTGCCTTCCTGCGACTCATTGGGTTTCTGAGTCTGTGAGTCTAGCAAAGAAGGAGATTGCTCATCTCTCTTTCAAGGAGGCACTTGTGGATCAGAGCTATCAGGAGGCAAGGCCTTTGACTTAACAGTGCTATTCCCTACACCACTATACCACCATAGCTCCCTTACATTAAAGGAAAAGACCAACTATCCTGTTGCAATACTTGTGCTGTGAGTCCTTGTATTTGAATTGCTACATTTGTACTTTCAGAAGAAAGTGGAGGTGGTGGTGTTTTATAAACAACAGACCTGAACCTGGCCCTATTCCACACCATCCTCAACATCTCTGTCATGCTCAACTTCATGTGGTCTTCATGTGGTGCCTTCCTCCTGGAGGGTCTTCCTCTCACCTCCTTTCTCACTTTTGCAGCTCTCTCCCTTTCACAGCATGATGTCTTTCTCTACAAGAATATAGGCATATTATTATTTCACTATATAAACATACAACAACAACAACAACATGTTGTGAGGAGAGACCGGTCCTTGGAGAGGGACATCATGCTTGGGAGGTGGAGGGACAGCGCAGGAGGGGAAGGCCCTCTATGAGGTGGATTGATTCAGTGACTGGGATAATCAGGATGGGAGTGTCAGAGACAGTGCAATTGGCA
>NW_006399752.1:8701634-8717921 GCF_000299155.1 Elephantulus edwardii
AGAATTATAATATAAATATATAAATTATTTGTGGTTTGGGCACACATTGGAAAGAAGCATGGCTTAATTCTTAATAATGCAAAAGTGGTAACATTTTTATTAGTTGGTTCCATTTTGTTTAAACTGATTGTCGTAAATTTAGAGGTTGCATAAGATTATTACATCTGTGATTTGCTAGACTGTGAGTCTAGCAAAGAAGGAGATTATAACTAAAAATTCTGAAACTCTTATTATAAATGTGTGAAAATACATCTTAAAGCGTATTAAGTCAATTTTAGATATCACATCTTTTTATGAGGGTAAATTAGTATTTTCATCAAATAGTTGCATCCTTCAGTAGTTGAAAAGTCGAAACAAAGTGACCTGAACTTAGAATTTGCTTTGCTTTTTCTTAAACCTGAAAGTGAATATTTTCAGTTCTCAAAATACTGCATCAGCAGTTCCCCAACTTGCTTTGCTATATTGATTTTATGATTTTTCTCATTAATCTACCTGTCAGGTTTTTCCTCAATGGATGGACAACTTTGCAGATTGAGTTGCATCTCAAAAGTGTTGAATGACTTCCATTTCCTGAGCTGGGTTCACAATGGTACAGAAAAACACTACTTCAAAACTTGAGGTAAATTAATGGATGCTTTTTAATATCAATGACCTTATCCGTAAAAATCAAGAAAAATATGAAAGGCTATATCTAACTTCCCTAAGGTCTAAAAGAAATACAGCACGTGTGTCACGTAAACATCTAAGAGCATTACTCATGATTACTTCCGAGAAGCGGTCAAGAATAAAACTTAGTCAGTAGGTGGCAATGTTTAATATGGTATTAGCATTAGCAACGTGTTCGGATTGCCAATTACCTCACCTGATTAGGGTGGAGGTGGGCAGGGGGAAGGCTCCTTTCTTACAGAAAAGAGCACACAGATTCTTAAAGGTTAGCATGACCTCGAGAAGAATCCAGTCTATCTTCTCCGGTCAGACCACGCTTACACTTTCAAAGGAAAAAAAAAATCTCTTTTCAGAGAGATGGGTATTTTAACCTATTTAGTTTATCGCTTTCAAATTTAAAAGACTCAAGATAGCTTCTAAACAAATAATATAACTGCTTTTTATGTTTTCATATTCAGTCCTGAGTAGAATTTGATACCGTTCTTCTCATTCTCTTTCTGTAAAAATCCTCTGGGCCTCACTTCTTGCATGTATCCTCTGCCAGGAAACAAATCAAATGACTATCCACTGCACCTTAAGGATCCTAATCCATAGGATGTTGTTGTTATGGGCCTTAGAGTCAGAACTGATCGATCCATCGCTGACCTTCCAGTTTCAGAAGCTGTAAATGTTAAATAATCATTAGTTTCACTTGCCTCTTTCCAGTTCAGTGTTTCTTTACAACCTTTTAAGTCTATAAATACATAGGCACAGTAGAACCTCCTCATAGGGTTTCCAAGACTGTGATCTTTGTGACAAACAGGTTGATGATATTTTCTCCCCAGGACCAGCTGATGTATTCTAATTGCCATTGGTTAAGCAGCCAAATACTTAATTAACTATTGTGGCATTTACTCAAAATTCATTGCTATTGAGTTGGTCTGACGCAGAGCTGAGTCTGCAGTGGGTTCTCAGAGGCTGTAAATCACACTGGAGAAGATTGTCCATCTTTCTCCCACAAAGGAGCTGCGAGATTCTAATGACCAGAGAAGTGATGTCTTTGGATTAGCAATGGAACTCCCCACAGACAAGACTCCTGAAACTGTGAGACACAATTAACTTGTTTGAGGAGTCCAAGAACTTTGTAAAGCACTTGCTTAATAAATATACACAGTGGAGGCTTAATAAATATTCATTGAAATAATAAATAATAATTTCATCCAAGTTAATTCAATCCCTTGGGAGAATTATTGGCTACTTTCGGTGTGCAGTGGCATAATAAATACTACGTCAATATTTGTTTCCCTTGTGATAAGTTTACTTAACAAGTGTGAAAACTTCTCAGCAGTTTTGTGTGTGTTATTAATAAAAAGAACAAGGATAAAGAAAGCTAAAAAAACCACTTGAACACATAATCTTATAATGAATGTGACCAGAATAAATCATTTTATTTCCTACCTTAAAATTGTTATAAGCGACAACAGGAAGTAAACAAATTGCTATGAGGGAGCTCTGGTGACCTACTGGGTAGGAAGTTGTGCTACATGCTGGTTCGAAGCCACCAGCCACTAAGCTGTGAGTCTATTCTGACTCAGCATCAGTGCATTTTATAGGAACTGATATAAGTGAACTCTGGTAGCATAGCCTCTAGGGAGTTGCACTGTTAACTCATAGGCACTGAGTCTTTCTGGTGATGGGAATCTCCACCAGTCTCCTTGCTAGAGGAAGAGGGGTAAGGTGGGAGAAAGTAAGCAGTCTCTTCCCATATGATTTACAATCTCTGAAAATTCATTGGAAGGTCAGCTGGAGGCAATATGACTCCGTAATAATGAGAATGAGATAGAAGTGTTGTGAACATATCCATATCGTGTTACTCTGTATAGTTTTCCAAACCAATTCAAATGATATGATTTTCCTTTCTAATCTATTAATACCTTGCCTATTATTTTAATTATTTGGAAAACAGGTGTGTACTCATTTAAAAGTAGACCAATACCTACCTCCTTACCTGAAAAGTCTATGGAGATGAAGGTGTAAATTGTACCTGAAAAAAGGTTCAAAATCATTAGTGTTAGGGAAGCACAATTTGAGAACATGAGTGACCATCACACACTAGAATAGTTAGCATAAAAATAATGGCAATAATAAGTGCTGGTGAGGGTGCAGAAAAGTTGTATCCCTCGTGCATTGCTGGTGAGAGTACAGAATGTCTGAGAAAAGAAACGCAAGTATACATTTATCATTTATGACAAGTCATATCAAACTTTTGCTTCTGAGAATTTATATTAGAGAAAGGAAATGCAGTACACAGAAAAATCCATATACAGATATTGATAGCAGCCTTATTTGTAAAACTCAATGTAAAAGCAATCAGAATGTCCATTAGTTGATGAATACTTGGGCCAAATTTTCTGCATACAGGTTGTAAAACAGCTTTGATGGGGGAAAAGTTGTGAACTACTAATGCATACGTGGGTAGATCTCAAAGGCAGGCACCTACCTAAGTGAAAGTTGATGTTTTTATCATTATCATTGTGAATTTAGCAAAAGGTGATAAAGAGATTAATTTTCAGGCATTTATATATATACATTTTTCTCCATATCCCTGTCCCACTCACTTTGTCATGTTTGTCCTCTTCCAGAATTTTGTCATGTATATAATGCCTAATCATCCACTCCTTTCAGATTGTCGCCCTGCCATCTATTTCAGTGCAATGTTCATTATCTATCCATTCTTTTCCTGTTCTCCCTTCCACAACCATAGCCACCTTACTGTTAATAACAGCGGTCTTATGTGGTATTTCTTCTTTTGTAACAATGATGTTTCACTCAGATTCACGGAAGTACGAGTGACATTTACTTCCTAAACAACATGCCTCTGGAAACTCTATGTACTTTAATAAATGTCAGTAGCTGTAGAGGGGCTTCAGGTCTCTTATTTATAGGGTCGCTCTGAGTCATGCTCGACTTGAAAGCAATCAACAACAGCAAGTCTCATCCATGCTATGTAATGTTTAACAAGTTCATTGTTTTTCAATACTGTGGAAGAGTTTCTCAACCTATTTACTTGTTGATGGAAATTTGGGCTGCTTCCATCTCTTCGCTGTTGTAAATAATGTTGTAATAAACATAGGTGTGCAGACATCTGTGCCATAGTTCTTGTTGCTTTAAAGAAAAATGTTTTTAATCTAAAACAATCTCTAAAGGCATATACTATATGCTATATACTAATGATTCCATTTCTAGACCATTCTTGAAATGACAAATGTGTAGAAATGGAAAACAAATTAATAGTGTCCAAGTGTTATAGCTGATGGTATAATTGGGGTAAAGATGAAATGATGAAATTATTATGAATTATGAACAGTAGTAAGAAGGAAGGAATATCTCTGTGGTGGTAGAGCTGTTGGTATATTGATTGTGGTGGTCATTCCACAAATCTACACATCTACAACAAGGTGAAATAAGTACGTTCAAACAGTGTCATTTTTCTGGTGTTGGTAATGCACTATAGCTCTGTAAGAAATAACCATTACATGGACAGGGGTGGGGTAGGGTAGGGTGGGGTATAGTTAATCATAGGGTCGTACAATGTCATGGGTGAAGGGAGGGTTAGGTCAAGGAAATGGGGAAAATCTGGTGTGAAAAACAATGTATATAACCTTTGTAAGTAAACTAGTACAAAGTAATAAAAAATATTAAAAAAGAAAATAACCATTGCAGAGAACTTGGTGAAGGGTACACAAAATTTCTCCATTCTATCTTTGCAACTTAAGAATTTAACACTTTTTGCAAGATTAAAGTATGGAAAAAGAGGATGTTTACATTCTCAAGTTGTTGTTATGTGCAATCGAGTCGTCTGCGACTCATAGCTACACTCTAAAGTAGAATATGCATTTCTTTCTTTCTTCAGATACTTCATTCTTTTTAAATTTTTTTTTACTTTAACCATTGTTCTCATATAGCGGGTTTGTTGTTGTTGTTATGTGTCTCCGAGTTGACCATGATTCATAGCGATCTTATGCACAATAGCTCTAAGTCCTACTCTATCCTGAGCCAGTTTCACTGTCTCTGACACACCTATCCTAATTACCCAGTTGCTGTGTCGATCTATCTCATCAAGTGTCTTCCTCTTCTGCGTTGTCCTTCCAACCTTCCAAGCATCATATCCTTCTCCAAGGACTGGTCCCTCCTGGAAACATGCCCAAAGTATTTGAGATGGAGCCTCAAAATACTTGCCTCCAATGAAGCAGCTTAGTTTCACCCTCTCAAAGACATATCTGTTCGCTCTCTTGACAGTCTATGTTCAATAATCCCCACCACAGCTAAAAACGGATCAATTCTTTTTCTGTTATCTTCATTTTTGGTCATTGTCCCACTCTCTGGTGCATAGCAAGTAATTGCAAACACCATGGTCTGGATCAGGTGCACCTTAACTTCTAGGTTGCCATTGTTGTTCTTCAGTGTTCTACAAAGGTCTCTGACAGCAGATTTTCCCAATGCAGTTCATCTTTTGGTTTCTTGACTGTCGGTGGCAAGAGTGTTGATTGTGGAACCTAGAAAGCTGAAATTTTTAGCAATCTCAATATCTTCTCCAACTATCCTGGTGCTGCCAATGGTCCTGTGCTGAGAATCTTCATTTTTTTGATGTTGAACTTCAATTCATATTGCAGACTACAGCCCTTGACTCTCTTCAGTAAATAATTCAAGTCCTCATTTTCAGCAAGCAAGGTTGTGCCATCTGCATAACAGGCTGTTGATGAGTCTTCCTCCAGTCCTGATGCCACATTCCTCCTTATAAAGTCCAGCCTTTTGAATGATCTGTTCCACAGACTGAAAATGTATGAAGAAGACAGGATGCATTTCTTATGCACTCCTCTCTTGACTTTGAGCCATGCAGTGTTTCCCTGCTCTGTTCTGAGGACTGCTTCCTGGTCCACATATAGGTTTCACATGAACAGAATCAGGTGTTCTGGATTCCAATTCTTCTCAAAGTTAACCACAATATGTTGTGATCCACATAGTCAAATGCCTTTGCATAGTCACTGAAACACAGATAAACATTCCTCTGGTACTCTCTGCTTTCAGCCAATAGCCATCTCAAGTTGTTAAACTATCTCTGCAATCTTTTGCTGCTTGGGAACTAGACATAAAGATAATGATAAAAGAATCTAATGTAAATGTAAGAGAAATCCAGGAATTTCTGTACTCAACAGCAACAATGGCTAATATGCAGATTTGTTGAGATACATTGTGCAAAAGGCATGCTCATATAAAAGGCATTTACTTTTAACATAAACCTTTTTACCTGCTAGATAAAAGCATCAGAATTGTCCTTTTTAAAAAAACTATAATGCTTTTGGCAGCTGTAATCAAGACAATACCAAACTAAAACTCCTTTCCACATTATGCTTTATATATTTAAATGTGAACAGCGGAAGAGACTGTTGGAATAAATCTTTCATTTAGTCTGCAATCAAATGATGTACAATACAGTGAAAT
This sequence comes from Elephantulus edwardii, assembly GCF_000299155.1. Taxonomy (NCBI): domain Eukaryota; kingdom Metazoa; phylum Chordata; class Mammalia; order Macroscelidea; family Macroscelididae; genus Elephantulus; species Elephantulus edwardii. The sequence continues at coordinate 8,707,782 of NW_006399752.1, forward strand.
GCTTTGCATTTTCATTTGGTTCACAGATGTGTCTGGGAGGACTCTGACTTTAAATTCATAGTGTCTAGCCATAAAATATTCTCTGCATCTCACTGTGATAGAGAGGATATGAATTTTAACTACTGACTCTGCTTGAAGGATCCATAAAAATCTTATTCTGGAAAGATGACTTTGCTATGTTTTTTAAGTGAAAAGATGAGATATTTGTCTGCCACACATAGATACATAGCATAGGCCATAAGTCTGGGAAATACTAACAATTGTAGACCTTAAACTGCATAATAATTTGTGATTACTCATTCCACTACCCCTTCACCAAATTTATAAAAGTGAAGAGCAATGATATCACTCTGGAGATTAAGGTGTGCCTGACACAGACCATGACCTTTGCAGTCACTTGCTATGCATCAGAGAACCAGACAATGAATAGGGAGGATAGAAGGAGAATTGATACCTTTGAGCTGTGGTGTTGGAGAAGAGTATTGAATGTACCATGGACTGCTAAGAAAGTACACAGGTTCATCATTGAGAGGGTTAAACTGGGCTGTTCCTTGGAGGCAAGGATTCTGACATACTTTAGACATGTTGCTGGGAGGGACCAGTCCTTGGAGAAGGACGTCATGCTTGGGAGTGTGCAGGGACAGTACAGGAGAGGAAAACACTCTATAAGATGGATTGATTCAGTGATTGAAGTAATCAGAGTAGGTGAGTCGGATAGAGCAGGGTTTAGGGCTGATGAACGTAGGGTGGCTATGAGTTGCAGGCTCAATGACACATAACAACAACAACAACATCAACAATCCCTTTATTTACCCACAAAAACGATGATAACATCAACAACTCCCTTTCAGATACTACTCAAATATTTGATATATTAAAAAATGTCTAAGAATGTTAGATAAAAATATTTTTATATCTTTTTTAATACTGGTTTATTTATAAAGTTCTTATACATTGTTTTTCATACCAGATCTTTCCCATTTCCTTCATATACCCACCTCTACCTGTCAAATTGTGTGAGCCTATGATTAACCACCCTCCACCCACTGCCCATATTTACCCCTCTGTTTCCTCCCTCCCCCCTTCCCTTAGATCCTCACTCATTCGACAATAATGGTTCTTTACAGTACTCGTCCTTATGGGACTGAGTTAGTTCACTCAGCATAAAGCTCTTTGGTCCCTCCCAAGTCAGGGGGTGACTTAACAAAGCTCCTGTGTGCTGTGTAGTATTCCACTGTGTGAAGCCACCACTTCTCAATCCATTCTATTGTGGTTGAACATTTGGGCTGTTTACATGTTCTTACAATGGTGAACAATGCTGCTGTGAACGTTGGTGTACAAGTCTCTATTTGTGCCTGAGTTCTCATTCTCTTGGGGTATATTTCAAGTAGTAGAATAGCTCAGTCATATGGAATTTCTATGGTCAGCTTTCTGAGGAAACATAAACTGCCTTCAAGAGTAGTTGTACCGTTTTACAATCCCACTAACAGTGTGTAAGAGTACTTATCTCACTACATCCTCTCCAACATTTGTTACTTGCTCTCCTATTGCCAACTGGTACTGGAGTGAGATGATATCTCATTGTGCTTTTTATTTTCATCCCTCATGAGTGATTTTGAGCATTTCCTGACCTCTGTAAAAATTCCTCCTCTGTAAAAATTCTGTCTAGTCTTTTGGCCATTTTGTGATTGTGTTATCAGTCTTTTTCTTGTGGAGGCCCTGTAGGATTCTATAAACTTGTGATATGAGACCCCTGTCTGAAGTGGTATTGTCATTTTTTCCCCCCAATCAGTATGTTTTTCTTACACTCTGCTGGAAAAAGGTTTTTGATGCACACAGAGATTTAATCTTTAGAAGGTTCCATTCACCAATTTCATCCTCTCCAGACTGTGCATTTCTGGTAGTATTTGGCAATCTCTTTATACCATGGACTAGGGTTTCTAAGCTTGATCCCAGTTTGTATCTTATTAGTTTTACAGTTTGGGGCTTAACTCCCAGGTCTCTGATCTACTTTGAGTTGAATTTTGTGTATGGTGTGAGATGTGGATCCTTTTTCAGCTTTCGGCAGAAAGCAGTCCAGTTTTGCCTGCACCATTTGTGGAAGAGGTTGTCATTTCCCTATCTGATAGGTTTTCTTTCCTTGTCAAATATCAGTTGACTGTAGACAGCTGAATCCATTTCTGGGTTTTCAATTCTGTTCCATTGGTTTATGTGCCTGCACTGTGTCAGTACCATGCTGTTTTTGTTACTATTGCTGTATAGTAGGTTTTGAGGTCAGGGAGTGCTGTTCCTCCCTCTTCATTTTTATTTTGCTTATTTGGGATTTCTTTCCTCTCCAAATAAACTTGACAATTTCCCTTTGGATCTCCTTGAAAATTGAGTTTGGTGTCTGTATTGGTATTGCATTGAAAACGTAGATTGCTTTTGGTAGGAATGTCATTTTCACAATATGGAGTGGTCCTATCCATGAACTGGGCACATTTTGCATCTTTCACATTTTTTGCAAAACCTATTGATGTTTCTCTCTATATGTTGAAACTATTCTCTATTTTGCCACATTTATTCACATTTCTTTTTGCAAATATATAAATCTAGTGGTATATGCTTTGAAATATACTTTATTTCAGCCACTTTCAAAACCATCCTATACTTTACCCAGAGTCAAAGGTATAATATTATGTTTGTATCTGTTATGTCTCAATCTTTAGCTCCCTATATCCTGTGTATGTCAATAAGTTTAATGAAGACAAAGGCCCAAAACACTGTCTATAGAGCTCAATATGAAAGAAGCTTGTATGGTAAGTATTCAAGGTGAATTTCATAGAATAATTCTGCTTTAAGACATCAATAGTATTCCTTTAAAGACATTAGTTTAGCCCATGGAAAGGGAACAGACTGTGAAAGGATGAAGGAATCCTATGCTGGTGTCTGTAATGACCTAAGATGCATGACCAAGAAGCCATGCAGATCAGCCTTCACAACAGACATCACTGCAACAATTATAGGCTCTGCTTCCATATACTTTTGTTAAAGATTGAAAATGTATTACATTTAGTCCTAAAAGCCGACATAAAATTTAAAATGTGCTTCTCTTGTCTCTTTTCTATAGAGTTTCATCCCATTCTTTGAGGTGAATTCAAATAGCCACATAACTCAATCTGATGACAAAAAATATGAAAATTTTAAAGCAATTAAACTACTAGATGTAGTATATCAAGCTTGTCTATAACTACTATACTTCCATTTAATTCTCAAATACACCTTGGTTTCATGTTGCCATAAACCAAACCTGGCTGGAATGAGATGTTAGGGTTAGGTGTTGGGGTGGATGATGGTTTGAAGGCCTGTTGCTTTGATGTGTTTTTTTTTTAATATCCTAAAATGTCTGAACTGAGTCCCTATTTAAATATTGTTATTTGGCAAATGCTTCAGGGCTAAAAAAAGAAAAGAAAGGAGAAACTTCTTTGACTTGAGTATGAAAGTGCCATAAAACCTACTAGTTGGTTCTTGACTCCCATCAGTCAAAAAGAAGTCTAACTAGTTTTGTAGGCAGTCAACTTTATCATTGCCCTGCCTGAAACCCACAGAGTTTGCCAACACCCATGTCCCAAAGAATTCAATAAAACACTCCTTCAGCTTGTTGGTACAAGGACTTTCTTCAGGGCCCTTTTCTCTCCCTTCTGTAGTACATTTTCCTACCCACTGACACTGCAGGAGTCTACACCCTCTTAACTTTGATCTTTGCTTACCTGTTTTGCTCTAGTTGCATTACAGGTTTGATTTTGATCTGGTTTCTTAGAATGTCTTAGAAATCCCTTCAATGGTCTTTAATGAAGTGAATCAGAAGAATGCAACTCTATCTCCAACCTAGGCCCCTGGAGCATCAACATCTGGACCTCTTTTCTTCTGTTCCACTCAGAGAAATATATATAGCCCTTTCTAAAAAAATAATTTGATTGAATTATCTGCAAGGTACACCAGAACAATTGTTAATCTTTTTACTTTAATTGTTGTTGTTGTTATGTGCTGTAGCATCTCCTGTGACTTATAAAGACCCTGTGTACAACAGCTCTGAAGCCTGCCCTGTCCTGAGCCAGTATCACTGACTCCAACACACCTCCCACCATTGCCCTAGTTACTATATCAATCCATTTCATCCAGGGTCTTCCTCTCCTGAGCCATCCCTCCACATTTCTGAGCATGATGTCCTTCTCCAAGGACCAGCTTCTCCTGGCCATGTGCCCAAAGTATGTGAGATGGAGCTTCAAAATCCTAGCCTTCAATGAGAAACTTGATTTCACTCTCTCCAAAACAGATCTGTTTTTGTGGAAGTCCACAGTATGTTCAAGACTCTTCTTCAGTACCACAACTAAAAGGCATCAATTCTTCTTCTGTCATCCTTAGTCATTGTCCAGCTTTCTGATGCATAGCAAGTAAGTTCAAAGACCATGGCTTTGATCAGACATATTTTAGTCTCCAGATTGACATGATTCCTTCTGAGTACTCTGGACATGTCCTTGTCACCATATTTATTCAGTGCAATTCGTCTATTGATTTCCTAACTTGTGGAGCCAAGAAAGCTGTAACTGTTAACAACCTCAATCTCTTCTCCATCCATCATGATGCTGCCAATTGCCCCAGTGGTGAGAATCTTTGTCTTCTTGATGCTGAGCTTCAATCCATTGAAGACTACAATACTTGACCTTTTGCTCCAAGTGCTTCAGGCATACTATGACAGCTTTGGAGGAAAGAGTGGCTTAGACTTCCTAAATAATATACCTCTGGAAACATTATGAACTTTGATAAACGTTGATGGTTCCAGAGGGGCTTCAGATCTTTTGTTCAAGGGGTCACTATGAGTCATGCTCACTCGAAGGCAATCAACAACAACAACAGATGTAAAGTAAGTGATCGGAAAGTTCATGGCCTGAATCAGATACACTTTAATCCTCAAACTGACATCATTCCTCCTCAATAACTCGGAGAGGTCCCTAACTACAGACTTTCCCACTGCCATACATCTCCAGATTTTCTGACTGCTGATACCAAAGATGTTTATTGTGGATCCAAGTAAGATGAAGTTGTTGACCATTACACCATTTTCTCCATCCATCATGATTTTGCCTATGGGTCCAGAGGTAAGAATCTCTGTTTTCTTGACATTGAGATACAATCCAATTTGAAGGCTGCATTCCTTGATTTTCTGCAACAAGCGCTTCCAGTTCTCTTCATTTTCAACAAGCAAGGTTGTGTCATCTGCACAATGCAGGTTGTTGTTGAGTCTTCCTCCAATACTGATGTCATGTTCTGGAGCACTGGTGGCTTAGAAGAAAGAAATTTCACTGCTAACCCAAAGGAACACAATTTTAATCCATTATCCGCTCTGTGAGAGAAAGATGGGGAATATCCTCCCAGAAATTTATTGCCTCTTAAAGCTTGCCAGAGTCACCTATGGGTTGGTTCTGACTGGACAGATTACAACAACAGAAACAGCAACAGCATAACAACATCCAAAGGATACCATACCATTCCCAGAATGAAATTGATAAATAGATCAGAAATTGGCTAAAGTATACTGCCATTTTTAGCACTTTTAAAACAATAAGAGATAAGTACATTTGGGGTTTAAATAGAGGAATTGACATAGAGGGCTACAGAAATGTTTTACAGCTTTGAAGATGTGCATTTATTCACACACATGCTTGTACACATATGCACAAACACATGCCAATCACACATACACATTGGATTGAGGTGATCCCATTGCATTCAATGTGTTAATCAGAACTGCACTTACAATTCATTGTAAAACAGAGCTACTGATTTTTTAGCTAAAGCCTGTATTATAAACTGCATTTTTAAAAAAATGATTAAATTTTAAAAAGAAACATGTCCTCTTGACTATAGTACTTAATAATAATAACATGAACTTTGAGAAGGCCAGGTAAAATGGGATATAAAGGAATAAATTATTGTTCCTTTATTTTCTCAAAAGCCTCAGTTACTTTAAAGTTGCCAAAATAACTTCTCTGTAGAATTCCCCCTACAGAGATTAACAAAAAGGGTACTGGATAGCTTACTAGTGTTGAATTGTAGGCATCATTCACATAGCACAATTGGTGGGATCGCCCCCCCCCCCCTTGGATTCTTTTGGTTAACTCTCTCTACTTGGGAAAGTTTTATGAATTGAATTTTAAATAAAAGCTATTCAACACCTTGCTCAGCTTCTCTTCAGTCCAGTGATTTTTACTCCAAGGATTATCATCTTCATTTTCTCCCTGATGCTCATGAAGAATGCCTTGTTATAGACATAAATTAGATCTCAATTCTGACACGTTTTCCTAACTCCCTTCACCTCTATAAATCCCAAAAGAAATTGAAAACTAGTTAAACAGCATTTCATCTGTATTTTTTTAATGAGAAGACTTTATTAGGACATCAAATAAAGCACAATAATAGACATTGCCAGGATATTTACAATAGTTATTTAAGAGGTCAGGAAATTAAAAGTTTTTGGAATGCTAATAAAAGACAATTTAAGAGTCAAGCAAACTAATATTATAATACTTTTTAGAAGCTGTTTTGTTTAGCAATACATAAAACTTGTCTAAGAATTCCTGGAGGGGCAAGGGAGAATTTCTAGGAGCAAGACAGGAAGGAGGGTAGGGTCTTCAAAGATTATATTAATGTATTCTGCACTGAAGTCATTGCCTTGAAAAATGATATTGAATCTACAGTAACCAAAAAAGTTCCTGCGTTGTCCCCACAAAAAAGAAGTGGTTGAGACGACAGTATCATGGCTCCTCCAGTCCCCGCCGCCCCTGACTGGGAAGCTGGGTGAGCTGTGTGAGGTGCCTTCTACACAGGCATCCACCAGCAGTGTATCAATGAGGTCCAGCGAGTGAAGCCTTGAGTCCAGAGAGGGACGCGGAGTGGGACATCTTCCCGAACTGAGCATACCTCGCACAGGAGAAGTATGGTGTGGTGCTGGATGTGATCAAGGCCTCCTCCGTCCTGGAGCTGCAGGCTGTGTGCATGCTTACCAAGTATCTTGCTAGTGAGGGCCAGAGTGACGCCTTAGAGGAACACAGCGGGAGATGAGCCACAACGTGGAGGAGACCAACACCACCTTCCTGTGGATGGCCGTCTCCATCCGCCGGCATGACAGGAATCCAAACGCCGCACTATGGGCCCTGCACCAGGGTTACAGCCTGGAGTTTTCGGCCATGCAGTTCCAGAACTTGATGAAGCTGGACTGTTTGGATCTTGCTCGGAAAGAGCTGAAGAAATGCAGGACCAGGACCTGGGCCAATCTGGCTGTGTGTGGTGACAGATGCAGGTTGCATACTAAACCTTCCAAGAGCTGGCGGATAAGGGCTCTTCCACCCTGCTGCTTTTTAGTGGTCAGGCCGCCTACCACATGGCTCAGGGCTGCTGGGAGGATGCCTAGGGCGCCCTGCAGGAGGCACTCTACAAGGGCAGTGGCCACCCAGAGATGCTGATCAACTACATTGTTCTGTCTAAGCACCTGAGGTGACCAACCTCTACCTGTCACAGCTGCAGGATTCCCATAGGTCCCAGCCATTCATCAAGCAGGACCAGGCAGGTCCATCCCACCAGCACCCACCATTTGTTGGCCCGACCCTGGAAGATTGGTGGCAACACCACCACCCCCATCTGCCATCAATAAACAGACCTTATAACTCCTAACCTTCCTTCCTTTAACTTCCTGTAACAGAGCATATTATTACATTATACACATTTGGCTTAGTATTTTATGACAATAATAATTCAATCACTTTCCTAGAATAAGAAATTAATCTAATGACTTCTCTCACGTACTTTGGGCATAAGGCTGGGAGGGGCTATTCCTTGGAGAAGGATGTGATCTTGGGAAGGGTGGAGGGTCAGAGAAGAAGAGGAAGATCCTTAACCGTGTAGAATGACAGATGACTGCTGAAATGAGCTCTTGTGTTTCAGAAAGTGTGAGGATGGTGCAGGATAGAACAGGGTTAAGGTCTTTGTTCTAAGGGTCACATTTCTTTAGAACAGGAACAAATATCTATCTCTTTCAATCAGTTTTGATTATATTTACTCAAATGCTTAAAAATACTGAATCATTTTTCTGATGAGTATCAACTACTCCCCAGATCTAAAGTGTAAAACAGAATTATTATGTGATTAAACATTAAGAATGTTATTACGAGTGACTGATAGAAAGAATTAATAGTGAGTGATAGAAGAAATTATACATATTTGTACAATCACCATGTGATAATAAACATTTAACCTTCGAAATATTTTTCCTAACTTATAATTTTAACATGTCTTTGTATTTTATTAGTAAGGAATGTTAGAAAATAAGAATAAAGAATGGTTTTAACACTTTTAGTTCATTAATTCTAGTTTAAGTATATGAGGGGGAAACAATCCCTAAAATTTACTTTTATCTTGTAGAACATTCACTATTATTGTTGCAAGGTTGGTTTGTTTGATTTTATCTTAACATTCAGGATTATATGTTTGGCAAACTTGGAGAAACAATGACAATTATAGAAGGGTTTCAGGCCTTTTGTTCATAGGGTTGGTATGAGTCATGCTAGACTCAGCGACAATCAACAACAACAACATACTCTAAATATAACAGAAAGACAAGCACTCTCCTCGCATGTGATGTACAGCCCTTGAAAGACCACTAGAGAGTTAACTATGAGTTACTCCCAACTTGATGGCACATCACAACAATAAATAATCTAGGGTGGAATAACAAGCTGAGAGATGCTCTGGCTTTATAGAGTAAAACATCCTGTAAATTTAAATTGCATTAACAAGTTCAGACTCACAGCAAAGTTATGATTAAATTCTACTCTTTAATGCTTATGAGGTTCAGCAAAGTTTAGAAACAGCATCATAGAGGCAGAAGGACACAATCACGGGGATGAAGAATACATTTGTCAGTGACACTTTCTTAGAGTTCAAATTCATTTTCTGTACAATGTAGGTAATGAGACCTCCCTTACAGGGATGATGGGGGGAATAAAGGAGATAATGAGAGCACAGTTCTCCCCAATGTGGCGGGGAAAGAGTAAGTGTCCAATAAGGAGACACTGCTATTATTTGTTTTTATTTTTACTTGTTTTAGCTAGAATTATTTTGTTATTATTCTAGTGAAAGAACTACCATTCAGTCATAGGAGACTCATCTCTGAAGTCCAGTCAACTTAAAAACATGTAGAAAAAACTAACTGCCATAAAGTCCATTAAGACTCATTGCTATCCTCTGTTGGGTTTCCTAAACTAATTTTTTAAAGAGAAAGCAGTATTATTTTTATGCGATTTGTGTGGAAATTTAATAATGCATTTGAGAGTTTTGTTTTATTTTTTAATTAATCATACGTATTCCAACACATGATGCTATTACACACTCACTTTCTCACTATTCTTTCATTTCACAATAGCCTTCCCTTGACCAATTTTCTGTTCATCAATTTTTCTACTACTTCTCTCTCTTTACTGGTAAGCATACTAGATTGATTCTCTTCATATGTACATTTTTCTCTATATAGTAGAGATCTTGTACAGCATTTGTCCATTTGTGAAGGCTTAATTAAATGTTAACCATGAACTGTTCATAGATTTGAACTGACAGGTATGCCTTTAGGTGGGCATTACATCTCCCTAAAGAATGAGACACTAGTTCACTCTGCTAGAATTTGTTGTTGTTCATGCCATCAAGTCAGAACCAACTCATGTCTGACCAACCAATGAATGGGTTTTCATAAGACTGTAGATCATGAAGGAGGAGATTGTTCCTCTTTGTCCTGTGAGTACCTGGTGGATGCCAACTGCTTGTCTGTGGGTTGGAAGCATACTGGTTGTTGTTAAATATTGTTGAATATGACTCACAGTCACCCTGTGAACAACAGACCTGAACCCTGTGCCATCCTCACTATGACTGACACACTTGAGTCCATTGCTGCAGCCATTGTGTTGATCCATGCAGAAGTCCAACAGTTTTCAGTATAGATTTTATCTCAACATCAAGAAAGCAGAATTCCTCACCAATGGACCACTACACAACACCATCATGTGTGGATAAAAGATTAAAGTTGTCCATTATTTTATTTTGCATAGATCCACA
>NW_006399752.1:8718546-8727860 GCF_000299155.1 Elephantulus edwardii
GCTACATTAGAACTGTGTGCCTAAAGAGAAGTAATGTGAAGTAATGTGATGAAGAAATTCTGTAAGCACATTTATAAAGATAATAATCTAGTTGTAGTTGTTGTTATTATGTGCTGCCAAGTTGCTGAGACACATCTTGACCCTATGAAGAGTGACTCTGAACCTCGCCCTATCTGGAGCCATGCTCACCATCTCTGACACATCGGACACCATTGTCATTGTCATGTGTCAATCCTTCCCATCTTCCCCTGCACTGACCCTCTACCACTTCAAGCATGATGTCCTATTCCAAGGACTGGTCCTTCTTGGCAATGTGTCCAAAGTATGTGAGACTCAATTCCAAAATGCTTGTCTCCAAGGAACAATCTGGTTTCACCCTCTCCGAGACAGATTTAATTATTCCCTTGGCAGTCCATACGTTCTATACTCTCTCTAGCATCAGAACTCAAAGGCACCTATTCTGTCATGTTTATTCATTGTCCAGCTCTCAGATGCACAACAAGAAATTGAGAAGACCATGGCTTGGATCAGGTACACCTTAATTTCTAGACTGAAAATCATTGCCTTTTATTACTCTGAAAAAGTCCCTGATAACAGACTTTTATAAGGAGCCAAGGTGCCAAGAATGTCAGTGGTGGATCTGAGCAAGATGAAATTTCTCAAATAGTCTATTTAAAATGAATAATCTAGTGACAACAAAATGATGGGAGCAGGGATTTTTAATAAAAATTGTTGGACCCATCTAATTATTTACCTGGATTTGAATGCTTACATTCTGGAACTATAACAGTAAGGATTTAAAGAGGCTGAAAAGGAGATATGTGCTGTGAACTCAGAGACAACAACACCTATTGGCTTTCTTGGTCACCGACAGCCAAGTGCAGCCTGGGAACTGAAGCTGTGGTGGGCCCCAAGTGGAACTTCTTGGATATCCAGGAAGGCACCCCCACCACAGCCACATCAAACTAAGGAAAAAAAATGTGCAAAGAGCTGGAGAGAATAAAAAGGGAACTTGCTTAGCATTTCTCAAGCTGAAAGAACTGAAAAACATATTCAAGTCTAGAGTTACAATCCTAAGAGTTGCTATGGACAAAATCATGAATGATCCAGGAAGTATCGAAAGAAGAGATGAAAGGAATACGTAAGATCATACACAAAAAAGAAATGATCAATAACGAAAAATTTCAGGAAAAAACATGAAAATGAGCCAAGGGTAACAAAAGAAGAAATTCAAGCTGCATTGAAAACACTGGTAAAATAAAATGACCAAGGAATAAATGGCATTCCAATTGACATGTTTCAATTAGCTGATAAATTCCTGGATGTGCCCACCAATCTATGCCAGGAAATTTGGAGAACAGTTTTCTGGCCAAGAGACTGGAAGATATTAATATTTTTTTTTCCATTCCCAAGGAAGGATGTGGAACAGAATGGTTCCAACAGAATGTGGAAATTATCTAACAACATTATTACTAGCACTTGCAAGCAAAATGTTGCTGAAGATCATCCAAAAATACCTGGAACATTAATAGGGAATTGTCAGAAGTTCAACCTGGATTCAGAAGAGATCATGGTACCAGGTATATCACTGATGAAGTCAAATGAATCTTGGCTGAGAGCAAAGACTACCAGAAGTATGTCCATCTGTGTTTTATCGACCAAGCAAAGGCATTTAACTGTGTGGATCACAACATTTGAAAGCTTGGGAATCCCAGAATACTTAATTGTGCTCAGGTGAAATCTGTATCTAGACCAAGAAGTTGTTGTCCAAATGGAATAAGGAAATACTGCATGGTTTAAAATCAGGAAGGACTTGTGTCAGCGTTGTATCTTTTCTTCACACCTATTTAAGTTTATGCTGAGCAAATAATTCATGAAACCAGACTCTGAAGAATAATGTGGCATCAGAATTAGAGAAAGGGTCAGCAACAGCTTACATGTGCATATGAGACAACCTTGTTTGCTGAAAGTGAGGAGGACCTAAAGTTATTGCTGCAGAAGATCAATGACAACAGCTTTCAATATGAACTACATGCATCTCAACACCAAGAAAACAAGGTCTTTCACACTGGGCCAATAAAAAACATCATAATAGAGAAGGAATTGAAACTATTAATGACTTTGTCTTACTTGCATCCACAATCAACACGTTTGGTACCAGCAGTCACGAGATCAGGAGGCATACTGCATTGTGCAAATTTGCTATCAAAGAACTCCCCAAAATATTGAAGAGCAATGATGTCAGTTTGAAGAAAGGTGCACCTGATTCAGACTATGGTCTTTTCAATCACTTGCTATACGTCTAAGAGCTGGGCAATAAATAAGGATGACAGAAGAAGAAATGACATTTTTGAGTTGTTGGAGAACACTGAGTATTCCATGGACTTCCAAAGAAACAGATTTTTTAAAAAATTTTGTTTGTGTTGTTTTTTTAGAAACAGATTTTGAAGAAGGTACACTGAGAGCGTTCTTTGGTGGCAAAAATGGCAAAGGCTGGTCTCTCATGATTTGAACATATTGTGGTGAGAGACTATTCTTTGGAAAATAATATCACACTTTCAAAGGTAGAGGGCTAGAAAAAGAGAAGACGACTTCCAACAAGACAGATTGACATAGTGACAGCAGTAATTGGCTCGAGCGTATCAAAGATTGTGTGGCACAGGTTAGGACATGGTTCAAGCCTGTTGTTCATTAGGTTCACTGAGTTGTATTCAACTCGACAACACCTAACAACAAGCGCTTTTCACAGGTGAGAATAAAGAATGAAAAGGAAGTCTATAATTACAGTTTTAACACAATAAATCACCAGTGTCGTCAATTGACATACTAGAGGATTAACACAGATTAGAGATAATAGTGTGTGAACAAGAGTGAAAAATTAAGACTTGAGTTTCAAGATTTAGGTAGCCAGTAAGTCTAAGGACTGAAGTTAGCAGAACACACACAAAATGACCATTAAATTCTAGTCCTGATGAGTTTACTGGGTAAAGGAGAAAATAAGAGGAAAAAGAGAAAGCAAATTTTCTGTCCTTCCTTATGTATTAGATCTCTGAATTTGGGCTTTTATATATAATCTTAGTGACCTAGTATAAAATATCTTAAAGAAAATTTATAGAAAGGTGATGAAAAAATAGAAAGATGTTAAAGGAATAAAAATAGTTACAGGAGAGATGGTAAAAGAAAAGAATCAGTAAAATAATAACATTTATATTGATATATTAGCAAAAGCAGAAAAAAAGAGGAAGAGGGAAGACAAAATTGTTCATCTATACTGTCAAGTACTGGAAATGGGGGATAAATGGGAAGGGGGATTATGAACCTGAGAAGAGGCTGATCATTAAAGATATTTGAGACTTAAGGTTTTGAGACAAAATTTATAAAGCATCCAAGTTAGCACAGAGCAACAGACTTGTCTCTTCTTACACATTTTGCACTAGAGAAAAAACTTCTAATTTTCCCTTTCCTTATATCTTGAAAAGTATTCTGGCTGACCTTTTGTTTACTTTTCCCTTTTTCTTCTTTCTCTTTAGTCTTTTTCTTCCTAATAGTGTTGAGCATTTTTTTATGCATCAGATAGTGTTCTCTGAGCTTTGTTTATACTACCTATTTTTTTCTCACATGTTTTTGTTGGATAGATCTTATTGTTATTTTGTTATAATTGTTGTTATAAATGAGGCAAACTGGCACAGACAGATTAAGTGACTTTTCATACAAATAGAAACTGGAGGCAATTTTGCCAGCATTTATTATCTCTTTTGTGTACATGATTTAGATGGGAAATAGCATGGCTGCAGAGAGATTAAATGAAATTTTTTTCATTTATTTTTATTTATCCTTAGCAAACTCAGTGAATATTTTCTAAATATGTCTGACATAGAAAAGAGAGAATGGTCTTGTCTATAGTGGTAATGGATATCCTCAAGATGTAGTGGGGCGGGGGGAAATAGAAGATCTAAATAAAATATATTTACAACATTAGTGAGTGAGTGAGTGTGTGTGTGTTATCATGAAAATTGATATACATTGTGTTTCATTCATATAGATTGTGTCACACATTCTTCACTCATATTGTGTGTCATACAATCATTCCTATACAGTGTATTGTATAAAACCAATCACCATTGATTTATGCCCACTGTCACCTTAACTTTTCAGGTCTCCACTCTGGGAAACCAAAAAAAAATACATTTTTCCAATCACTATGACACACAATGGAAATTTTAACTTGAAATTGTCTTTAAGACCATTTATTATTTCTTATGTTGTAAGTATTTAATCAGTGAACATTATTATAATAACTATGATGTTATTGTTGTACACTAGACTCTTTTTTAAAAAGTATTATTCATTTCACCTTTCCTTTTATAAATTTATTTCTTGCCCTTTATTATTTAACACATTTCTTATATTATGCATTTATATCTCTTATTACTGTGTTGATTGCTGCCAGGGTTTTTCTTTCTGCGTTGTTACAATCTGCTAAGTTCTACATTTTCATACCTTTTCACTATCTCTTCTACAGTGAAACTATTTATTTAGAAAACTGGCTAAATAAAATAATGCTGTAATAAGGGTGGAGTGTCTTATTGTTTTTACAAAAATTCTTCCAAAATTTTTCCTTCTTTTTTGTTTTAATGTTCAGCCACAGAAACTAAATAAACAAAACTCCTCAAGGGAGGAAAGGAATGTGGCACATACACGCACACACATATCCAGTACTCAGCTCCTTACAAGCCACAACTAGACTATTAGGCAAAGAAAGACCATAAAGGAAAATATTGCTTTTTCATTCCTGTCTTAGAAAGTCAGGCAAAGGCAAAGACTTCTCCAGCTTTGCTTTATATGACTATTTGTCTCACAAGTACAGTCCTAAATTTAATCTATCATCCAGATGGGCTTTTTAAAAGTTTTCTGTGAAAACACGGAATGGCCTAAATTGATCTGAATTCTTAACTTCTTGCACGACAGAATCAGACTGGGGGGAATATTAAATGGATCCATTCACACCACCTTAATGGGGGGGAAAAACAGTACTCATATATACCCATCAATTATGGTGGCCATGCCTATTTACTTTGTTAAATTGAATTCAATAAAATATGTTAAATCTGGTCTGCCTATAGAATCTAAAGGCCTATTCTAAAGGATGCTTTGAGATATTTCTTCAGTTGTACACATTTTGGAAAAAAAATCTAAACTGGTTACCAGCTCAATTTGTCTCTCTTAAAGTTCTATTAGTTTCCTTAAATAAATTGCTTTCAAAATAAAATTAACAGTATTTATTACATCACTAAACATTGCATAATGACACATAGTATGGCAATTAGACAAAAGGCAATCTTTGGAAATAAAAACAGTTTTGGATTCTAGCTGTGCTATGTTATTCTAAGTTAGCTATGACAAACATATAATTTCTGGCACTTTGTAAATTATACCTATTTATGACTCCTTAACTTTTCAGGATAAGTACCTATCTTTATGAAAAAATACATCACATCTATGGAATTTTAATCTTATAGTTGTGTTTATAATCTTTATAACTTCAACTCTAAACATACAATTGTTTGAAGTTAGTGCTCAGTTATTTATTTTTTAAAAAAAAATATTTCTTTAACACCTATTACATTCCTGGCACTGTCTTGGCAATGGAGTGGAACAAATTAATGTTTCTTTATTTGCAAATAGAATTTGAAAGTGAGTTGGAAAAGAAAATAACATAGGAAAATTAGGTAAATATATACATCATTTTGTAATGTGTTCTACAGAGAAAAAGTATAGGCATTGCAAGCGTCTTGAACAAAAATCGCTAGTTAATTGGTTTGGGGGGCTCTGGTGGTTTAGTCCCTAGGAAGTAGCTGTGTTTACCCAAAAAGTGTGAACTCCGACAGTTCAAATCCACCACCAATTTCTTGAGAGAAAGATGGGCAATCTCCTCTTGTGGGATTTACAGAATTAAAAATTTAACAGAAAGTCAACTATGATTTGGCTCAGACTCAACAGCAATGAATTTCATATTAGATTATCTGGGAAGGGTCTGGTTAAATAACATTTAATCTGATTTCAGAAGAATAATTAGGGTTAACCTGTAAAGTTTAGTCTTAAAACAACTGAGCTTAACATATGCTTCAGCCTCTTTCCCACCACTTCTCCCAAATCCAAATGTAAAATACAAAAAAGAACTTTGAATACACTAATACTCAAAATCAAGAAAATGTGCAGGGGACCAGCATATATGAGGAAAGTTTGGAAGCTAAAGGACAACATGAAAATAAGACCACAAAACCACTCTATCTTTAAGCAAGATAAAATTCTTTCCTGGAAGATGAGGTATCAAGTCGCCTTCACCTCCTGTATGGACTGTAAGCCACAAAAACCCAAGACAATCAGACAGTTAGCTTGGGTACCACAGAAGGAAAAGAAGAAAGAAAACAGAGACAGCTCTATAAAATAAAATGAGCAAATTCGTAATCACAGCTAAAAGCTGAACTTTCCTTTCAAAAAATCATCCAAGAAACTCATTCAATAATAAGGAACATTATGGAAGAGATGAACAGAAATCTGTGCTATACACACAAAACCTCCATGTCATTTTCAAGCAATCAGGCTAAGACCACAAAAATTTATCATGTGCTAGACCACAATGGAAATGTCAGCAAAATTCCATAAAGGTGATATTATACAGACTGCATTTACTTATTCCCCATCAGTTTAATGAAAGTCCTTTGCTCAAGATATCCCACATACAAAGAAATTAAATACACTCAGGTAGACAAACATACGCAATTTTAAATAATTATTATGGGAGCTCTGATGGCTTAGTGATAAGCAGTTGTGCTGCCAACCCTTGGTCTAAATCCACCAGCTGCTCCATGGGAGAAAGACGAGCAATCTTCAACTGTACAATTTACCGCCTCTGAAAACTCACTGGAAGATCTAACTCAAAGGTATATAACAAAGCAAGGAATTATTGAGGTAAAATAAAATAAAAAATGGACCTACTAAACTGCTTGGAACTAAGTAATACATGAAAATGCTGTTAAAAAGACTCTGGACTTTGATTGAAACATAGCTGAGAGGAAAATGTATGCACTTAAATGGGTCCATTGGAAAACAAGATTGAAAAGAAACAATTATTTATTTTAATACAAGATGCCCGAAAAAGAAAATAAAATAAACAGAAATTGGAAGATGCCCTGGTAATGCTTTAGTTGGTTAAGGAACTTAGCTGCCAACCAAAATATCAGCAGTTTGAACCCACCCATCACTGTCCAGGAGAAAGGTGCAAGAGTAGCTTCTGTAAAGATTACTGTTTTGAAAAGCTTCTGTGGAAGTTTTACTCTATTTTATAGAGTTGCTGTGAATAAAAATCTACTCCGTGGAAGTTAGCAAACATAAACCAGAATAATAGGAATGTATGTCGATGAAAGTATAAAGCATTAAATATAAACCCACTAATACATCACCATTAATGAATGAAAGCAAAAATTTGGTATTTGAAAATATTGTTACTTTACTAAAAATGATCAAGAAAGGTACAAATGTTAAAAATAAGCAGCTACAATACAAAGAAGATGGAAAAATTATAAGAAAATAGTATTTTAGTTATATATTTATAAAACCAGGTTAAATAGGCAATTCATTTGAAAATTAAAAAAAAAAACAAGTAAATCCTGTCAGGAAATCTCTCTCTCTCCCTGTCCCCCACACCATCTTGCTTATTGTCTTGAGTTGGTTCCAATTTTTAGCAGACCCTTCGGGAGGTTTCCAAGGCTGTCAACGGCATAAGGAGAGACTGCTCATGTTTTTTCCTGCAAAGCAGCTGGTTTCTTCAAACTGCCAGAGAAGTACAACCTTTGATTTAACAAGTCTCTGCAAACTATACTATCAGATCACCCTTGATATCTACCATATATCAAAAAGGATTAAAAAAAAATGCTAATTTTAAACATATTCAACAGAATGACAAAGAGGAAACAAGGGTCCTGACCAAGACTTCCCAGGTGAGCAAAAGCGATAGTGCACAAAAACATTTCCTTTTTAAGAATCACGTCAAATTTTTAGAAAGGGAAGAGATGGGTAGAGATCACTGCCTGAGAAGAGATAGAAGTAGTTGTTCATACAGAGTTGTGAAATGTTAAGTAGAATACAGTATTTCTTGATATATGGCATCACTGAAACCTCTACATTCCACATTAGCCATTCTGAATTTTTCTGCTAAGGCTCCAGTCTGTGAATCCTGGCTATAAGAATACTGAAGTTTGAAACACTTAGAGTGTATGTTATATCTTCAAGAACTTAAACAAAAAAAAGTTTTGGAAAGGTTAAGGGTGAGCAAAGGAGAGGAAGACCCTGGACAGGATGGATTTACTACAGTCATTGCAGCAGTGGCTCCTGCTGTGTCAGAGATGATGAGAATGGGACAGGATAGCAGAGGGTTCAGATCTGCTGTTCATAGGATTACAATGAGCCGCATATAAAAACAACAGTAGGAGTGGTGGTTATGTGGTAGTTAAGCACTTAGCTATCAAATATAAAGTTAATGGTT
This sequence comes from Elephantulus edwardii, assembly GCF_000299155.1. NCBI lineage: Eukaryota > Metazoa > Chordata > Mammalia > Macroscelidea > Macroscelididae > Elephantulus > Elephantulus edwardii. Next base: position 8,727,092 of record NW_006399752.1, read on the forward strand.
AGAACTCACCCAGCATCTTCAGAAGATGGGACGTTCTTCCATAAAAACTAGTCTTAGAAACCAGACAGAAGTTCTACTCTATGACAAGGTATACAGAAGTTGGAACAAGCATGACAGCGATTCTTTTTTTTAGTGTTAATAGGTTAAAAATGTGTACCATCAAATCAGATCTCACTGGTACAGGAGGAGATTGTTCCTCCTTCTCCTGCAGAGCATCTGGTGGATTTGAACCATGCATCTCTGAGATTGCAGTTGCAGCTTCTTGCCACTAGGCCATCAGAGCTCTAGGCATTGGTGAGATGGGACGGACTGGCATGGGGCATTTTGAGTCAGATGACCATAATCATATATATCAATATTACTCAGGAGATAAAAAGGTGAAGAAAAATGGAGTTGCTTTCATAGTTAAAAAAGTCATTGCTAGATCCATCTTGAAGTACAATATTGACAGTGACAGGATAATATCCATATGCATACAAGGAAGGCCAGTGAATACCACTATCATTCAAATGTATGCACCAACAACCAGAGCCAAGAAAGAGGATATAGAAGATTTTTACCAACTTTTACAATCGGAGATTGATTGAACATGCATCAAGATGCATTGATAATAATGGGTGACTGGAATGCAAAAGTCGGGAACAAAGAAGAAGAGTCAGAAGTTGGAAAACATGGACTCAGTGACAGAAATGGAGCTGGAGAGAGAATGATCGAATTTTGCACAATCAATGACTTATTCATAGCAAATACATTTTTTAAGAGACATAAA
>NW_006399752.1:8729997-8779377 GCF_000299155.1 Elephantulus edwardii
GATTGGCACAGGACAGAGCAGAGTTTAGGGCTGTTGTACATAGGGTCGCTATGAGTCACAAGTGACTCGACGGTACATAACAACAACAACACAGGTTAAAAAGAATTCTAATGATAATTTACTGATTTTTGGGTTTGAGGCCATGTACACTTTCTTTTTGCTCATTTTTTTATATTTCACTTCTGGTTTATTCACTTTCCCCCCTTTTTATAATTTATTCTGATATATTTATGAAGTTTGAATACATTATTTTCCATAAAAGATCCTTCCCACTTCCTTCACCGAACCCACCCATCGAATTTTACAGCCCAATGATTAACACTCCACCCCCTCCCCCAAGCCAGGATGCATCCATTCCCCTCTATTTCCACCTCGTCCGCCCACTTTGAATCCTCATACTCATTCTACAATAATAGTTTTATACAGTATTTGTCCACGTGGGACTGAGTTAGTTCACTCAGAAAAAAATGCACTCTCTTAAAATACTGTCTTTCCTCCCCATGGCACACTTAAGGCTAACGGTAATATTTTATGAAAGAGTACACGCAAATCTCTATATCCTGATATTGTGAGCTGCTTTCAGGGTGTTAAAATCTTTCAAAAGATCATCTAAGTTATAGCTTTATTCTTCTCCCAACCAGCACAACCAAACACTCAAGGAAGCAACTATGTCAAAGGACCCAACTGAGGTACAGCCTTCTCCAGCAGCAAGGCAAAAATAACTATTTGGTGCCTGGCTGACTAATACCTAACATTCTAACTAGGAACATGTTAGACATCCAGTTAGAATGGGAGAAAATGTAGAACAAAATTCAGATTCATAGAAAAATAAAAGCCTTGCTGCTCCCTAACACTTTTCTAAGGAAGAACTGAGGTAACCCCCAGAGGCCACCTCTTAAGTAAATAATAGGCTGGCCTGCTAACCTAAAGTTCAGTAGTTCAAATCTATCACCAGTTCTACAGTCTCCTTCTGTGAAAATGAACCTCATTAATGGATGGTTGCTATGTGTTGGAACCAATTTGATGGTAAAGGTTTTATAAAATAAACAATAACAAAATAAATTATGTGGCAAGTGCTCCTTAGAATGGCCAAACAAAACCAAATGGGCAATGCTGCTGTTGGGTGCTGTTGAGTCAAATATGACCCACACTGACCTGAGAAACAGAACTGAACTATGCCTTATTAGGTGCCATCCTCAAATCTCTGATATGCTTGAGCCCCGTGCTGCAGTAACCGTGTCAATTCGTTTGGTTGAGTCTTCCTCTCCTTCATTGACTCTCTTCCTTCCTAGTATGATAACCCTCTCTAAGGAACAGCCTCCCCTGGCAACACACTGAACGTATGTGAGATAAACTTTCTCATCTTTGCCTCCAAAGATGATAAAAGAGCACTCTGCTCTTTTGGCCAGTCATGAGATATTCAATACTCTTATCCAACACCACAGCTCAAAGGCACCAATTTTTCTGTCATCCTCATTCATTGTCTACCTCTCAGATGTATAATAAAAGACTATGGCCTGAACCAGGTGCACCTTAGTCCTTAAACTGAAATCATTACTCCTCAGTGGTATGGTGAAGTCTCTGAATACAGATTTTCTTAGTACAATATGTCTCCTGGTCTTCTAACTGCTAGTACAAATATATGGACTGTAGATTTAAGTAAAGACATCTATCGTAATGTTGCTTATTGGTCCAGGGGTGAGAATTTTTTAAAAATTTTTATTGGTTTGCATACAAAATTTGTTTACATATATTTCATTCATGCGTACCATGTTTTACCTTTTCCTTTATTCACATCTTGTCTCATATAATCATTGTCATATATTGTGTTTTATAAAATTAATTACCATTGATCTATGCCCACCATAACCCCATCTTTTCAGGTCCCCACTGGATTTTTCTAAATTCCTTCATCCTCCTCCACCCACCAAACCCTGTGACCCCATGATTTCCTCCCTCCCTCCCCTTCCCCCTTTAGATTTCCATGCATATCTTATTAGTTATCCTATTTTTATAATAATGGTATCATGTAGTATTTGTCCATATGAGACTAAGTTCGTTCGCTCAGTATAATGCTCTCCATTCTCTCCCATATAATGTGGTTGGTACTTACTTTTTTTTATGAGTGCTACATACTACTCCATTGTATGACTGAACGTATCACAATTTCTCAATCCATTATTTTTTTCATTTTCTACTAGTTTGTTAACAAAATTCGAATACATTGTTTTCAAGAACAAATTCTTCTCATTTCCCTCATCCCCCTACCCAACAAATTGTAATACCCTCCTCCTCCTGCACATCCTAATCCCTCTGCTTCCAACCTCTCCCACCCTTCTTGGAGCCTTATACTCATTCTACAATGATATTTTATACAATATTTATTCTTGTGGGACTTAGTTCACTCAGCATAATGCTCTCCAGTCCTTCCCAAGTTAAGTAATAATTTACAAAGTCATTACTCCTGCATGCTGCATAGTATTCCATTGTATAACTGTACCATTATTTTTCAACCTATTCATTTGTGGTCAGACATTTGGGCTGTTTCCATGTTCTAGCAATGGTGAATGATGCTGCTATGAAAATTGGTGTGCAAATCTCACTTTGCGCCTCAGTTCTTAGTTTGTCAGGGCATATTCCAAGTAGTGGAATAGCTGGGTCATATCTAATTTCTATATTCAGCTTTTTGAGGAAGCACCAAATTGCTTTCCAGAGTGCTTGTACCATTGTACAATCCCACCAACAATGTATAAGAGTTCCTTTCTTGCCAACATTTATTACTTGCTGTCCTGTTAAACTTTGCCACTGTTACTGGATTGAGATGGTACCTCACAGTGGATGGGATTTGCACCTCTCTTATTGCCAGTGATTTGAAGCATTTCTTCACGTGTGTGTTTGCCATTTGAATGTCTTCCTCTGTGAAAATTCTTTTCATGTCTTTTACCCATTTTGTAATTGGCTTATCAGTCTTTTCAATGCAATCCCAATCAAGATACCAAATTCATTTTTCAAGGATATTGAAAGGGAAATTATCAAACGTATTTGGAGAGACAAGAGACCCCAAATAAGCAAAACACTTCTGAGAAACAAAAATGGGGTTGGAAGCATATCACTCCCTGACCTCAAAACCTAGTACACAGCAGTAGTAACCAAAACATGATGGTACTGGTAAAATGATAGGCACATATACCAATGGAACAGAATTGAGAACCCAGAAATAGACCCAGCTATCTATAGTCAACTGATACTTGATAGGGAAATCAAAGCTATCAAATGGGGAAACGATAACCTCTCCAACAAATGGTGCTGGCAAAACGAAACTTTACCTGCAGAAAGCTCCACATTTCACACCATACACAAAAAAAATCAACTCAAGGTGGATCAGAGACTTGGGAGTAAAGCCCAAAACCATAGCATTCATAAAAGACAAACTAGGATCATGCTTAGAAGCACTAGTCCAAGGTATAAAGAGACTGCCAAATACAACCAGAAATGCACAATCTGAGGAGGATAAAATTGATGCATGGGACCTTCTAAAGACTAAATCCATGTGTGCATCAAAACCTTTTTCCAACAGGGTGGAAAGAAAACCTGCAGACTGGGAACAAATACTTGGTAATGCCCTCTCAGACAAAATTCTTATAATAAAAGTTGACAGAATACGCCTGGGCCTCAATCCATTAATTTGTTGATGGACATTTGCGCTTTTACCATGTTCTTGTGATTGTGAAAAAATATTGCTATGTATATTGGTGTACAGGTCTCTGTGTCTCAGTTCTAATTTACATATATATATATTCCTAACAGTGAAATAGCTATATCTTATGGAATGTCTATGTTTAACTCTTTGAAAAACACCAAACTGCCTTTCAGAGTGTTGTTACCATGTTACAATCTCATTAACAGTGTATGAGAATTTCATCTCTCTACATCCTTTTCAACATATATTGCTTTCTGTCCTATTAACTTCACGGTGGTGAGAATTTTTGTTTTCTTGTGATGCAATCTATACTGAAGATTATATTCTTTTATTTTTCTGAAGCAAGCACTTCAAGTCCTCCTCACTTACAGAAAGTAATATTGTGTCATTTGCACAATGAGGACAATTAAGAAATATTTGCCTTCTAAAAAAGATGAGAAGACAGAGAGGAATAGGGAAACTGAGTGAGTGCTCACTTGGTTCATGGGAACCAAGATGGAAATGAGGAGAGTGCTGAAACATTGCAGAGATTACAACCCATTTCACAGGACAAAATGCATAGGAATTTTTGAACAAAAACCTAATTAATCTAAGGCAATTTTCACCTAAAGCACAATAAAATATTCTCCAAAACATGTAAATTATACCATCTGATCTAAAGCCTTCTGACAATTCTTAAATAAATGTTCTATGTTGATGATATGAATTATATATACTCAAAACTCAAAATCACTAGTGTTAATTCAGAACTTACTCATAGCTGACCCTCCATTGATTTTCCAAGGCTGAAAATCTCTCAAAGGAGATTATCCATTTTCTCCTGAGGCACTATTGTTGGATTCTAACTGCAATTGACACATGACTGTTGGGTTTACTGACAATGCCACCAAAGGAAGAAGAAAAGTCCCAAATGGATGTCAGAAGAGACTGAATATTGCGCTAGAGCACTATGAAGCCAAAGCAAAGGCAAGACATTGCAAAGTTAAGGAGCTGAATAGAAGATTTCAAAGAGCGGCTCAGAAGACAAGGCAAAACATTACAATAAAATGTGCAAGGAGCTGGAGTCTGAATATCAAAAGGACCGAACTTTCTCAGCATTTATAAAATGAAGGAAATGAAGAACAAATTCAAGCCACGAGTTGCAATGCCTAAGGATGCTATAGGCAAAATGTGGAATGATTCAGGAAGCTTTAAAAGAAGATACAGTATACAGAGTCACTGTCCCCCAAAAAATTGGCTGACACAGAAGAATTTTAAGAAATAACATATCATCAAGAGGCAATGGTGATGAAGGAGGAAGTTCAGGCTGCTCTGAAGGACTTGGGGAAAAAAAAAGCCCCCGGAATTGATGATGGAATACCAACTGACATATTTCAACAAACAGATACTTCCCTGAATGTGCTTATCAAGTTGTGCCAAGAAGACTGAGGACAATTACTTGTTCAACTCATTGGAAGAGATCCATATTTATTCCCATTCCAAATAATTGATGATCTGACAGAGTGTGGAAATTATCGAACAGTATCTCTAATATCACACACTAGCATAATCTTGCTGAAGAGTATCCACAAGCGACTGGAAAAATACATTGACAAAGAACTACCAGAAGTACGACCTGGATTTAGAAGAGGTGGTATCCCTAGAAACATTATTGTTAATGTCAGATTGATCTTGGCAGAAAGCAAAGAGCACGAGAGGGAATTCTATCTGTTTTGTTGACTTTGCAAATGCATTTGACTGTGTGGATCACAACAAATTGTAGCTAACCTTGAGGAAAATGGAAATCTCAGAACACTTGATTGTGCTTATGCAAAACCTATATTAGGACCAGGAAGCAGTCCTCACAACAAAGAAGGGAAACTCTGCATGGTTAAAAGTCAGGAAAGGAGTGCATCAGGGATGCATCCTGTCCATACTTTGCAATCTATTTGTAGAATAAATCATTCAGTAAGAAGGGCTTTATGAGGAATAATGTGATATCAGGATTGGAGGTAGACTAATCAACAAGCTACAGATGACACAACCTTGTTTGCTGAAACTGAAGAAGACCTGAAGTGCTTGCCGCAGATGGTCAAGGACTGTAGCCTTCAAAATGGATTGAAGTTCAACAAATTGATAGAACCATGATAGATGGAGAAGAAACTGAGGTTGTTAACAATTACAGCTTGCTAAGCGACACAATCAACACTTTAATACCAGCAATCAGGAATTCAAAAGATGAACTGCATTGGGAAATTTTGCTGTCAGGGACCTCTGCAGAGAACTCAAAAGCAACGATATCAGTCTAGAGATTAAGGCACGCCTGATCCAGGCCATGGTCTTCACAATTACTTGTTATGCTTCAGAAAGCTGGACAATGACTAAGGATGACAGAAGAAGAATAGATGCCTTTGAGTTGTGGTGCTGGAGTTGTTTCATGTCTTGAACATACAATGGACTGCCAAGAAAACAAATAGGTCTGTCTTGGAGAGGGTGAAACCAAGTTTCTCCTTGAAAACTAGGATTTTAAAGCTCTGTCTCACATACTTTGGGCATGTGGCCAGGAGAGATTTGTCCCTCAAAAGGGATATCATGCTTAGAAGGGTGGAGGGATAGTGCAGGAGAGAAAGGCCCCAGATGAACCGGACTGATACAGTAACTGGAGCAATGGGGTTGATGTGTTGGAATTAGTGAGATTGGCTCAGGAAAGGACATGGTTCAGAGCTGCTGTATATGCTGTCACTATGGGTCGCAGGTGACCCGATGGCACATAACAACAACATATTTCTTATTTATAATTTGTAAATAAAAATTAAATTTGAGTTCTGCTCTTGGTCTCGACTAGATACCATGTTGCCTTAAAGTGAACAGGATGGTGATGGCTCTAAACATACTTCCAGTGTGACATGTTAAGGCCACTTGCTGTGCTGGTGGACCAGGAACTGCCCTCTCTGTACCTGCCTTTTTTCCTTCTGTTTTTCTTTTTTGGAGGTTATGTCCATTTTATGAAGAATCATGAAAACAATACCAAAGTAAATAACATAAAAGTTTATTGAATGAAATGAAAAGACATGCAAGAAAGCCACATGATTTTGAGGCTACTGTAGGTAATAAATTAAAAGCAAGAAAACGAACATCATGCCATGATGACCATCGAGTGCCAAGACTAATGGGTGAGGCATTGAAGAAATGACTTGAGAAGCATTTCAAAGTGACCAGTGTAACTGAAGAACAATTAAGTGTTTTAAATGAATTTCTACTGCTCTTATAATCCCATAGTACTTTGTTGGGCTTTTTTTTTTCAGTTTGCTCAATTAAAAGAGCTGATGTAAGGCATTTAGAACATAATTTGTATGCAATTAGGACATCACAAACACCACAGCTAGCATCATTATGATCCTTACTACCATTCTTGCATTCTATCACTTCAAAATGTGTTACTCTTGCATCTATTTCCCCCAATAATCATGATTTCCTGAAAGGCGGATTCTTTCTGTATCATAACGGACTTTGGCCACATAGAATTTAATACTTGTTGTTAAAAAGCCTATGAATTGATTCCGATGTATAGTCATTCCATGTCTTTCAGAGAAGCACTCCACAGCTTTTCTTTATTGAAACAGATTTCTAGGTCTTTCTCCTATGAAACCATTGAGTTGGTTCAAACTGCTAACCTTTCAGTTAGCAGCTGAATGCTTTAGCTGGTTGTGCCAGCAGAGGTCCTTGATTGATAGCTAGAATATGCTAAATTAATGTTGCATTAAGGGGAAAACACAGACAGAATCAAGATTCACCATTTTTTTAATTCCCTCTCCTCCAAGATTTGACTATACAGATGAGCTACTAAAAGTTGAATGAAATCCAGACAAAATTTGTTTAAATCCCAAAGGCACATGGCTCGAATCCATCAGGTGCTCCTCGGGAGAAGAAAATATGGAAAAGGCATTTATTTTTTGAAGCAAATGACAAAAGGAAAGCCAGTTACTGAAATAATTGAGAATCTCATGAGCAAAAAAAGAAAGAACTTTATTTTAAGCCACTAAAAGATTCCAGCTTGGTAGTGTTTACAAAAACGTTTTGAAGAATCAGAGTGATGTATGTGTTTCTTCGTCTTTTTTTTTTTTAACTTGGCAAAATGGAAAAGACTCTGGATACATAAAACCAGATGGAGTGTGAAAAACATGGGATAAAAAGTGAAAACTAAGTTAGCAAATTCAGTTTGCCGGAAGTGAAGTGACTGCTTATTTTTGTTGTCATTTGATGACAATAGTCCTTTAATGAAGAGTATACAGTTGTTCAAAGTATCTGTCTTGTAAATGCATTTTAACTTGACGTTATTTCGTTACAAAGAGTATAATACTGTAATTCTTATATTTTCCCCCAGAAATTAAATATGAGGCATCTGTAAACATGGGGGAGTCTTCTTCTTCTGAATGCCTCACACTTTTGAGTATATGAGATTTGTATTTGGTAGGGTAACTCTATGATGGAATATCCATATTTCTTAGTGCAATTCTATAATAATTTGGATACATGTGTTTCATTAATTTAAAATCAGAATACAATTCTTAGAAATTATTTCAAAGTGTGTATTCAAGCCGAAGACTATCATAGGGTAAAAAGTTGGGAGATTTGGTTGACATTAATGTTCTGCTGGGCTAGACTATTAAGTGTAGGCCATTAACAGGTCATTTAACTCCTCACCCCCATTAAGGTGGATTGACACAGTAACTGCAGCAATGGGCTCAATTGTATCAGAGATAGTGAGATGGGATTCAGGTTTATTATTCATAAGCTCTTACTCTGCTCAACAATGCCTTATATTGAAAAAATGAGATAAAGTATCTATGTGGCTATGCCATTTTGCTGCAATGAGAATCATATGAGAAAATGTATTTGAAATACTTCTTCAGTTAAATCTCTCTTGCTGTTACTGTTCTTGTTGTGTACCATAAAGTCAGAACTGATCCATAGCTGACCCTCCGGCAGGTTTTCAGAAGCAGTTAACTGCATGAGAGGAGATTGTCCATCCTTCTCCTGTTGAGCAACTTGTGGACTTGAACCACGTGCCTTCAGAATTGCAATGCAGCTTCTTGTCACTAGGCCATCAGAACTCACTGACTTATTATTATTATCTACCTAATATGGTTCATGATTGATTTCCTTAGTTCACCAGCTACCATTATTATTCAAATCATATCAATAATAAATGATACCCATTTTCTACACACACTGCTCATTAAAATGAGAGTGAACAGATTCTAATTTTGAGAAGTTCAATCATATATGTTGTTAGGTGCCATCAAGTTGCTTGCAACTCATAGCAACCCTATGCACAATAGCCCTGAAACCTGCTGTATCCTGTGCCAACTTTACTATCTACTACAAATCTACCCTTATTACTCCAGTCACTGTATCAATCCATCTCATCGATGGTCTCCCTGTTTCTATCTGTCACTTCACAGTTTCAAGAATGATGTCTCTCTTCAAGAACAGGTCCATCCTTGCAACATGCCCAAAGTATGTCAGACGAAGACTTAGAATCCTTGTCTCCAAGGAGCAGTGTTACTGTCCCTAGGACGAACCTGTTTATTCTCCTGGCAGTCAATGGTATATTCAGCACTCTTCTCCAGCATCACAGCTCAAAAGCATCAATTCTCTTTCTAGAATACCTAGTCATTGTCCAGCTCTCTGGCACACAGCAAACAATTGAGAAGATTATTGCCTGGATCAGGTGCACCTTAGTCTCCAGACTAATATCATTGTTCTTCAGTACTCTGGAAAGGTCCCTGACAGCCGACTTTCTCAGTGCAATTTATCTCTTGATTTTTCTGGCTGCTGATACCAAGAGTGTTGATTATGGAGCCAAGCAAACTAAACTGCAATATTCTCAGTCTCTTCACCATCTATCATGATGCTGCCAATTGGCCCAGTGGTAAGAATCTTTGTTTTCTTTATCATGAAGGCTGAAGATCTTGACCTTCTGCAGCAAGCGCTTCAGGTCCTCCTCAGTTTCAGCAAGCAGGGTTGTGTCATCTGCATAACACAGGTTGTTGGATAAGTCTTCCTCCAATTCTGGTTTCACATTTCTCTTCATACAGGCCAGCCTACTGGATGACCTGTTCTGCATATAGATTGAAAAGGTATGAAGATGGAATACATTTCTGGTATACAACTTTCCTGATTGAACCATGCAGTGTCTCTTTGCTCTATTCTGATGGCTGCCTCCTGGTCCAAGTACAGATTTTGCATAAGCACAATCAAATGTTCTGGGATTCCCATTCTCAGAGTCAGACACCGTTTTTTGTGATCCACACAGTCAAACACCTGTGAAAAACAGAAAGAACAGAACAGGAAGGAAGGAAGGAAGGAAGGAAGGAAGGAAGGAAGGAAGGAAGGAAGGAAGGAAGGAAGGAAGGAAGAAAAGATTTAACCAAAATTTAGAGTTTTCAAAGACCCTTGAGAATGTCTAGGTATATTCTTCTTTGAATTTGAAAGGAAACCCTGGTGGCTTAGGGATTAAGCATTTGGTTAATAATTGAAAAGACAGAGGTTTGAGCCAACAAGTAGCTGAACTTGTGAAACAATTGGTGCTCTGGTCCCATAAAGAAATGGAGCCTAGAAAACCTATGGGGCAGTTCTATTGTGTCTTATGGTTGCTATGAGACAGAACAGACACGACTGGAAGCAGTAACAGCATCCACATGACTTCGTAACGAAGGAGACCAAAAGCCCAAAGATGGTTAAAAATTTGCTTAGATCCACATGCTCTAACATTTAATGTTTTCTGTACTTGTAAACTGCACTATTAAAATGAATCCCAAGACTGTGTTAGACTGAAAGGCAAGGCCTTGTCTTAATATTTTATAACATTGATCTGTGTCTTAGTTTTCTATTGTTTCTATAATACAAATACTATATACATGTTTTCATTGTTGTTTCTGTTACATGCCATCGAGTCTCCTGTGACTCACAGTAACCCCTATGTACAACAGCTCTGAATCATCTCTTGTACTGAGCAGTCATACTAAGGCACATGTACCCCCCCAATGCTCCAGTCATTGCATCAATCTATCTCATCTGGGCTCATTATCTCCTGTGCTGTCCCCCCACTTTTCCAAGCATGACGTCCTTCTCCAAGGATTTTCCCCTCCTGGCCACATACCCAGAATATGTGAGACGGAACTTCAAAATCCTTACCTCCAAGGAAAAACTTGGTTTCACCCTCTCCAAGACAGATACATGTTTTCTTGGCAGTCCATGATTTATTCAACACTCTTCTCCAGCATCACAGCTCAAAGGTGTCAATTCTTCTTCCATCATCCTTAGTCATTCATTGTCCATCTCTCTGATACACAGCAAGTAATTGCAAAGACCATGGCCTGGATCAGGCACACCTTAGTCTCTAGACTAACATTGCTACTTCTCAGTACTCTGGAGAGGTTTCTGACAACAGATGTTCCCAGTGCAATATGCCTGTTGATTTCCTGACTGCTGGTGTTAAGAGTGTTGATTGTGGAGACAAGCAAGCTGTAATTTGTAATAACATCAGTCTCTTCTCTATCCCTCATGGTGCTGCCAATGGGCCCACTAGTGAGAATCTTTTGTCTTCTTGATGTTACATGCCATCAATTTGACTATGAAACATAGCAAACTTGTAAACAACAGATTAGAACTTCCCCATCCTGCACCATCCTTACAATCTCCACTATGTTCCATTCCATTGTTGTATTCTTTGTGTCAATCCATTTCCTTGGGTCAGCCTATCTTTCTACCTTTCTCAGAGTGCAGTCTTTTACCATGGACTTGCCCCTCTGAATAGTGTGTAGAAACTAAGTGAGGTGAAGTTTGCCATCCTTGTTTCTAAGGAACCTCCTGGTTGTGCTTCCTTTAAAACAGATCTGCATGTTCTTTTGACAGTCCATGGGACATTCAGCATTTTTTGGGGGGCAACAATTTAAGACAGTGATTCTACTTTGGTATTCCTTATTTATTGTCAAACACTTAGATACATTGGGAGTAATTGAAAATACCATGGCTTCGATTAAGTACATCTTGGCTTTTAAACTAACATTTTTGCTCTTTATTTAGCACGTTGGAGAGATCATAACAACAGATTTTCTTAACTGCTACTATCATGGGTCTCAATTGTGGATCCAAACAAAGGGAAGTCCAGATACCAGATACAGAATACAAAGATAATTGGCAAATGTGTGATTCTGTATTACCCCTGACACACAAGAAAATAAATACCACAAACGTTAACATCTTTGCCAGAATAAAGAGGTGTCTCCTTATAGAGCAAGAAGAAATGAACCTCATGCTTTGCTTGTAGAAGGAGCCTCCTGAGACAAAAAGCAAAACCTCATATTAGAAAAGTATATTTTTTTCCCTAAGAAGCAAGAGGATGTAATGGATACTTCTGGAGTCCTCTCAATTCTATTCCCTAGAGAATTGCAGCCCAGTGGCTGCCTTGGCAAGAACTTAACTGCACTGTCTTACAGAAGGATCGTTCTCAGGTCACTAAACAATAATTGCACACACTTCCATCGTACCTTTTTGAAAAGAAGGCCATTGTAAACCACTGTAAAAACCTATAAATTCTCCAGAGAAGTGTGTCATGAGAAAGTAGTTATAGGAAGTTTACCCAATTATTTATTGTAGTCCTGTTTCTCCTTCTCACTTTGGCCTGATGAGGTAATGCACTGCAGAACCTTTGCTTTATTATGTCAAGAGTTCAGCTAGTTCATTCTGGGTTCCTGGGTGGTGAATAGCTCTAAGACTTCCCATGGGTAACCTTTGCATTGTAATCTCATTACACACAGTGAGGGTTCGCAGAATGAAGCCTTTTCCCTCCCCTCACTGAGGTTGCCTCCTCCACATGACAATGTGACAAACAATGAAGCTGGCACAAGTCTCAAGATATGATACTAACTTGGAACTGCTTTTTTGACCATCATCATTGACCATGTCACCACTTTGTCACCTGCTCCCTTGATTTTGTCAACTATAGCTGGGTGTCCGAGAGTGTTTTCATCCCTGTGGAATGTGCCTACAATGTTTGCCTGAAGGAGTGCCAGCCACTTCAGACTTCCACACGACACACAGCCTGGGAAGGCAGTCTCCACGGTCCGGGCTGTTTTACTGGCATTCCCCATAGCTCTGAGGTTAGTACACTGTCCTCCCAGAGGGCAATAAGTGAGGACCGCAAGAATGTAAGAGGAGGAAACATTCTCTCCAGCTGTCTGATTATAAGATTGATTTTATGAAATAAATTATACAGTGACCCTTTATCCACAGCTTTTGTTTCACCCTCAGCCATTGTGGCTGAGGTTTTCCCATCCTGGTTTTCCTTTCACTCAAAAAAAGCAAAGAAATGTTTTATCAAACCCCAGAACTCCATTCCCCAGCATCTGTTTACACTTCAGAGAGTGACTGAGTATGTGTGAAAAGAAAATGGCAGAAGCCAGGACAAGGAGCACAGAACGGCCTCATTCCTAAACTCTTCGGAGAGTATTTACTTTCTCTTCTCCTCCTTCAGCCCCCTCCTCATTTTCTCCTAAACAACTTCACTTGGTGAACACAAGTTTGTCATTTGATGCTGGAGGTTAGTTTTTACACCTGAAAGTTTCAGCTGCAAGTTCTTCAACAACCTCCACAAGTACCATCACATTTGCACTGACTTAATGATTGTTGTTGGTAAGCGCCATCAAGTTGGAAACAACCCATAGTTGACCTTTTTAGAGACAAATCACACAGGAGATTGCACATCTTTCTCCTGTGGAGAAGCTGATGAATTCGAACAGCCTATCTTTGTGTTGGCAGGACTGTTCTTTTCCACTTATTAATAGAAGCAGCATAAACCAGAAGATTCACTTTTATCTATATTAAAGCTGTAGGTTTAGTTTTAAATTTGCTTTAAAGTAGAAACCACTTTAGAAGCGTGTAGAAACTTTTAAAATCCTTTATGTGTTTAAGACATTACAGCACATTACAGTGATAAAATGTGCCGACATTTAAAATGTGAGAGGAGGTGCGAGAAAGGAATAAAAACAACCAGTCACAGTTTTGATGGGGTATTAATATGGCAAGGAAAAAAGGTCATTATAAATATCTTATATATTTCTCTTTTTTAATTAGAAGAAAGTCTCATAAGCATGCTGCCTTTAACATCCTTTTTCAGAGGTTTCTTCTTCTGTTCCTGCCTAACTACATTAAAACCTGTCTGTGAGACCCCCACTGGGAGGGGGGAAAACATTCTCTATGCTGGCAGGTGGTCTTTTTGCAAGTTCTTTTCAACTGAAAACACATGTTTCTGGGTGTGAGGAGGCTTCTGTTGAGTTATGGGGAGCTCACCTCAGGGAATGATTGAATTATGTAGGCAAATGTATGGTCAACATGCTTAGTCTTCTCTTCCCTCAGAATAAAGGTGGAGGCTTTGGTATCACAGGATAATTCTATGCAACTCACCTGCACCTCCAGCTTTCAAGTACTCTGTTGTTCTCCTGCAGAATAATTCAATATTTAAAGCCTCTTTGTCATTATTTAAACGGAGACCATCTTGCTTTTCTTCTCTTTTTCAGAGATTTAACAAGACAGCTGGCTATTGATAACAGGAACTTGGTTTTCTTAGGGATAAGACTCCTTTCTCAAATTTAATTGAAAAGAAGGGAGAGCTGCCCAAGCAAGGATCTTTCCAGTAAGGAACTAAATGAATGTCCTTTTTCAAAGAGAGGAAAAAAGTATGGTAGAGATCTCTTTGAAATGTGAAATTTGATGCAGAAAGAGCTACATATAAATGATAGTGTGGAAACACGTGAATATAAAACTTCAAAACACTAATTAGAATGAATTAGATCTTAAAAATAAGTATTTTATTAAAGGCATCTGTTGTGTGACTTTGCTTGTCTAAGCACACTTGATAAAGGCTCAGTGTAGCTAATATTCTCACAACTTTTACTGGCATTGGAAAAAGTGAACTAATTTCCTAAAAATGAGAATTAATTTTGTAAAGTATAAAACACATAGATGATAGAAAGATAGAGATTATAGATAAGATAGATAAATAGATAGATAGTTGTTATATGCTGTTGAGTCGTTTGCAACTCATAGCGACCCTATGTACAACAGCCCTAAACCCTGCTCTAACCTGTGCCAATCACACTGCCTCTGAAACACCCATCCCAATACCCTACTCACTGAATCAATCCACCTCATAGAGGGTCTTCCCCTCTTGCACCGTCCCTCCACCCTCCCAAGCATGATGTCCCTCTCCAAGGACCTGTCCCTCCTTGCAACATGCCCAGAGTATGTCAGACGAAGCCCCAGAATCCTTGCCTCCAAGGAGTTGCTTGGTTTAATCCTCTCTAGGATGAATCTGTTTGTTTTCTTGGCAGTCTATAGTATATTCAATACTCTTCTCCAGCACCACAGCTCAAAGGCATCAATTCTCCTTCTGTACTCCCTAGTCATTGTCCAACTCTCTGATGCGTAACAAGTGATTGCAAAGACCATGGCCTTTATCAGGCACATCTTAGTCTCCAGAAAGACACCATTGTTCTTGAGTACTTTAGAGAGGTCCCTAACAGCAGACTTTCCCATCGCAATACATTTTTTGATTTCCTGACTGCTGGTGCCAAGAGTGTTGAACATGGAGCTGAGCAAATGGAAGCGGTGAACAATCTCAATCTCTTCGCCATCCATCTTGATGCTACCAATTGGTCCGGTGGTGAGAATCTTTGTCTTCTTGACATTGAGCCTCAGTCCATACTGAAGGCTGCAGTCCTTGACCCTCTGCAGCAAGTGCATGAGGTCCTCCTCAGTTTCAGCTAGTAGGGTTGTGTCATCTGCATAACGCAGATTGTTAATAGATCTTCCACCAATCCTGATGCCACAATTCTCCTCATAGAGCCCAGCCTCCCAGATAATCTGCTCTGCATGCAGGTTGAAAAGGTATGGAGATAGGACACATCCCTGGCGTACACCCTTCCCAATTTTGAACCATATTGTGTTACCCTGCTCTGTTCTGACAACTGCCTTTTGGTCCAAGTATAGGTTTCACATTAGCACGATTAAATGTTCTGGGATTTCCATTCTTCTCAGATTCAGCCACACTTTGTTATGATCCACAGTCAAATACCTTTGCGTAATCAATGAAACACAGATAGACCTTCTTCTGGTATTCTCTGCTTTCAGCTAAGATCCATCTGACATCAGCTACAATGTCCCTAGTACCACGACACCTTCTAAACCCAGCCTGGACTTCTGGCAGTTCTTGGCTGATATGCTGTTCCAGTCGTTTTTGGATGATTTTCAGTAGAATCATGCTTGCATGTGAAATCAATGATATTGATTAGATAGATAGATAGATAGATAGATAGATAGATAGATAGATAGAATATACATATTGTTTAAAAAGAGAATGTATACCATCTTCCTAATATTTTTAATTCTACTGTTCAGCCATAAATTGAGAGGATGGAGAAATGGGCAAAACCCCCCATGAAGATAGTTCCTTATTATTCCAAACTCTAAAAATAATTGAGGATTGCACAGAATCACTGAAAATATGCACTATGTAGAGGAATTTACTCCAAGTTAAAAGTGGTTGAGAAACTACAGTACACCTCACAAAGACTTCTGAAATGAGAAAGTCAGATTGGTATTGTTTTAAACAACTGGCCATTGAATGACATTTTCTTGCTTTAACATCCAAGTACTTTCCAAAACATCAATGTTTTATGAGGAAAATTCTATTGCTTCAAAGTTCAAAGGTTCATTTATTAGCCCAGAGAAAATGGAATCGCTTTTTGCTCTGCCTCAAGAACAAACTTTTAAACATTTATTACTGAATGTCAGCTTAATCTTAATCATGTTAATTGGATTGAACTATTGAAAATGAAGGAATTCAACTTGCTTGCTTTCTTACAAGAATCTTGTTCTTGTAGTTTTATAACACTGGCTTATGGGTGAAGGACTTCACAGAACTTGCATATTTTAAATTTTTTTAATTTTAATTTTAATGAAAGTTTACAGAAAAGTTAGATTTTCATTAATTCATTGTTGCACCTTTTTGTCCCCTCTTCTTCCCCCTCTATCAGTTAACTTTTTTAATTTTTTAAATATTCATTTGTTGTTGTACAATTCCCCTCCCCTCCATCCTCTTTGCAATTCACCTCTTTTCTGGACTGCTTAGGCATTTTAGTAAGACTATAGTACCTGTATTGTTATGGGTGACCATTAGCATCCTTAAAGCTGCTTGAGTAACACAAATAATGAGTAAAGAAAGTATCAGATTGTCCTGTAATGCCCTGTAGTTGTTACAGACTAGTTTGAAATTGATTGTGGAAAGTAAGCCACTTCTGACTAAAATAAATCATAACAATACTATGTTTTATATAGCACTTTTCAGACATGACTTCATTATTTATCAAAACATTCTTTTAAGTGGAGGTAGCAAGAGTTTTCTCCTTTTTATCTGGGGTATAAAGTTGGGCATAAAAAAGATTAATTGATTTCTTCTGGGCAGAGAAAATCCACGCTGGAGAGGGAGAGACCTACTTTCTACAAAAGACCCCAGAGCCTCGTATTTCTCCAGTAAATAAAACCCACAGAGTCATTAACCTTTGCAATAAGTTGCACAACACTAATATTAACCATCTTTATGGCATTGATTTAAAAAAGGTTTCAAGCTTGTTTACTTATGATTGTTTTACACAAACTCACAAAACACTCAAAGAATATAGGCACTGATTGAGCAATGTGTTGTTTACATGTTAATTGAAGAAAGATGAAAATAGTAAAGATGCTCAAATCTCAATGCACATGTGTATAAAAGGTTCAACTGAGAATTGTCACTGCTTCCTCCCAGTAAATACCTTAAGGCCAGAAAACAACTCAATAAAAGAAATTCAAAAGCCTGTGATTTTAAGAAAAATTCCACCAGTAAAGATGTTCAAATATCAATTCAGATGTGCACAAAATGTACAACTGAGAATTGTCACTGCTTCCTTCCAGTAAATACCTTAAGGCCAGAAAACAATACAATAAAGGGAATTCAAACGTCTACGATTTTAAGAAAAATTTCACCAATAAGTATAATAATAAAAATATATCTTTGACTTTAGCAGATCCCTGACAGCATACTTTTCCAGTGTCTTTTGGTTTCTTGACTGCTGGTACTGAGAATGTTTAATGTGGATCCAAACAAGATGAAATCTTTGACAATTTCAATCTTTTCTCCATCCATCATGATGTTGCCTATTGGCCCAATGGTGAGGTTCTTTGCTTTCTTGATGTTGAGATATAGTCCATATTGCAGGCTGTTGTGAAAGTTTTTAGTTATGAAGTGTCATGGGGCTTGATGATGACAGGTGGCCAAGAGAGTCTGTTTTAAAACAGCTCAATGGTCACAGGAGATGATGCAATGTATATGAAGAGGCAATGAATTAGATCTCTTCTTTTTCTGGTTTCAGATTCAACAAACACTTAATAGGCTACCTATGAATGGAACTCTGGCACCAGTGGTTTCACCTAAGTTATTTCACTTGATTTCTGAAATAGTCCTGTGGGGTAAATATAATCATATTAAC
This sequence comes from Elephantulus edwardii, assembly GCF_000299155.1. Lineage (NCBI taxonomy): Eukaryota > Metazoa > Chordata > Mammalia > Macroscelidea > Macroscelididae > Elephantulus > Elephantulus edwardii. Next base: position 8,748,268 of record NW_006399752.1, read on the forward strand.
CCCACTCTGCAGATTAAAATTTATGCCTGAAAAAAATTATCTATCTTTGGACACTGCTTAACTAATATCTCTAGTGTTAGGTTCTGTCTAGTCAATGACAACTTTTGTAAGCCTGTGAACATGATTCGACTGAGACTGCCTATCCTGCACCTACCTCATGATCTTTACTGAGTTCACACACATTGTTGAAGTTACTGTGTCAAATCATCTCGTCGAGGGTCTTCCTCTCTATCATTGACCCTCTTCTTACTCCAGCATAATGCTTTAATCCAAGGATGGGCACATCCTGGCCTCACACTCAAATTCTGTGAGACAGTTTTCAATGCTTGATTCTTACTGGTTGTTGTTGTAAGGTACCATTGTGTTAATGGTGAGTCACAGCAACCATATGAACAATAGATCTGATTCTTGCCCTATTCTGTACCATCTTCACAATTTATGATGTACTTATTGTCGTTGTTATTGTTGTTGTTAGGTGCTGTCATGTACGGCTCATAGTGATTTTATGAAAAAACCCTGTTCTATCCTGTGCCATCCTTACACTTACCTGACACACAAGAGCCTATTGCAGCAGTCACCGTGTCAATCCACCTGGTTGAAGGTCTTCCTCTCCACTGAACCTCCACCCTACTATTAGTCTCTGTAAATCCATTCGTTATTTCATTCAACAAATATTTAGTGCTTATATTTTCATAATTTTATATTTCAAGATATTTACAAAATAGTGAGGAATGTATAGGCATAATCTTCACAAATAATAAATATTAATCGTATTTATGAATTAATATTCATAAATAGCAAATAATAAATATTAACTCACACAAAGATTAAGCAGATAAAATAAAGAAGAGGCTCAAGTAGTAGCATAATAGAAAAATTGGAGGAATTTGGAGGTGTATGTTGTTGTTGTTATGTGTCAAGTCAGAACCAATCCATACATGTTGTTGTTGTTGTTATGTGCCGTCGAGTCACTTGCGACTCATAGCGACCCTATATACAACAGCCCTAAACCCTGCTCTATGCCAATCGCACTGCCTCTGACACATCCATCCCAATTACCCCAGTCACTGAATCAATCCACCTCATAGAGAGTCTTCCCCTCTTGCGCCATCCCTCCACCCTCCCAAGCATGATGTCCCTCTTCAAGGACTTGTCCCTCCTTACAACATGTCCATAGTATGTCAGACGATGCTGTAGAATCCTTGCCTCCAAGGAGCAGCCTGGTTTAACCCTCTCCAGGATGAGTTTGTTTGTTTTCTTGGCAATCCATGGCACATTCAATACCCTTCTCCAGCACCACAGCTCAAAGGCATCAATTCTCCTTCTATACTCCCTAGTTACTGTCCAACTCTCTGATGCATAACAAGTGATTGCAAAGATCATAGCCTGTATCAGATGCACCTTAGTCTCCAGAATGACAACATTGCTCTTCAGTACGCTGGAGAGGTCCCTAAAAGCAGACTTTCCAATCGCAATACGTTTTTTGATCTACTTGTTACTGGTGCCAAGAGTGTTGACTGTGGAGCCAAACAGACTAAAGTTGTTAACAATCTCAATCTCTTCACCACCCATCCTTGTAAAGATATTGTGACAATGTGGCAGGGGACCCCAGACAGACAGACCTATAGATTTTTCCATAGAAGTCAAGTCTTTGTGGTATTTTGTTTTGTTCTTTTAATTGTGAAATTATTTGCAATTAAAACAGAAAATACATGATTTACAGTGTTGTCATGCAGTGTCAGAATTAAGACTTAGAGTTTTTTTTTACTTCAAGTATCAGTTTTTCCATTTCCTAGATTTGTGATCCTAATTTTTTTTCATTTCTCTGTCCCTTAGCTTTCTCAAGTATGAAATATTATGAAGGTAATATTCATCTCATCAGGTTTTGTGAGTGTTAAATGAGTTTATCTAAAAAATTTAGAAGAAAACCTTGTCCATAGTTATTACTCAATACTAATTATGATTGTTTTATAATCTTACTGGAAATGTGTATAAACAATTATAGTCATGTGCCACAAGTAATCTTATAGAATAGTTTCCGTAGGATATGGAAATGCAAGTCAGCAACAATTGGCTTCAATCTGTAGAGTACCCTGCAGTTGTTGGTTTTGTTTTTGCTAGATACCATCAAGTTGGCTCTGATTAATGGTTATTTTTTTGTGCAACAGAACAAAAAAAGTCCCTGAGCCAGCAATATCCCCACAGTCATTACTATGTTTGAGCTCATTGTTGCTACCATTGTTTCATTCCATCCCTTTAAGCATTCTAAGTAGAATGCAGTACAGAGGTTAAGGTAAACTGCCCTGAGGAAATTTCACTAGAGGAAACATGGTGGTACCAAGCAATTCAATTTGGTAGACTCACAACCTATAAGGAAGAAGGAGATAAAAGTTGAAATTAATGTGATATGAAGAGCCAGGCCTGCCATAGCCTTCAAATCACTTTCAAACAGCTTTCTGAGACACTTTTATGTGCCATCAAGTCAAAACTGACCCCGTTGTTACAGTCACTATGCCAATGAATCTTGTTAAACGTCTTATACTCTTGCTCTGTCTCTCCATGTTACAAGCATGATGTCTTTTTCAAAGGAAGTAGTGCTTATTGTTGTTTGTTGTGATAGGTGATAGTAAAGAATAGTGTGTGGTCTTAAGACTTAGCAAGTAGAGTTGATGATTAGTTGGTTTTGGGGGTTGAGAAAAAAGAAAAGAATTAGAGTTTTTCAATTTATTTATAAAAGTACCATTCAATGAAATTGGTATATGCACTAAAATTCCGTAAACCAGTTGGTATGGAGTTGATTACTCATCTATGTACTTTAATAGGAAGCAATGTCTAGATTCTGATGTCTCCTCATGTCCAGGAGCTTGTCTCAAAGTATCTTTATTTCTATTTCTTCGACAAGAACTATTACCTGTGATTTGCATTACAGGTCATTAAGTAGTCTTTTCCCAGTCCTGATGTCACACTTCCTACAGTCCAGCGTCTCAGAAAATTTCTATAAAATAGAAATTGAATAATATAAAGAAAATATATGTCCTTGGCAACTCATTTTCTGATTTTAAATCACATGGTTCCCCCTTGTTTTGTTCAAATAGATGCCTTGGTCTATGTGTAGCTCCCAAATAACCACAATTAAATATTCTGAAATTCCCACTGTTTCTAATGTCATATCTAATTAACTGTGTCCCACACAGTTGAATGTTTTTACACAGCCAATAGAACATAGGTAAATTATCTTTCTGATACTCTCTGTTTTCAGGTAAGATTCAGCTGTGATTAGTAATGACAGGTGGTTATGCAACTTCTTCTGAATCCAGTTGGAATTTCTAGCAGTTTCTTGTAAAAATTTCACTGCTCCTATCTTTTTATTTCTTCAGCAAAATTTTACATCCATGTAATATTAATTATTTTGTTATTTTGTTGTTGTTGTTATGTGCCATTGAGTCACTTGTGACTCATAGCAACCTGATATACAATAGACCTGAAACCTGCTCTGTCCTGTGTCAACTTTACTGTCTCTGACATACCTACCCTCATTGTCCCAGTCACTGAATCAATCCATCTCATCTGTTGTCTTCCTCTTTTATGCTGTCCCTCTATCCTTCCAAGCATGATGTCCCTCTTCAAGGACTAGACCCTCCTTGTAACATGTCCAAAATATGTCAGACAAAGCCTCAGAATCCTTGCTACCAAAGAGCAGCTTGGTTTCACCCTCTCTAGGATGAACCTGTTTGCTCTCCTAGCAGTCCATAGTGTATTCAAAACTCTTCTCCAGAACCACAGCTCAAAGGCTTCAATTCTCTATCATCACTAGTCATTGTCCAGCTCTCTGTAGCATAGAACACAATCGCAAAGACTATGGTCTATTGTTTGAAAATCTCTGCATCCTGTTGAATCGCCTTTCTTTGGAATGGTTTTGTATATTAATTTCTTCCAGTCAGCTGGCTTTCAAATTTATTGGCATAGACAAGTAAGAGTTGCTAACATTACATTTTTGGTTGAAACATTTCAGTCTGTATTCTGTCAATTCCTGTTCTGTTGTTGGGTTGTTATATACTGTTGAGTCGATTAGAACTCATAAGGACTCTATGAACACTGGCTCTGAACCTTGTCCTATCCTGAGCCAATCTCACTATCTTTGACACACCTGACCCATTGCCACAGTCTATCTCATCCAGGGTCTTCCTTTTCTGTGCTAATCCTTTACAAACACAATGTCCTTCTTCAAAGACTGGTCTCTCCTGGCAACATGCCCAAAGTATGTGAGGCAATATCAAAATTCTTGCCTCCAAGTATCAAACTGGTTTCACCCTCTACAGGATAGACCTGTTTGTTCTCTTGGCAGTTCATGGTATGTTCAATACTATCCTCCAGCACCACAATTCAAAGGCATCAGTTTAAACCCATAGCTACTCTTCAGGGGGAGAAATGGTGAAGGATTTTTCAGAGGCAGTAAATCTTCCTGGAGGAGATTGGCCTCCTCTTCCTGCAGAGCAGCTGTTGGATTTGAATTGTGTACCTTTAAGATTGCAGCACAGCTTCTTGCCAGCACTCCAGCAGAGCTACATGATAGACAGAGAGGAGTAAAGAGTTTTAAGTTTTTTCTTAAGTCTAGAAAATTGATAAGCTAGAGTTTGGAAGGATGGTTCAGTAAAAGTCTACTTGGAATTGACTTCATAGATAATGGAAAGAAAAGAAGACACTACACATAAAATTTTTTAAGGACATCTAAGATAAATAGAAGCAGGGAAAAGGGGATTTTGCTGATAGAGGCCACAAGCTATAAATAAGAGAATTGGTCATGTAAAACAGGAAACTGAGATGATTTTTGTTTTTAAAATGTTTTGAAATGTCCTTTAGAGAGTCTGTTTTCCTTTAGCACAATTAGCTAATGATTATATTAGCTACTGTAATCTATGCTTGCACCAGGAGACAGTCGTAAGAACAAAGAAAAGAAACACTGGATGGTTCAAAATCAGGAAAGGTGTGTGCCAGCAATGTATCCTATCTCCTTATCTTTTCAATATATATGCTGAACAGATCTTTTGGGAGGCTAGACATTATGAGGGAGAATGTAGCATCAGGCTGTAGGAAGACTCAACAACCTGCATTATGTAGATGACACAACCTTGTTTGCTAAAACTGGTAAAAACCCGAGGCATTTTCTGCAAAAGGTCAAGGACTATAGCCTTCAATATTGATTGAAGCTCAATAGCAAGAAAACAAAGATTCCCACCACTGGGCCAATTGGTGGCATCTTGATGGTTAGTGAAGAAATTGAGATTGTTAATAGCTTCAGTTTGCTTGGCCCCACAATGAACACCCTTGGTCCTACCAGCCAGGGTATAAAAAAGATGAATTGCATTGGGGAAATCTGCTGTCAGGGACCTCTCCAGAGTACTGAAGAGCGATTATGCCAATTTAGAGACAAAGATGCTCCTGATCCAGGCCATGGTCTTTGCAATTACTTGTACATCAGAGAGCTGAACAATGACTAGGGATGATAGAAGAATTGATATCTTTGAGCTGTGGTGCACCACAGAGTAGTCACTGCTTATGTGTGAGTGTGTGTGTGTGTGTGTGTGTGTGTGTGTGTGTGTGTGTATAAATTATCTATAATAGAGAAAATTTCCTGGATTATTTACTCTTTTTTTTACTATTTTGTGTGTGGGTACCATCAAATCGAAATCTGCCTGGTACAGGAGATTGCCCCTCCGCCCCTCCTTCTCCAGCAGAGCATCTGGTAGATTGGAATCACATACCTCTGGGATTGCAGTGCAGCTTCTTCTCACTAGGTCACCAGAGCTCCCTTAAGATTATTTATTCTTTTAACATTTAGACTATCTCTTTAATTTCTCTCTGCTTCCAATTTTCCCAGTTCAAGAAATATGTGTCAATAATCACAAGATTTTCAAAAGATAAAATGTCTAGAATAGCACAATTTAATAAATTAACTAAAGATGCCAGCTCTTCTAATTACAAGCTGTCACATCTCCCATAGAGTTATGGGAACAAACGGGGATTTCCATTCAAGCAGTCACAAAATAGTGTTATGCTTCAGTTTTTTTCTAGCAACAGTAGTTTGCCTCTTCAATCAAACAACTAGACAATCCAATCCTCTCTGCTTTAATGAACAGAAAGCTTAAAATAAGGTAATTATTTTGTTTATTTTTACAAATAGATGCTCGGCCCAAAGAACATAATAAATGCAAAGGAAAACAAGAGATGTAGGTTAGAATTTGCCACGTGTTTCCTACAGATTTCTAACCACATGATTGAAGGAGCATGTGTTCTATGGTAAAGCACATTTCTGGCACCTGCTACATTCTCATCTCTCTAGATGACTTAGGATACTCTTTATATGAGTAAAGATCTCGAAATTCTGAACTAAAGAAACTCATATGTCCTCCTTTAATCTAGTGTTTTCAAATTTTATAAATCCATAAAGCATTTTAAACATTTAGCGCATCAATATTCTGAAGTTAGTAATATGGATTATGTTAGTGATATGGATTATGTTTGCGGCATGTCTATGCAGAAAATGTGAACACTTCCAAATCCATACAAATCCAGATCCCAGGGAGAATGGAATAACTTTGAGCTAACCAAAGTTTTTGGTGGATAAACATAATATTTTGATGGTTCTTCTTATTGTTAGGTGCTGCTGAGTCATGTATGACTCATAAAAACCCTATGAACAAAAGATCTGAACCCTGTTCTCTCCTACTCTCATTCTCACACTTCCTGACACACTAAAGCCCATTGCAGCAGTCACCATGTTAATCCACCTGGTTGAGGGACGTCCTCTCCTTCCCTGACCCTCCACCCTTCGCACCATCATGTCCTTCTTCAAGGAATAGCACCTCCTGCCAACATGTTCAAAGTATGTGAGGCAAAGCCTCATAATTCTCCCCTCCCAGGAGCACTCCAGCTGCACTCTACCCAAGACATATGATTGTTAATCTTGTCCATCATGGGATGGTCAGTGCTCTTCTCCAACACTACAGCTCAAAGGCTTCATTTTTTCCCTGTCATCCTTTATTCATTATCCAGCTATCAGATGCATATCAAGTAATCAGGAAGACTGTGGCCTGAATCAGATGTTTGGAGAGGCCCCTAACTGCAGATTTCCTCAGTGCAATGCATCTCTTTATTTCCTGACTGCTGGTACCAAGGGTGTTAATTGTGGATCCAAACAAGATGTAGCTATTGACAGTTTCAAGCTCCTCTCCATCCATCATGATGCTACCTATCAGTTCAGTTGTAAGAATCTTTGTTCTCTTGACATTGAGATGCAATCCAAACTAAAGGCTGCATTCCTTGATCTTCTGTAACAAGTTATTTCAGTCCTCCTCGCTTTCAGCAAGCAAGGTTTTGTCATCTGCATAATGCAGATGACTGATGAGTCTCCTTCCAATCCAGACACTACACTATTCCTTATAGAGTCCAGCTTCTCAGATAATTTGCTCAGCATACATATTGAATAGAAATATAAAGAGAATACAACCTTGGCATGCTTCCTGACAAATTCCAAACCAGGTAGTGATTCCCTGCTCCATTTGCACAATAGCCTCCTGGTCTAGCTATAGGTTCCACATGAGCATAGTCAAGAGCTCTGGGATTTCCATACTCCTCAATGGCAACCACAACTTGTCACGATCCGTGCAGTCAAATGTCTTTGCATAGTCAATAAAGCCCAAATAGACATTCCTTACTTTCAGCCAAGATCAATCTGACATCAGCAATGATATCCCCGGTGTCACAATCTCTTCTGAATCCTGCTTGGCCTTCTGGCAATTCTTTATCTATGTACTGCTCCAGTTGTTTTTTAATGATCTTCAGTATTGCATGTGATATCAGTGATATTGTTTGATATTTCTGGATTCAGCTGGATCACCTTTCTTCATCAATTTGAACTTGCATATGAGTAATTGATGATCTGACCCACAGTTCACTGCTCACCTAGATGATTTTTTTTAGAAATTCTGAAATAGTTTTTATTTTTATAAATTTTCTATTAGTTTATTTACAAAATTTTAATACATTGTTTTCAAGAACTTCTTTCAATTTCCCTCAACCCTCATCCATCAAATTGTACAACCCCATGACTAATACCCCTCCCCCTGCACATCCTCATCCCTCTGCTTCCAGCCTCTCCCACCCCTCTTGGATCCTTATACTCATTCTACAATAATGGTTTTATACCATTATTGGTTTTATATTTATACCATTAATGGTTTTATATTTATCCTTGTGGGACTGAGTTACTTCACTCAGCATAATATCTCCAGTTCTTCCCAAGTTAGGTAATAACAATGAGGTACCATCTCACTCCAGTAACAGCAGCAAAGTTTAACAGGGTAGCAAGTAATAAACTTTTGTAGAGGATGGGGTGAGAAAGGAACTCCTATACATTTTTGGTGGGATTGTACAATGGTACAACCAGTCTAGAAGGTAGTTTGGTGCCTTCTCAAAAAGCCAAACATAGAAATTACATATGACCCAGCTATTTCACTACTTGGAATATATCCTGAGAAAATCAGAACTGAGGCACAAATGGAGATTTGTACACCAATGTTCATAGAAGCATTATTCACCATAGCAAGAACATGGAAACAGCCCAAATGCCCAACCACAAACAAATGATTGAGAAATTATGGTTCATCTCTGGCTTAGTTTTGACTGCTGAGACTGAGCTTCTCCAACAATTTCTTGCTCAAATGCAGTCAAGTAAAATGCGTAGGTAGAGTCATCATTTATGTCTTTTTTAAAAGATACTTGCAATAAAGAAATCATTGTAAATACAAAATTAAATAATTTTATTTCCAGCCTTATTTCTATCACCAATCCCATATTTTCCAACTACTACTCCTTCTTCATTGCTATCACATGCTAGTAAAATACCGCTGAAGATCATTTAAAAATGGCTGGAAAGGTACGTAGATAAGGAACTGCCAGAAGTTCAAGCAGGATTTAGAAGAAGTTATGGCACCAGGGATATCATTGCTGATGTCATATTGATCCTGGCTAAAAGTAAGGAATACCAGAAGAATGTCTTTATGTGCTTTATTGACTATGCAGAGGAATTTGACTGTGTAGATCATAACGAATTGTGGCTGACATTGAGAAGAATGGGAATCCCAGAGCTCTTGATTGTGCTCATGTGGAACCTATACCTGGACCAGGAGGCTGTTGTGTGAATGACACAATCTATCTACTGAGCAAATTACTTGAGAAGCTAGACTCTATGAGGAAGAGTATGACATCATGATTGGAGGGAGACTCACCAATAAACTAGGCTATGCAGATGACACAATTTTACTTGTTGAAAGTGAAGAGGACTTGAAGGGTTTGTTGCTTAAGATAAAGAAATGCAGCCTTTACTGTGGACTGCATCTCAATGTAAAGAAAACAAAGATTTTTACAACTGAACTGATAGGTAGCATCATGATGGATGGAGAGGAGATTGAAACTGTTGACAAATTCATCTTCCTTGTTTCCACAATTAACACCCTTGGTATCAGCAGTCAAGAAATATGAAGATGCATTGCACCAGGGAAATCTGCAGTTAGGGACCTCTCTACGTTATTGAGGAGTAGTGATGTCAGTTTCAGTACAAAGGCACATCTGGTTCAGGCCACAGTCTTTCTGATTCCTTGATATGCATGTGAGAGCTGACAATGAATAAGGGATGATAGGAAAATAATTGATGCCTTTGAGCTGTGGTGTTGGAGAAGAGCACTGAACATTCCATGGATGGCCAAGAGAACAAACATCAATTTCTTGGAGAAAGTGTAGCTGAAGTGTTCTTTGGAGGCAAGAATTAAGAGACTTTACCTCACATACTTTGAGCATATTGCTAGGAGGTGCTATTCCTTGGATAGCAACATGAAGCTGGGGAGGGTGGAGGATCAGCAAAGGAAAGACAGCGACTGCTGCAATAGGCTTTAGTGTGTCAGGAAGTGTGAGGCTGGCACATAATAGAACAGATATAATTTATATCTTTTGTTCATAGGGTTGCTATGAATCTTACTTGACACGACAGCATCTAACAACACAACATTCCTTCTTCACTGTTTCCTACTTTAGCATTCCTGTCACCAGTTATCATTAACAGATCTTGATTACATGTTGTCAATTTCAGACTGCAAGATTGAGTAAAAATTCTTAATTTCTTACTCTTTGGTTCTAAATGTAGGCGTGTATATTTCAATAATATATAACTATTAATAACAGGTCTTCCTTGTATATGTATAGATATTATCCTATCACTCACAACATTATATTTCAGAATAGAATTTGAAATTGAGGGGGTTTTACTATGAATGCAACATTGTTGTTCTTCTGTTTTCATTCCCTACATAATATCATATAGTTATCTGATTCAAATTGGTCAAAGCTAGTCCATCTCATGTCATTGATGCATAGTATGTCAATATTCAGGCATTCCATACCATTAATAACAATTTCTAGTTTTCAAAAATTCAAGCTACATATATTCTATGATCCAATCATTAAATGATAACTGTTACTGTTTTTCCTCATCTCAACTACCTTCTAATCTGGACTTTACCACTACACTACTTCAGTATTCAGAGGATTTTCAAAAGCCTGTTATTTAAGAAGTAGATGGCTCATCCTGCTTCCTGGTCCATTTTAATCCCAGAACTCCACAAAAACCTGTCCACTATGGGTAATCCTTATGGCATTTGAAACACCAAGTGCGTAGATTTTAGTATCACTGCAACCCCAAGTTATTTCAGTACAGTGAACTGACAGACAAGTGCTATACCAGTTAGAATAATATTCTCTTCAAACACAATTAACACCAGAAATCAGAAACAGCCAATCAACTTACACTTGGTGGTTAACAAAATAAAAAACGCCCAGTTTACTCCCATCTTTCAAGTAAATAAAAACACACTTACCGTCCACAATTCAACTGCTCCAAGCTGGAGACTTACCCTCAGGCTAGACTCAACCAACTTTTAAATAAGAAGCATGGAAGGGTGAATTAAATTATATAGGCGGAGGCCCATATGTTGCACTGTTTAGGCAAAGCTGGGATTGAAAAGAATTGAATCAAAACTGAGAAACTGGGAACAAAAGCTTAATAATTAAATTCACTAGACTGTATTTTTTAATTACTCCTTAGGTGGTACAAAAAATACTTGGATGAAAATATTAAGAGCACAGTATTTTTCATTAAAGCATAGCCTTCTAAACTCTGAAATCTATTTGACTTTGAAAAACCATTTCCCAGAGGTTCTAATGGGTCTTGGGGGAGGAGAGTGGAGGTTTCTGAATCCTCATAAAAAAGACTCATAAGGCTTCTTGGACATTAAATTCCTCTTACAAAACAATAATTTGTCAAATTAATGAATTTGCCAATGAAACAGATGGATTACATTTTCCTCATAATGTGCACAGATTAAAAAAATTAAACATTCTTGGTAAAAGCAGTTTTGTATTTTACTAGGCCTAACCTAAAACAGTTAGAAAAATGGTTTGAGATGTTTGGCTAAAACCCAGTGCCACCAGACTTGCCTGGCCCCAGCTACCAATTTCATTGAATGAAATATCCTTTAAGCAAACAGATGGGGGAGTAATATATTACTTTACAAAAGGGAAACATGAAAATAAAGTATTTCAGTGAGCATAAAATATCTTTCCTTTATTCTTTCACAAAGGTGGGTTAAGATATATCACCAGAAGTTTTAAGGAATAATATGAATTCAGGGAATTAATTTTGTAAAAAGACTGAATTAGTATGAGATAATTGAAAAAGAAAGAATAACGGCAAATTCAATTTAAAAAGAGAGAGCATAAGGTTGTTCATTAGCTTGTCTTTCTGCATCTATGAATAGAACTATTGGAATACAATTGAAAATAACATGTAATTTTCTGAAAATATTAATAGATAAGTAATAGACATTTTGTACATGTTTTAACAAGAAATAACTTGGTATTATGGATTACATTTAACCAAGATTTTAAGCTATTCTTAAATATACACTGGAATTTGTTAAAGGTTATGTTGACTCTAGAAATCAATTTAGAGAGAATTGACATTTAAACAGTCGTGAATGTCCATAGGTAGTATGCCAATTTATTTATTTCCATCTGCCTTAATTTATCTCAGAAGTGTTTTTTCGACATTCAAATACCGACAATTCTTTCACATATTTCTGCAATATACCCTTGAGTATATTCTGATTTTGAATACTATTTAAAAACAAATCATTCCTAATTTTTTTTTCCAGGAAGATTTGGTGCCCTAGTGGGTAAAGAGTTGTGTTCTAATTTTACCTTTGGTTGGCGGGTAACTGCTCCATGGGAAAAGTTGAGCAACCTCTTATGCACTGTATAAATTTCAAAAAGCTTCCGAAAACTCACTGGAGGGTCGGTGTTTAGTCAGTTTCTACTCAGCAGCACATAACAACAATTATTTGTTTCTTACACACACACACGACTATGTATTTTGTGGTTTTTGTATGACATGAATCTTGTAACTTTTCTAAATTCACTTATTCTCATAGTTTGTTACTGTCATTGCTATTGTTGATTCCTTCAAAATTATGAATACTGTTTTATAGCGATAAGGACAATTTTGTCACTTCCCTTCAAAAGATAAATGAAGCGTCTTTATTTTAAATGAATAATAATAGAATATTTAAGTGGAGTGAAGGGAAGAATCTCCTGGGAAGTGTGTAAAATCAGGTTCTCATTCCTTAGAACAATCAGCAATACCAGATCACCTTTACCCCAAGACAAAGTTCGGAAAGCACGAAGGGATTGGAAAGAAGGGTAAATGGTAACTGGAAATACAAGGTGGTTGTTCTTATGTGCCGTCGAGTCGTTTGCGACTCATAGCGACCCTATGTGCAACAGCCCTAAATCCTGCTCTATCCTGTGCCAATCGCACTGCCTCTGACAACCCATCCGATTACCCCAGTCACTGAATCAATCCACCTCATAGAGGGTCTTCCCCTCCTGAGCTGTCCCTCCAACTTACCAAGCATAACATCCCTCTCAAAGGACCTGTCCCTCCTTACATGTCCAAAGTATGTCAGAGGAAGCCCCAGAATCCTTGCCTCCAAGGAGTAGCCTGGTTTAACCCTCTCCAGGATGAATCTGTTTGTTTTCTTGGCAGTCCAGGGTACATTCAATACTTTTCTCCAGCACCACAGCTCAAAGGCATCAGTTCGCCTTCTATCTTCCCTAGTCATTGTCCAACTCTCTGATGCATAACAAGCGATTGCAAAGACCATGGCCTGTATCAGGCGCACCTTAGTCTCCAGAGAGACACTGTGGCTCTTGAATACTTTAGAGAGGTTCCTAACAGCAGACTTTCCCATCGTGATACATCTTTTGATTTCCTGGCTGCTGGTGCCAAGAGTGTTGACCCTGGAGCCAAGCAAACGGAAGCTGTGAACAATCTCAATCTCTTCACCATCAATCCTGATTGGTCCAGTGGTGAGAATCTTTGTCTTCTTGACATTGAGCCTCAGTCCATACTGAAGGCTGCAGTCCTTGACCCTCTGCAGCAAGTGCATGGGGTCCTCCTCAGTTTCGGCAAGCAGGGTTGTGTCATCTGCATAGCACAGATGGTTAATAGATCTTCCACCAATTCTAACACCACATTTCGCCTCATAGAGGCCGGCCTCTCGGATAATCTGCTCTGTATACAGGTTGAAAAGGTATGGAGATAGACACATCCCTGGCGTACACCCTTCCCAATTTTGAACCATGTGATGTTACCTCGCTCTGTTCTTACGACTGCCTCTTGGTCCAAGTATAGGTTTTGCATTAGCACGATTAAATGTTCTGGGATTCCCATTCTTCTCAGAGTTAACCACAGTTTGTTATGATCCACACAGTCAAACGCCTTTGCATAATCAATGAAACACAGATAGACAGGGAGGAAGTGCTAAAAATTGTGGGGATGGCAACCAATAATGGTATGAAACAATGCATGTATGATGTGTTGAGTGGAAATTTGATTTACTCTGTAAATTTTGACCCAAATCACAATAAAGAAAAGATGAACAAAAATATAGATTCTTTTTCAGTATACACTACATGTTATTGTTGTTCTAAGGTAATGTGTAGTCAATTCTGCCTCAGTGACTCCATCAACAATTCAGAGACCTTGCCTGATCCTGTACCATCCTCACAATCTCAGCTGTGCTTTAAGCCCATTGATGCAGTCACTGAGACAATTCAACTCATTGAGGCTCTTCCTCTCTTTCACCGACATTCCTCTTTTCTAAGCATGTTTACCATGGACTTGCCCTTCCTGAGAACCTGCCTAAAGTATGACACAAGTCTCACTTTGTTTTTTCTTTTCTTCTAAAGAGCACTCAGACTGTACTTCTTCCAACACAGATTTCACATTACTTAATTAGCCCATCATAAATTCAGTACTCTTAGCCAACACAATTCAAAGGTATTCATTCTTCTTTGGTCTTACTTAAGCATTGTCATACCTTCAGATGACTATAAAGCTATTAAAAATACAATGGCCTGGAATAAATGTACTGTAGTCTTTAAACTGGTTCCTTTGCATTTAGCACTTTAAAGAGGTCCCTGAGAGGAGATTTGCCAGATAGATTTTATTTTCTTTTGTGCTGCTCCCATGGACATTGATTGTGGATTCAAATACAATCAAATCATTAAAAATGTCAATCCTCTCCATCTTATGTGTTTCCAGATGTATTTGGCAGTCTCTTTATACCATAGGCCAAGCCTTCTAAGCTTGGTCCCAGTTTGCCTTTTATGAACTTTATGGTTTGAGGTTTTACTCCCAGGTCTCTGATCCACCATAAATTGATTTTTCTGCATGGTGTGAGATGAGCATCCTGTTTCAGCTTTCTGCAGATAGCAGTCCAGTTGTGTTTTCTTTTTTGTTTAATTCTCTACTAGTTTATTTACAACATTGTAATACATTGTTTGCAAGAACAAATTCTTTCAATTTCCCTCATTGCTCCAGCCACCAAATTGTACAACCACGTGATTAATCTCCCCTCCACCCTGCACATCCTCATCCCTCCACTTCCAACCTCTCCCACCCCTCTTGGATCCTTATACTCATTATACAATAATGATTTTATACAGTATTTGTCCTTGTGGGACTGAGTTAGTTCACTCAGCATAATGCTCTCCAGTCTTTTCCAAGTTAGGTAATAATTTACAAAGTCATTGCTCCTGCATGCTGCATAGTATTCCATTGTGTGAATGTACCATTATTTCTCAAACCATTCCTTTGTGGTTGGACATTTGGGATGTTTCCATCTTCTTGCTCTGGTGAATAATGCTGCTATGAACAGTGGTGTAGAAATCTCTGTTTGTGCCTCAGTTCTGATTTTCTCAAGGTTTATTCCAAATAGTGGAATAGCTGGGCCATGTGGAATTTCTATACTCCGCTTTTTGAGGAAGCATCAAATTGCCTTCAAGAATCGTTGTACCATTTTACAGTCTCACCAACAATGTATAAGAGCTCTTTTCTCATCACATCCTCTCCAACATTTATTATTGCTGCTTTGTTAAACTTTGCCACTGTTGCTGGAATGAGATGGTACCTTATTGTGGATGGTACCTTATTTGAATTTCTCTTATCGCCAGTGATTTGGAGCATTTCTTCATGTGTTTGTTTTCCAGTTGAATACCTTCCTCTGCGAAAATTCTTTTCATGTTTTTTCCCATTTTGTAATTGAGTTATCAGTCTTTCTTGTGGAGGACCAGGAATATTCTGTAAACTTTTGTTATAAGACTCTTATCTGAGATAGTTTTACCAAATGTTTGTTCCCAGTCTGTAGGTTTTCTTTTCACCCTGTTGGAAAAAGGTTTTTATGCATACATGGATTTAGAAGGTCTCCTGAATGAATTTTATCCTCCTCAGATTGTGCATTTCTGGTTGAATTTGGAAGTCTCTTTATATCTTGGACTAGCACGTTTAAGCTTGATCTCTGTCTCTTATGAACGTTATTGTTTTGGGCTTTGCTCCCAGCTCTCTGATCTGCCTTGAGTTGACCTTTTGTGTATGGTATGAGTTGTGGATCCTGTTTCAGCTTTCTGTAGGTGGAAGTCCAGTTTTGCCAGCACCATTTATTGAAGAGGCTATAATTTTGTCCATTTGACAGCTTTGGTTTCCTTATCGAATATCAGTAGACCATAGATACCTGAGTCTATTTCTGGGTTCTCAATTTTGTTCCATTGGTCTATGTTACTGTCATTGTACCAATACCATGCTATTTTGCTTACTACTGCTATGTAGTAGGTTTTGAGGTCAGAGAGTGCTATGCCTCCTTCCTCATTTTTGTTTCTCAGAAGTGTTTTGCTTATTTGGAGTCTCTTGCCTCTCCAAATAAATTTGATAATCTCCCTTTCAATCTCCTTGAAAAATGAATTTGATATCTGGATTGGGATTGCACTGAACATGCAAATTGCTTTTGGTAGGGTTGTCATTTTCACAATATTAAGTCTTCCTATCCATGAACGGGGCACATTTTTACACTTCTTTAGGTCTTTTATTGTGTCTTACAGAATGCTCTGTAGTTTTCTTTGTATAGGTCCTTTTTATCTCTAGTTACGGTCACTCCCAAGTATCTCAATTTGTGATCGGCTATTGTAAATGGTGTTGTTTTCTTGATTTCCTTCTCTGAGTTCACTTTGTTACTTTAGAGGAATCCTCTTGATTTGGATATTGATCTTACATCCTGCCACTCTACTAAATTGGCCTATTAACTCTAACAGTTTTTGTTCAGTCTTTGGGGTTTTCTGTGTATTCTATCATATCACGTGCATATAGCGACAGTTTAATGATTTCTTTGCCTATCTGGATGCCTTTTATTTCCTTCTCTTGTTATATTGCCCTAACAAGCACTTCCAATACAATATTGAAAAGAAGTGATGACAGTGGGCATTCTTGCCTGGACCCTGTTTGCAAGAAAAATGTTTTTAGTCTTTCTCCATTGAGCATGATGTTGGCTCTTGGTTTTGCTTATATACTTTTCACTATGTTGAAAAGTATCTATCCCAATTTTGCTGAGTGTCTTTATCAGAAAGGGGTGTTGAATTTTGTCAAATGCCTTTTCTGCATTAATAGCTAAGATAATACAGTTCTTGTTATTTTCTTTGTTAATATAATGAATTATGTTGATTGTTTTTCTTATGTTGAATGATCCTTACATACCTGAATCTAGCTTAGTAATGGTGAATTATTTTTTTATGTGCTTTTGTATGCTATTGGCTAACATTTTTAAAAGATTTTTTGCATCTATATTCAGGAGAGATATTGATCTGTAATTTTCTTTCTTGGTATTATCTTTGCCTGTTTTTTTTTATATTTGGGTTATGCTTGCTTCATAGGGACTTTGAAAGTGTTCACTCTTATTCAATGTTTTAAAATAATTTAAGTAGAAGGGGTGCTAAATCCTCTCTGAATGTTTGGTAGAATTCAGCTGTGAGGCCATCTGGTCTAGGACTTCTCTTATGGAGAAGTCTTTTTATGACTTTCCAAGTTCTTCTTTTGTGATGGTTCTGGTCAAGTGTTCTATATCTGTCCTTCTCAATCTGAGCAGGAGATGTGTTTCAAGGAATTTGTCCATTTCCTCTAGGTTTTCTAATTTATCATAGTATAGCTTTTCATAGCATTTTGATATTATTGATTTAATTTCTTCTGGTTCTATTGTTATGTCACCTCTGTCATTTCTTAATCAAGTTTTCTGTGTCTTTTTTTTTCTTTTCTTTTGTTAAATTTGCCAGTGATTTGTCAATTTTATTGACCCTTTTGAAAAGCCAATTCCTGGTCTTATTGATGGTTTCAACTGTTCTTCTGTTTTCCCTCTCTTTTATTTCAGCAATTGTCCTTATAATTTCTTTTCTTCTAAAAGTTATAGAATTAGATTATTGATCTTTTTCTATTTGTTGATGGTGTTGAGTTAGATCATTGATTCTTCTTCTTTCTTCCTTCTTTATGTGTGTACCTATTGCTATGAACTGCCCCTTGAGGACTGCCTTAGCTGTGTTCCAGAAGTTTTGGTAAGTTGTATTTTCTTTATCATTTGTCTCAAGGGACTCTTTTATTCCATTCTTTCTTTCTTATATAAGCCAATCATGTTCTAACATGGAGTTGTTTAGTTTCCACATGGGTGGTTTTGTAAGCTTTACTCTTTTGTGGTTAATTTCTAGTATTATGGCATTGTGGTCTGAGAAAGTACTTTATTTCAGTGTTTTGTTGTTTGGTTTTTTGTTGGTTTTTTTTTTTTTAATTTGTTGAGGCTTGTTTTGTGTCCTAATGTATGATCAGTTCTGGAGAATGTACCATGTGCACTTCAGAAGAAAGTGAATTGAGTTTTAGCTGGGTCGAGTAGTCTGAATACATCCTCCAGTTCGAGTTAAATGATTGTATAGTTTAGATATTCGACATCTTTTTTGAGTTTCTTTTGAGTTGACTTATCTTTTGGTGGTAGTGGTGTGTTGAAATCTCCTACCACTATTGTGGTGCTGTTTATTTCTCTCTTCAATTTGGATAACCACTGTTTTATGTATTTTGCAGGTCCATCATTTGGTGCACAGACGTTGACCAATATTATGTCTTCATGATCTATTGTCCCTTTAATCAGTATGCAATGACCTTCCTTATCTTTGATGGTGGTTTTCATTTGGAAATCTATTTTATCAGAGATTAGTACTGCCACCCCTGCTTTTTTTGAGGTTGCCATTTACTTGGTATATTTTTTTCCAGACTTTGACTTTGAGTCTATCTTTCTCTTCCTTTTTTACATGTGTCTCTTGTAGGCAAATATTGATGAGCTTTTTTATCCATTCTGCTACTCTTTTTCTCTTTATTGGTGCATTTAGTTCATTACATTAAGTGTGATTATTGGCAGGCCAGTTTTATTTTTGTCATTTTGCCATGTGTCTTTTTTTGTTGTTTCTGGTTACTATGACCCATTCACTTTCCTTTGGCATCTCTGTGTGTAGGACTTCACTTAAAATTTCTTATAGTTTTGGTCTTGTTTTCACAAATTCCTTAAGGTCCTTCTTTTCTGCAAAGAATCTAACTTCTCCTTAGAATTTGATAGAGAGCTTTGCTAGATATAGGATGCCTGGCTGTCAATAGTTATCTTTCAACTTTCTGTATATGGCATCCCATTTCCTTCTAGCTCACATGGTTTCTGCCGAGAAATCAGAAGTTAATCTAATTGTTTCCTTTTTGTAGTTAATTCTTCATTTTTCTTGTGCTGCTTTTAGAATTTTGTTCTTATCTTTTAACCTGGAGAATTTGACTATATGTCTTGGTGTTTTTCTTTTTGGGTGTAGTCTATTCGGTGTTTTCTGTGCTTCTTGAATATAGATTTCTCCATTCTTCAAAATACCTGGGAAGGTTTTTTTAAGTAGTTTTTCCACAGTCTTCTCAGTGATTTTTCTCTCACTCCTGTGTTCTGCAATTCCAACAATATATTTGTTATTCTGTTTGATGTTAATCTACATAACTTTAATTTTTTCTTAATTTTCTTTACATCTCATCTCTTATTTTTGTTTAAGTATGTTTCTAGTGAGGCTCTTGTCTTCTAGCTCACTGACTCTCTGTTCCTATTTTTCAGTTCTACTTTTTTTTGTTATACCAGCTTGTTGAACACTTCTGCCATTTCGGTCTTAATATTCTGGATTGCATTTTCATGTTTTTCGGTTATCTAGAGTACTGTGTTGGCTGTACCTCTCTGTCCTGTGATGATGTTTTAAATTTCTTATACCTCTTTTTCTATTCTATCAATTTTTTCTTCCATCTTTTTTATTTTCATCCATATCTGTTCAAGTTTTTCCTCTTCCATATATTTCTTCTGGATAGTTGTCTCTGAAGTATTTGCTTTCTTATTGACTTCCACTGTTTCTTCTGACATTTGTATCTTTTTCTGTAGCTGATCAAATAACTCTACATTAGCAGATTTATTCTGGTTCTATCTGTAGTATTCATTGTGTCTGCTTTTTTAAGAGAAGTGTTCTTTATCATGATGGCTGATGTGGATTGCTGCATTCTTGACATTATGGGAGTCTTTTTTTTGGTAGATATTAGGCTGTTATAGCTTTAAAATTACCCAGAGTACAGCAATGATTTGTGAAGAACCTACATATTTGTGCTCCCTTCTTGAAACAGTTTTGTTCTCCAAAGTACTTGAATGACAAAGGCAGAAGCCTGCTGTTCCCTTCTAGAAATGGTTTCTCTCCTCCTTTGAGATGTCTAGGTCCTCCCTGTTGCTTGAGTTAAGGGGTCCCTTGTAGTCAAGCTAGAAAGCAGTTTCCCTCTCAAAGTACCTGAATGACAAAGAGGAAGTCTGTTGTTCCCTTCTGAAAGTGGCTTCTTGCCTCTGTCAAAGTGCCCAGGACCTCCCTGTTGCTCGAGTCCTGCATGGGAGAATGTAAATTTTACACACGTGATTCTAGTGTTCATTACAAGAAGCATACATATGTCAATTATCAAATTCTAACCTATCATCTAGAAATTGTATTTCTTTGATGAAATACATCATTAAGGTTGATGGCACTGGAAATACATGGACCAAAAAATCAGCTTTGTGGCAATGCTTTACATAGAAAACTATTGTAATAATAAAACTCATATTCAATTTTAATATATTTGTTTTGTATTTATACTCAATGTCTTATTGAGATTTTTCAATGTACCAACAATATGTCTCCTCATTTACTAGGACTCTTAGATGTGTTCATGAAATGAATTGTGGTATTAAGACTATGATTCCAAGCATTAAATTTTGGTTTTGTAATATCAACTTAGGGAGCTCTGGTAGCCTAATGGTAAGAAATTGTGCTGAAATTCTGAAGGCAGATGGTTTGAGGCCACCAGCAGCTCTGTGGGAGAAGGATGGACAATCTCCTACCGTGTTATTAACTGCCTCTGAAAACCTGTTGGAGGGTCAGCTACAGATCATTTCTAACTCTATGGTATACAACAACAATATAAACTTAGGAACACTTAGGTGCCCTAATAACAAGAAGCTGCACTACGATCCTAAAGGCATAGGGTTCGAGGCCATCAGCCAACAGAGGAGAAGGATAGGCAATCTACTCCTGTGCAATTAACTGCCTCTAAAAACCTACTGGAGGGTGAGCTATGGGTCAAGTATGGCTCTATGATACAACAAAATAAATTTAGAGAAAGATGGACAGTCTCTTCCCATTGTAACTTACAGCCTTGGTAACCTGATGGAGAACCAGTATGAGTTACAACCAAACCCAAGCAACAAGTAAGTAAACTAAACTATATCCATGAGTCTTTTCACTAGACAGATTGAAATTACCAAGGAGATATTAGAAATATCAAAACCAATTTATTGTCTGAGAGTATTCTGATTTGATGCTGTTTATTGGTTCAGCTTAGAGAAATTTTGGTTGTGTGTGTTTTTTTTAATATATATTGAAGCTTAAACCACACTGAATCCAAGATTATTGTGATTGCCAAAAATGAAATGGAATACATGAAGATTGGTTAGTAAGTTGTAGGGGACTGAGGCCAACTATTGTTAGATAGAGTCCAAGCTACACTAAAATCACTTGTGACGGACAAAGCTGCATGAATTGATGGAAAATTAATCATGCTATTTCAATTAATACCAACATATTTAGAACATAGCTACTTGCCTGAATGGAAGAAATCAATATTTTCCCCCTTAAATGATCCATTTGATGTTTGATGTTCTGTAAAATGTTGCTAGTCTTACTGGGGTGAGATGAAATCTCAGTTATTTTGATCTGCATCTCTCTTAGAGCTAGGGGTTTTCAACATTTCTTCATGTGTTTGTTTGCCATGTGAATGTCTTCTTCAGTGAAGTATCTGTTCATATCTTGTGCCCATTTTATTATTGGGTTATTTACCTTTATCTTGTGGTGATCAAGTATTTTATAAATTGTAGATAGAAGTCCTTTGTCTGACATGTCATTGCCAAATATTTTTCCCCCAATCTGCAGCCTCCCTTTTTACCCTGTTGGAGAAGTTTTTGGATGTGCATAAGGATTTGATTCTTACAAGGTCCCATTCATCTCTTTTATCCTCTCCTGGTTGTAGATTTTCCAGGATGCTTGGAAGACTGTTTATGTTGTGGATTAGGACTTCTAGAGTTCTTCCAAGCTTTTCTTTAATGAAGTTTATAGTCTTTGGTTTTAGTCCTAGGTCCATGATCCACTTTGAACTGGTTTTTGTGTATGGAGTGAGGTGTGGATCTTGCTTGAGTCTTCTGCAGATAGTTTTCCAATTTTGCCAGCACCATTTGTTAAGAAGGCTGTCATTTCCCCACTTAACTGAATTCATCTCCTTGTCAAAAATCAGTTGACCAAAGGTAGATGGGCTGATTTCTAGATTCTCAATTCTATTCGACTGATCTATGTGTCTGTCATTGTACCAGTACCACGCTGTTTTGACCACCACAGCAGTGTAGTAAGATTTGAAATCAGGGAGTGAGGTGCTGCCTAGCTTGTTTCTCTTTTTATGGAGTGCTTTGTTTATTCTGGGCCTCTTTCCATTCCAAATGAAATTGGAAATTGCCTTTTCCATCTTGCTGAAGAATGTAATTGGTACTTTTATTGGGATTGCATTGAACATGTAAATTTGCCTTTGGTAGTAGTGTCATTTTCATGATATTGAGCCTTCTTAATCATGAGCAAGGGGTAGTCTTCTCTTTTTGTGTCTTTTAATAATTTTTTTATTTTTTAAAAAAACAGATCATTTGTGCTTCTGGTTAGGTTTACTCCTAAGTATTTAATCTTGCTAACATCAAATGTTGGTGAGGTTGTGGAGAAACTAGAACTCTTATTCACTGTTGGTGGGAGTGTAAAATAGTGCAATCACTGTGGAAAGCTGTATGGCACTTTCTCAAAAAGTTGCAAATAGAGATACTATTTGACCTAACAATTTCATTGCTGGGAATTTACCCTAAAGAAACCATAACTGCCACCCAAGCAGATATATTCACACCCATGTTTATTGTGGCTTTGTTCACAATAGCAAAGAGCTGGAAACAACCCAAGTGCCCATCAGCAAAGGAATGGATAGAGAAACTCTGGTATATTCAAACAATGAAATACTATGCAGCATTGAAAAATAAGGAACTTGTGAAATATTATGCAAAATGGATGACCCTGGAGGGCATTATGCTGAGTGAAATATCTCAGTCACAAAAGGACAAATATTGCATAGGGTCACTGTTGTAAAATGGGACTGACATCAGGGTTGAGGGAAGACATAAAAGGAATGATGTATATTACACTGAAACTAATGAGGGAGAGATTTATTTAAAGAGGGTATATTAATGGGTATTCTTGTCTTTACAGAAGTCAAGAGTGAAGGCTGCATTTTGGAGTGGACTTGGGGTGGGGAGGGATTATATAACAATGAGAGATCTTTTATTTCTTTTCAAGGAGAAGAGTGAATTTGGAGGAGGGGGTGAGTAGGGAGAAAAGTGAAACAATGAATGACTTGAAACCCTAAGTCTCTGTAAACTTTCATTAATTTTTAAAGAAGAAATGATACAACAGAATATACAAATTATCAAATAATGTCACTATCATTATATGCAGGTAAAAATCTTATTGAAGAAAATGTTTGTTTTTTTAAAAAATTATGGAACATTTCATAAATTTGTAGTCTGTGTCATTCCAATTTTAGTGTATGTGCTGTTGAAGTGAGCAGTGAGGATAATTTTCAAACGTTGGAGGTTTTGGAAGAGAGAACTTCCAGAAATTCAAGGCAGATTCAGAAAAGAACATTAACTAGAGAACACCATAGCTGATATATGTTAGATTTTGGCTGTAAGCAAAGAATTTCAGAATGATGCTCTGAGTTTTATTGACTATCCAAAGGCATTCAACTATGGGTATCATAACAAATTACTGTGAAGAATGAAAATTTCGGAACACTTAATTTTACTCATGAAGAACCTGATCATAGACCAAAAATTAGTTCTTTGAACAGAACAAGAAGATGCTATCTGGTTGAAAATCAGAAAAAATGTGTGTCAATGTTGTAGTGTACCCTTTCACTATAGCTTTTCAGTCTGCATGTTGAACAAATAATGTGAGAAACTGGACTATCTGAAGAAGAATATGACATCAAAATTGGAAGAAAATTTATTAAAATCTTTTATGCAGCGATACCGAAAGCTTCTTGCTTGAAGCAGTTGGATTCTGGAAGTTAGGTCGTTTTACTTAATTAACTACCAGGTAGGTATGTCTGAGCCTGGTGTGAAGACAATTTATATATTAGGGTTACAAACAAAAGTCAAAAGTTTGTTGTGTTTGGGGGAGATAATTGTTCTAATTGGTAAAACTTGTCTGTTTGCTGTATTTAGATAAATTGTGGGTTACTGTGATACTAACGTTATGCCAGTAATGTGTCAAATACCACAAAGGACACTCACAGCAGACAGATTTCAGTAGAGCTTCCAGATGATTGGAACTACATATGGTAGACTCATTAGCTAATCAAGCAACCCTTGGAATCCCCATACCTGAGTTCCACGTCATAGCTCAGGCCACTATTCCAGGAGATGAATGGACTCTCCATAAAAAAAGACAGACTATTGGATTAAACACAGAAAGGATTGGCCATTCACTTCTTAAATGATAGGTCTCTGAAAACTCTATGAAGAATGCAGATAGTTATAGTAGTAATGGTAGATCCCAGATTGGAAGTCAGTTAAAATGAGGGGAAAAATGGCAAATATTGTTTACTAATTGGAACATGGAGATAAAGAGGCTTTGCCTCACATACTTCAGACATGTTGCTAGAAGGGGTTATCCCCTGGAAAAGTACCTGTTGCTCAGGAAGATAGAGTGTTTGAGAATGAGAGAAATACCGTTGATCAGGTAGATTGACACAATGATTGTTGCAACGGGCTCTAGAGTGTCAGGAGGTGTGAAGATGCCACAGGATAGGACAGGGTTCAGATCTGTTGTTCATAGGGGCGCTATGGGTCGTACTCAACTTGATAGCACCTAACAACAAAGACATATGCACAGATTACACAACTTTACTTCATACAAATGATAAATACTTGAAGTATTTACTGAGGACGTTCAAAGATAGACTTCATTATGGATTATAGCTCAACATAAAGAAAATTAAAATCCTCATACTTGAAGATTTTGGAACTCCAGTGGCTTAATGGAATTGCACTGTCAAGCCAAAGGCAAGGGAAAGATGACAATCTTAAGCATGTTGTTTACAACCTCTGAGGACCCGCTGGAGGGTCAGTTTTGAGTTGATTATGAATAAATAGCACACAACAACAACATAACTGCATGAATAAGTAACATCATGATAAATGTTGAGAAGTTTTTGGATCCACTAACCAAGTCTGTGGAAGCAGTGGTCAAGAAATCAAAATACCTATTAGGCAAATCTGCTGCCAAAGACCTCTTTAAAGTGTTAAAGAGCAAGAATTTTCTTTGAAGATTAAGGTTAGCCTGACCAAGCTATTTTAAATTGATTAGTATCATGTGAAGGTTGGACAATGAATAAAGAAGACCAAAGAATAACTGATATTTTGGGATTGTGATGTTGGCAAAGATTATTGAATATGCCATGGACTGCCAAAAGAACAAACAAATATGTCTTAGAATGTGTGTAGCCAGAAAGTTCCTTTGAAGTTAGGATGAGAAGACTTTGTCTCACATACTTTGGACACATTATCAGGAGAGGATAATACTTACGTAAAGACATCTTGCTTGCTAAAGTAGAAGCTTAGCAAAAAAAAAAGGAACACTTTAAAGAGATGGAGGGCTACATGGTGGAGGGGACCTGGGGGAGGGTTTGTAAAACAATGAAAGAATCTTTTCTTTTACTTTTCCATAATTTTTGGACTCATGTACTTATAACTTGTTAGTCAAATTTGTGTCTTCTAGGTTGCAACACCCCCATGATACATCTTCAAGGATATGAACATGTACGGCCAAGCATAATCAATAAGAGTGCATCTAAATCCCAAAATCAATCTCCATAATAGTCTATGTGTTTCCTACTGCCAAAGGGGCCCTTTAGAGTAGTGAGAGAAGATCTTCACCCTGAAACCCACAGCGTCCCTTTTCAGCAGGAAGTAGCTAAGAGAATACGCCATCCCCTTTTCCTTATGACTCAGGGTGAAGTCTCTCTCAGGGAGGAGTGATAGGGAATGGCAAAGGACACACTGACAAAGAAGATTAATCAGAACTGGCTTTGACAAGCACTGTGGCATTTGGACAAGAACAAACTGGGAGGAGGGTAGAGAGAATAGTGCAACAATGAATGAGTGGAAGCCCAAAATCTCTGTAAATGTTTATGAAAATTAATAAAATATAATTATAGAAAAAAAAGAGATGGATTGACACAATAACTGCAACAATGATCAATGAGGAAGATGGCTCAAAACTGATATTTTTTTTGTTATCCATGGGTTGCTATGAGTTAGAGATAACTTGATGGTACCTAACAACAACAACAACAACATATAAATTATACAACAGAGTAGACAAGGGGAAGCATTCACATATAAAATTATTTCAACTATTATCAGTGTTAGATGTGCTTGAGTCAACTCCAACTCATAACGACTCTATGAACAATCCCGCGCCATCCTCACAGTATCTACCATACTCAGAAACATTGTTGTAGTCGTTGTGTTGATTCAGTCCCATTGAGGGTCTTCCTCTATTTCACTGAACCTGCCCTTTTCCAAGCATATATTATTTTTCCAAAGATTGGCACTTCTTAACAATATGCCCAAAGTATGTGAGAAGTTTCAACATCCTCACTCTTAAGTATTCCAGCTAATGTATTAAAATAAAATAATAGCCTTAGAATAGCAATAATAGCCTTAGAACAGTATCACTTCATAACCTGTGATGAATTAATGGATATGTTGTTGCTGTTATATACTGTCGAGCCACTTGTGACTCATAGGGAAACAATAGCTGTGTACAACAGCTCTGACACCTGCTCTATCTTGAGCCAACTTCATTGTCTTTGACACACCTGCCATAATTACCCCAGTCACTGAATCAATCCATCTTATTGAGGGGTTTCCTCTCCTCCACCCTTCCAATCATGATGTCCCTCTTCAAGGACTGGTTCCTCCTTGCAACAAGTCCAAATAATGGAGCTTCAGAATCCTTGCCTCCAAGTAGTAGCCTGGTTTCATGCTCTCCAAGAAGAACCTCTTTGTTTTCTGTTGTATATTCTAAAAACTTCTCCAGAACCACAACTCAAAGTCATCAATTCTTCTATTGTCCTTAGTCATTGTCCAGCTCTCTGATGCATAGCAAGATGCAAAGATCATGGTCAAGATCAGGCACACCTTAGTCTCTAGACTGACATTATTGTTTTCCAGTACTCTGGAGACGTCCCTGACAGCAGATTTTCCCAGTGTGGTTCATCTTTTGATTTCCTGGCTGCTGGTACCAAGAGTATTGATTGTGGAGCAAAGCAAGCTGAAGATGTTAGCAACATCAATCTCTTAACCATTTGTAATGATGTTGCCAATGGGCTCACTGGAGAGAATCTTCATTTTCTTGATGTTGAACTTCAATGGATATTGAAGGCTGCAGTCCCTGACCTTCTGCAGCAAGTGCTTCAGGTCTTCCTCAGTTTCAGCAAACAAGATTGCATCATCTGCACAACACAGGTTGTTGATGAGTCTTCCTCCAAACCTGATGCTACATTCTTCCTCATAGAGCACAGCCTCCTGGATGATCTGCTTTGCATATAAATTGAAAAGGTATGAAAATCGGATGCATCTTCAGTGTAACTTTTCCTGATTTTGAACCATGCCGTGTTTCCTTGCTCTATTCTGACAACTGCCTCCTGGTTCAAGTATAGCTTTTGCATAAGCACAATCAAATGTTCTAGGATTCTCATTCTTCTCAGAGTCAGCCATAGTTTGTTGTGATCCACACAGTCAAATGTCTTTGCATAGTCAATGAAACACCTATAGAAATTTATCTGATACACTCTCCTTTCATCCAAGATCCATCTAACACTGACTATAATATTATTACTGCCACGGCCTCTTCTAAACCCAGCCTACACATCTGGAAGTTCTCTGCTGATGTACTGTTTCAGTTGGTGGATCATTTTCAGGATGATCTTGCTTGCATGTGATATTAATTATATTGTTTGACAATTTCCATATCTGTTTGGTCATCTTTTTATTGCAATGGGAACAAAATAGACACAGGCATTCAAAATTAATAGCTAATAACAATAAGTATTAGAAACAACAGACACTGATTAAAGAACTTATTGCTAAGTATAGCCTTGCCAAATGAATAAACATTATTCAAATCAGTGTATTGGCTCAGTTGTCTATTTGCAGAGAATACAAAAGACAAGAAGAACCATATTCAATGCACCATAAGTGGTGTTGTTGTTGTTAGGTGCCATCGAGTTGAGAACAACTCATAGTGACCCTATGATCAAAAGATCTGAACCTTGTTCTATTCTGTGCCATCTTCACACTTCCTGACACCAAAGAGCTCATTATGGCAGTCACCACAGTAATCCACCTATTCAAGGGTCTCCCCCTCCTTCGCTGACCCTCCACCCTTCCCAGCATCATGTTCTCTACCAAGGAATAGCACTGCCTAGTAACATTCTCAAGATATGTGAGGCAAAGCCTTATCATTCTTGCCTCCAAAGAATACTCTGGCTGCACCTTCTTCAGAGTTTATCTGTTTGTTCTCTTGGCTGTCCAGGGAATAGCTGTGCAACACCACAGCTTAAAGCTGTCAATTGTTATCCTGTCTTCCTATTCATTGTTCAACTCTCAGATGCATAACAAGTGATTTAAAAGACTATGGTCTGAATCAGATGCACTTAGTCCTCAAAGTGACATCATTACTCCTCAATAATTTGGAGAGGTCTTTAACTGCAGATTTTCCCATTGCAATGTGTCTTCTTATTTACTGACTGCTCATACCAAGGGTGTTGTAGGTCCAAGAAAGATGAAGCTTGAGGAAAAATACAAAATTGTGATTAAAATAGGCTATTCAAGTACATGAAACTCCATTCCTTATACATAGGCGATGTTGCCAGAAAAAAACTTCTCCTCGGAGAAGGACATCATATTTATACATTAAGGTAGAAGGTCCGCACAAGAAAGGGAGACAGACCTTGGAGGAAATGGATTGGAACAGTGACTGTGGCAATGAGGTCAGTTGTGTCAGAGATGGTGATGTTGACACAGGATAGGGCAAGATTCAGAGTTACTGTTTATAGGTTGCTATTTGTCATATTCTACTCAGCATCATATAATAATAACAACAACCACCACCTACCAGAATCTGAGAGCTGGACAACAAATACGGAAGACAGAAGAAGAATTTATGCCTTTGATTTGTGGCATTGGAGAAAAGCACTGAATATCCCATATTATTGTTGCTATGTACCATCAAGCTGGAGTCAGTTCATAGCTGACCTCCTCAGTTTCAGCAAGCAGGGGTGTGTCATCTGCATAACGCAGATTGTTAATAGATCTTCCACCAATCCTGATGCCACAATTCTCCTCATAGAGCCCAGCCTCTCGGATAATCTGCTCTGCATACATGTTGAAAAGGTATGGAGACAGGATGCATCCCTGGCGTACACCCTTCCCAATTTTGAACCATGCAGTGTTACCCTGCTCTGTTGTGACTACCGCCTCTTGGTCCAAGTATAGGTTTCGCATTAGACTGTAAAAAAAAACAAAAACAAAAACACAAAAAATCACCCCCCAAAAACCCCACAAACAAACAAAACAAAAACAACCACAAAACCCAAAAACTATGGAATGCTAAAAAAACCCAACATATATGTATGTCTTGGAAAAAGTACAGCTAGAATGTTCCTTAGTGGCAAGGATGGTGAAGCTTCATGTCACATAGTTGAGGCTTGTTGCTAGGAGAGGCAATTCCTTGGAAAGGGATATCATACCTGGAAAGGGAGAGGGTCAGCTAAGGAGAGGAAGATCCTCAACTGACACCGTGATTATAGCAATGACCTCAACTGTGTCAAACATGATAAAGATGGCACAAGACAGAACAGAGTTCAGATCTGCTGTTCATAGAGTCATTATGAGTTGTACTCAAGTGGATAACCTTTAACAACAACCAAACCACCAGAGCTACATCAGTAAATTTAGCAAAGCTAAGCCTTCAGGTGTAAAACGTCAATCTCAACACCATATAATGTTCCTAAGAAACATTAGGAACACTACAAATGCTCTTTTGTAATTCCTTAAAAACAAGCATATAGAATGCCCAAAGATTTATTGCAATTCACAGCAAGAAAAAAACACTGGAAACACTAACTAATAATCAGAGATTTACTGTACAAAAGACAAAAATCTTTAAGCTGTTACCCTTTATATTAAAGATGTCAATGTTCTTTTCTTCTTCCAGACAACTATTTCTGTCACAATCATTAAAAAAATGTAAGATAAAAATTACCACTAGTTTGTTGATTTTTTAGTTTTACATAAATTTTTAACTTAGCAACTTGAATCAAGCATTTTCCTATGTTTAGCAGATACTGATTAAGCCTTTAAAATTTATCCTATAAACAAATCAAAGTGGCAATATATTTTTCTAAGAAATATAGTGTTCTTACTAGAAATGTAAATCTTAAGACAAGCTCACAGCAAGACTATATTTACATGAAATAAGTGTGTTTCAACCACACTGTATTGTTTGGCATCAAATACCTTTTCTACACTCCATTGAGCCTTGCTTTGGCAAATAAAGAGGTAAAAGAGGAAGTTGTTAAGGCCAAATGGTACATCAGGAATATCCTGAAAAGTAATACAAATCCCTGGAATTGTCATGACCAGTGCCCATGATAGCTGATCCTCCATTCTAATCTCAGTAAATTTAGAAGAAAACTTTCTTTTTTTTTAAAAAAAAGGTTATATTTTTTTAGTTAGGTAAAGCCTTTTAATTTTCTATTCCATGTTGTTTACATGTTGTTGTTGTTGTTGTTATGTGCCATCGAGTCGCCTGCGACTCATAGCGACCCTATGTACAACAGCCCTAAACTCCGCTCTGTCCTGTGCCAATCGCACTGTCTCTGACACTCCCATCCCAATT
>NW_006399752.1:8779522-8809729 GCF_000299155.1 Elephantulus edwardii
TAGCAGTCCATGGTATTCTCAATACTCTTCTCCAGCACCACAGCTCAAAGGCATCAGTTCTTCTATCCTCCTTGGTCATTGTCCAACTCTCTGATTCATAACAGGTGATTGTGAAGACCATGGCCTGTATCAGACACACCTTAGTCTCCTTACATAGCAATGGAAAATTCCTCTATTTAGATACTACTGTCAGCTTCATTCTCATATAGACAATATGCAGTCAGAAAGAAAATTTCTAGTCAAGTAGTGATTTTGTCCTCTGACTTCAGTTGGGAAGAGGGTACTGGAATCAAGTTTTATCCACAGACCTACTCAGCCTTTGATTTCTTAAAAGTTGGCTGAGCACTTTAATTTCTAATTAAGCATAACTGAAGCACTTCTAATTTTTAAAAAGGTAATTTTGTAATTACTTTGAAACTTTGTCATTGTAATATCATTAGTCTTAAATGTGCATACAATCACACATTGCATCACAAATTATTTGAAAAGAGCCTATTTTCTTCTGTGCTAAAACAAAATATCCTGATATACAAGATTCCTTAAATGTCATGCATATTAAAATGACAAATCAACTCTTCGTAGAATTAATCATTGAAGCTTATAATCCTGATTAGATTTTTTACAAGACTAAGTTATTAAAAAGGAAAAGTCAAGACTGTTTTCAGTGGATTTTACAATATCAAACTTGTTTTTAAATAAATAAAATATCCTGCACTAAATCTCCTTATTCTCTTTGGTTATTGGACTGTAATTTCATCTAGAAAATTTGCTGAAAATTATAGAGAAATTAAAGAATGGGTTATAACATTCAAATTCAGGTTTGTTATGCCAGGAAAGATCATATGCTATTCCTCAATATATTTGAGAAGCATTCTTTTTAAATAATAGCTTTGAAAATTCTAAATGATGAACACAAAAATGCAAAATGTCTTTTCCTGTTTTTTTTTAATTTTTATATTAATTTAAAATATAACTGTCTCCTCATCACATTATTTGTGATAATGGAAACAAAACAAAATGTCCAGAAGCTCTAAAGCATGTAAAAACCAATACAATCACAGCTATTAGTGCTATAATACCCCTAATGATCAGAGGAAATCTGTGTAAAACACTGGAGTTCATGAATATTGTCTTTTTAGTTAAAAAACGAAAGAATAATATGATAGAAGGAGAAGAATCAAAGCCTTTGAATTGTGGTGCTGGAGAGGAGTATTGAACATTATTCTGTGGACCACTAAGGGAACAAACAAGGCTGTCCTGGAGAGGGTGAAACCAGGTGGCTCCTTGGAGGCAAGGATTTTGAAGCTCCATCTGACATATTTTTGGCATGTTGCAAGGAGGGACTAGTCCTTGAGAACTGTTGTGCATAGGGTTGCTATGAGTCATAAACAACTCAATGGCTTATAACAACAACAAAACAAAATGCTGGGAGAACAGTAAAAGTCATACTCAGTTCTCCAGGATTCCAATCATGACCTACAACAAGTTTCAGTCTTCCCAGAGAAAAGAATCAAAGTTTTCTTACAATCAGACATTAGGCACCATCTGACACTAGATTACACATGGTTCGAACCCACCAGGTGAGAAAGATGGGCATCTCCTTCCGTGAAATTAACTACCTCTTAAAACCCGCTGGAGAGTCAGCTATGAGTTGGTTCTGATTTGGTGGTACACAACAACAACAACAGACTACATACAAAATTATGTTAGTACTCGTCATAGTTTGAACCACTCACTGGTTTGTGAACCAGTGTATTTATGTACTTATATTTTTTTGTTCTCATTAGAATCTAACACTGTCATCATTAATACAAACAAACAAAGTCATTTTATTACTGCTGATTCTGTCCTAGTCCGTAGAGAATTATGCTGCCAACCAGAAAGTGACTGGTTCAAATCCACCAGCTGCTCCATAGGATAAAGATGGGCAAGCTCCTTCAGGGTTTTTACAGCCTCCAAAACCCACTGGCGGGTCCATTTTGACTGCACGGCAATGCTTTAGTTGGAGTTTGCCTCCCAAAATTGTCCTACCCTTTGTTTAAATATTGTTGTTGTGTCCCATTGAGTCGAAACTGACCCATAGCTGACAGTCGAGAGAGTCTTTAGAGGCAGTTAATTGAACAGGAGATTGCCCATCTTTATGGAGCAGCCGGTTGATTTGAACCGTAGTGCTTCTAAAATAGAGCAGAGCTCTGGTACATAAAAAAATAAGTGTGTGTACTTTTCTCCCCCCTAATTAAACACTTTTAATGTGACTTAAAGAATAGAAACTAGAATTCACTAGGGATCTCAATGAGTTACAGTATAATTTTCAAACCTTTAGTAAAAAAAAAGTCAATTATAGGAAGAAATTCATCATGAAAGTGAAATCTCCTTTGAAATATTTTTAAAAAAGACCACAAAAAACAAATCTTGGATTTAAAAGGTAAAAATCCAGCCTGTTTAGTTAGAACAGCACTTAATAGGGCTTTTCTTATGACTTCTACTGCCAATAAAATATTCATTTTTAAAAAATAACCCAGTAAACACAAGAAAAAAATGACAAAATATGGCAAACAACATAACAATGCAGAACTGGAATATATTCTATTGATTTTAGGTGCCATAGGGTGAAACATAACTCATCATGACCCTATGAACAAAATATCTGAACCCTGTTCTATCTTGCACCATCCTCACACTTCCTGACACACAAAAGCCCAATGTAGCAGTCACCGTATCAATCCACCTGGTTGAGGGTCTTCCTCTTCTTCACTGACCCCCCACCCTTCCCAGCATCATGTCCTTTTCCAAGGAATAGCATCTTCTAGCAACATGTCCAAAGTATGTGAGATGCCTCCAAAGAGCACCCTCTCCAAGACTTACATTTTTATACTCTTGGATATTTATACTCATGGGATATTCAGTGCTCTTCTCCAGCACTAAAGCTCAAAGGCATCAATTCTTTTTCTGTCATCCTTTTTCATTTTCCAGCTCTTGGATGCATAGCTAGTAACTGGAAAGATTATGGCTTGAATCAGATACATCTTAGTCTTCAAACTGACATCTTTACCCCTCAATAATTTGGAAAGTTCTCTAACTGCAGATTTTCCCAGTGAAATGTGTCCCCTTATTTCCTGACTGCTGATACCAAAGGTGTTAACTGTGGATCCAAGCAAGATAAAATTGTTGGCAGTTTCAATCTCCTCTCCATTCATCATGATGCTGCCTAAATAACAGGCCTTTGAAAACCTTATGAACACTAAACAAAGAGGATTATATTATAAAAAGATAAAATTGTTTCTCTCCTTGATGACCTTTTAAAAAACCAGTTATAACGAACCAATAATATAAAGAGAAAGGAAAATTTGCTACACTATGAAATCTTAGAGGAATTTGTTCTTTTTTCTAGACATCAAGAGGTGTGGAAAACTTCCCACAATCTCTTAATCACTCAAGCTCTCCTCTCCTCTCCTAATGTTTTGTTGTGTGTCACTTTTAATTTCATGTGGTTGTGTTATTGTTAAGAGCTACTGTGTCAAGGACAACTCATCATGTTAATGATATTCCTGTATTAGTTTCCCCCACTACAGTGTTTAAATTGTTCAATGGCTAATGAAAAAAAAAAAAACCAGATTAAATTTACTGATACTTCCACGGAAGAAAAATGTGGCAGTTTGCTTACAAAAAGATTTACAGCTTTTGAAACTCTGTAGAACAATTCTACTTTGTCCTATAAGGTTCTATGATTCAGAATTACCTTGATGGGCATTACATTATTTTTTTGTTTGTTGATTTGGTTTGGGATTTGTTTTTTTAAAAGAATTTTTATTTTATTTCATACTGGTTTACTTACAAAGTTTGTATACACTGCTTTTTTTTATACTGAGTTTTATATTTTTCCTTTTGGATTTTTTTTTAAAAATTTGGCATCTGCATACCAGATTTAGAGTACGCTATTTTAGAAAGCAGTATACGTTATAATTATTGCATCATTTATAGCTAGTCATAAACTTTTAAGACCTTAGTCACTATTCAGCAAAGATGCATATAAAATTTTGTGTGCGTGAATGTAGTTTATGTTATGCCAATTTATCTCAATGTTTCCTGAAACTATAGCTTGAGTATCCCAGATATAGAATTTAATTTCTTTAAAGCATCTAATTAGGGAGCTCTGGTGGTGTACCAGGTAAATAGTTGTGCTACCACCCCGAAGATATCCTATTCAAATCGATTAGTTGCTCCATCAAAGAAAGATGGGCAATTAATTTCTGTGTGGTTTACAGCCTCTGAAAACCCACTGGAGGGTCAATAAAGAGTTGATTCTGACTCCACAATATGACTTTGACTTTTTTAGTTTTGTAAACGTTATTGCAAAAGAATCATATTATTTGCAAAATAATACTCTGCATAAATTCATAAAATTAGCAACCAAATGGTTAATCAGAACAGAATTATTTTTGAACTGGTAATTTTTGTTTACAGTTATGATTTGAATAAAAGTTGACATA
This sequence comes from Elephantulus edwardii, assembly GCF_000299155.1. Taxonomy (NCBI): domain Eukaryota; kingdom Metazoa; phylum Chordata; class Mammalia; order Macroscelidea; family Macroscelididae; genus Elephantulus; species Elephantulus edwardii. Next base: position 8,784,013 of record NW_006399752.1, read on the forward strand.
ATAAGTTGGGTTTCCATTCAGCACGTGTGTGTGTGCCTGTGTACGTGTGACATTGATTGCCATTCTGACAGTGTAGGAACACTCTTCTCACTCCTGTGTTTACCATTTCCCTTCATTCTCCTCTCCCATCCTTTCCTGCCTTCAGAAATGTATCCCTAAACAAATATTGTCCTTGGGGGAAAAAAAAGAAATCTTGTATAGTTTATTCTTATAAAGAGCATGTACTTTCCTCTTATTGTTATTAACTGATAGTCTTATTCTTTGGCTGAAATTAACCTACCATAGTGAGGCGATTTTCAGGATGGAAAGGTACCTAAAGGCGATAACCTTAGGGATTCCACTGGTTTTTATTAGTAAATTTTATCTTCTTTTATGTTTTGTTTTGTTTTGTTTTTATAGTTTCATTCTGTACTTCCTACCCCCCTTTAAACAAAATCTCTTATTGTGATACCTTTCATAGTGGTCAACAATGGTAATCAGGTACCGTTTGTTTTTCTTGTCTCAGGGATGTGGCAGTTGGGGGTCACACAGTGTATAAGTACTTTGAACTATGTTTCCTCCCGTCTTTGATGTCTTCACTCTTCCTTACTCCTGAAGGGAAAAGACCAATCTGCACGACTGAGAAATTTTCAACACCTCAGCCATTACTCATCAAAGACAGGATTAAACATTTTCTTTGTGGATTATGTTGTGCCATGCTTGCAACGATGGAGGGACAGAACAAGAGAGGAAGACCCTGGATAAGATGATTTGACTCAGTGCCTGTGGTAAAGGGAGTAAGTGTGTCAGAGACATTGAAGTTGACTGAGGATAGAACAGGGCTTACAGCAGTAGCATAGTGTTGCTATGAGTCACTGGCAACTCCACAGCGCCTAATAACAAGAAGACAAAGCCTTAAGTACTGCAGAGCCAGAGATTCATTTCCTTAAGGTGTTCAGTTATGGCTAAGAGTTTTTCATAATTTCCTCCTGTATGTTCTACTATGTTTACATATATATTTGCAGTGTGTATAAATACATAGGAGAAAATACCTTCTACTTAATCCATGTGTGTTTATGGGTAGTCATCACCTTCCATTTCTGTTCAGCTTGTATTTCTAGCTTTGTATTTGTTCGTTGTTTTTTGGTGCCATTGAGTCAAGTATGAACCACAGCCACCCAATGAATAACAGATCTAAACCCTGTCCTATCCAGTGCCATCTTGACAATTTCTGACACACCTGAACTCTTGCACCATCCACTGTGTCAATCTATTTTATTTAGGGTCTTCCTTTCTTTCAATGACCCACTACCTTTCTGAGCATGAAGTCCCTCTCCAAAGAATAGCCTCTCCTAGTGACATGCCCAAAGTATGTAAGACGAAACTTTATCTTTCTTGCCTCCAAGGAGCACTTTGGCTGCACTTTGTCCAAAACATATTTATTTATTCTTTTGGCAGCCCATGGGATATTTAGCACCATTTTCTAATACCACAGTTCAAATGCATCAATTCTTCTTGTCATCCTGCTTCATTTTTCAGCTCTCAAAGGCATAGCAAGTGATTGAAAAGACCATGGCTTGAACCAGGTGCACCTAAGGCCTCAAGCTGACATCATTGCCCCTCAATAATTTGGAAAGGCCAATTCCTATAGACTTTACTATTGCTGTATGTCTCCTGATCTCCTGCCTGCTTGTACCAAGGGTGTTTACTGTGGATCCAAGTAAGATGAAATCATCAACAACTTAAGTATTTTCTTCATTTACCATGATGTTGCCTATTGGTCCAGTGATAAGAATTTTGTTTTCTTGAGGTTAAAATGCAATCCATATTGAAGGGTGCATTCCTTGATCTACTGCAGCAAGTACCTCACTTTCACTTTCATCAAGTGCTCTTCACTTTCAGCAAGCAAGTTTGTGTCATCTTCCTAAAACAGGTTTTTGATTAGTCTTCGTCCAATCCTGATGCCACATTTTTCTTCACAGTGTCTGGCTTCTTCAATAATTTGCTCAGCTTACAGATTGAACAGGTATGGAGAGAGGATACAATTCTAATGTATTCCTTTCTTAATTTTAAATGATATAGTGTTCCTTTGCTCTGCTCACAGAACAGCCTCCTGGCCTAGGTATAGGTTTTGCATGAGCACAACTAAATGTTCTGGGATTCCCATTCTTCTCAATGTTAGCTATAACTTGTGTTCTACACAGTCAAATGCCTTTACATAGTCAATAAATAATAAATAGAAATTCTTCTGGCATCCTTTGCTTTCAACCAGGGCCCATCTGTCATCAGCAATGAAATCTGTGGTGCTACAGCCTCTTCTAAATCCGACTTGAACTTCTGGGAATTCCTTATCTATTCTAGACATTTAAAAATCATCTTCAGTAGTATTTTGCTTGCATGTGATATTAATAATATTCTTGATAATTTCCACATTCTGTTATATTACCTTTCTTGGGTAATTGGAATAACTATGAATCTCTTCCATTAGTTCATCCAGACAGCTGTCCTCCAAAATTCCTGGCATAGACTGGTGAACACATCCAGACATACATTTGTTAATTGAAACATGTCCATTGGCATCCCATCAATTCTTGGGGACTTATTTTGCAAATTCCTTTTGTGAAGCTTCAACCTCTTCCTTCATTACCATTGGCTCTTATGGTTCTTATGGTGTTTCTTAAAATTTTTTGTCAGTCTACTAGTAGATTACTATAGAACACTAATATAACTACTACTGCAGGATTTTGTATGTAAAATTTTGTTGTTTTCAACTCTAAAACCAAACTAATTTAAAGTTGGTCTACTTGAATAATAAATAAGAATTAGAAGAATTAATAAAACTGAGCAATAAAAACAATCTTATTTAGGGGTAATATTCTCTATTTTTTATAGTACTTTGATTAACAAAGACTTTTCAGATATTATTTTACATGTTTTGAAGTAAGAAAATCCAATTCACTTGGTATTTGAAAGCACTTTTATGGAAAAAACAAACAACAAAACCACCAAAAACACAACGAGAACCCCCAATAGAAAGTAGTTAGTGTAGTTAGTGATAAACACTACAAAAATAATAAAGGAATATTTCTTAAACGTAAAAATAATTCTCTAAAAATAATTTTAAATAAATAATATGACACCCGTTGACATCCCAAGGACAGTCAAAAGAACAAACAAATATGTCCTGGAGTGGGTGCAACCAGAGTGCTTTCTGGCGACAAGAATGATGACACTTTGCCTCACATATTTTGGGCATGTAGTTAGGAGAGTCTGTTCCTTGGAGAGGGACATGATGGAGGGTCAGTGAAGGAGAGGAAGAACCTTGACCAGGGAGATTGGCATAGTAACTTCTGAAATGGGCTCTAGTGCGTCAGAAAGTGTGACGATGGCACAGGATCTGTTGCTTATAGGGTTGCCATGAGTAGTACTCAACTTGACGGCACCTAACAACAACAACAACTAACAACATGGCACTCGATTTATGGAGATTTAGTTTCTGAGTTCTCATGACAAATATATAAATACCGAAAATAACTTCTAACATTCTAAAGTATTTTATGTTTGCATTACTTGTTCTTCAGTAAAATGTAAAATATTTACCTATGCATAATAATCAGGTAACAAATAGTAAGATTTTGATTTTTACAAATTCATATGTAAGTAAAATTTGGATCATAAAAAATGTGGAGGAATATATGATAAAAATAATCTCTGATAAAAATGGAGACCTTCCTAGGAGGAAAGCCCTACTAGGGTGAGATTCTGTGTCACAGACTGTAGAAAGTTACTCTGTTAAACCAAAATATAACACTACAGCTATTGGAATCCATTAGATTCACTGGGATAAAAGGGGTAACCTGCACCATTGTAAATGACAGCTCTGGACATTCAGTGGAGGTTCAGCAATGAAGCAGTACTGATTTCACAGCAATGAGCTTTGGTGTTCGTGGGTTTTCTTTTTCTTTCTTTTCTTTTATTGTGTGTGTGTGTGTGTGTGTGTGTGTGTGTGTGTGTGTGTGTGTGTGTGTTTGGAGCAGCATAGTGAGTTATATGTTAGACTGTGAATTGAAAAGCCAGTGGTTCAAATCCTCTAGCTACTACTCTGGAGAACAATGGAACAGTCTCCTTTTGTAAAGATATATAACCCCAGAAACTTAATGGTGAGTTGACAAAAGTTGGGTTGAAATAACTCTTTTGTAGGTTGTGTCTGGTTTTGAACTTTGACTCCTGGAGAATTCATTTCTACTTTCCCAAGTTCATTTAAATGTTTATTTGACTTCTGTCAATAAAGTGTTGTGTTTACAAATAATGTCTCATCTGCTAACCTAATGCATTTTTATTGTTATATAATCAGGAAAAACTGAAAAATATTATTATGCATAGTATGAGACTTTTTAACTCAAAGGAAAAGCAAACAAAGACTCACCTTTGAACCTTTCCATTGGATAAATTACAGGGAGGTATAAAGAAGTGCTAGGATCAGGGTTCTGAGACATCATCTCATCTCACATGTAAATTGATAGGTCATTACTATTAAGCATCATAATAAAGCTAGTTCACAATTAGTTTTTCATAATAAATAATTAAGAATAGTTTCTTTCCAGTTCATTTTGCTTGCAAAATGGTAATCCAGAACTCTGAAAATTCCGTGTTTTCCTTAAGTAGATAAATGGTCATAGATAAACTTTGTCATTTCGAATACTTAGAAATTGATATTTATTTCCCTAAGGACTTCTCAGGAGAGTCATTTTACTCCAATGAGAAATAAAGAGACTTACTATGCCCTTTTAGTAATGATGACTCATTAATTTATTCTGATTAGCCTTAAAGTTACGAATGAGTCAGCTGAGCTGAACTGTGTGAAATGGTGGGTGGCACAGCAGGAAATCTGATGCTGGCACATTTGACTATAGATGTTAACACCTCACTGAGCAGGTTCCCATGATCACATTCGCTTTGCTCTTACTTTGTGCCTTCAGGTCTCTTAGAAGAGGAGGTGTAATGTTTAGGAACTGCACTGAGATGAAATGTATACCTGAAGAGAAGACATGACTGATATACAGAAGCATCTGCTCAGAGCTTGCCAAAACAATGTGGGCACGAGCAAGGGCCTTGAACAACCATGACATCATGCTCACCTCTGGAAGGACGAGAAGAAGGGAAGATGAGCACCTGATAGTTGTAATACTTTCTTCAAATAATGAAAGAAATGCTTGACACTTTAGCTGAATTACTTTCTTTTATTATCCTTTTCTTTCAAATATCCTACCCTTTGCAAAATCTTTTATCACTGCTGATCAAACACTGGCTTTTGATTTTAAATATCTCAATATCTTTCATTTTTATTGACCTTTGATGACAGAAAATCAGGAACTAAACTGATATTTCCCTAGAAAATACCATCTTATGGAAATACTTTTAATGCCCATATCTCACTAATTCTTCATTGGGTTCCTATCTAGAGGTAGAAACTTTTTTATTCTCTCTGTAACCATGGAATATTAAAGAACTATTCATATTGAATTAAGTTGTGGAGTAGTGCTTGAACAATGAACAAAGATACATATCTCTCATTTTGCTAAATTTTGTTGGCTGGATAGATTAACTTTTTTTAAATTAAGGATCACAGCCAAGGAATGTTTTATCTCTTTTTTTAAAAAGTTGCTGAATTTAATGATAGTTTAGAGCAAAAGAAGTTACAATGACTTTGACATGCCACCTGATTAGAATCAGAGAAAATACTTGTTTCAGTTTCAGAGATGCTGTTAATATAATCCATGATAGCATCAAATTTAACTTTTGACATTTTTCTCAGAATTTTTCTATCCATTGTTCATCATTTGAAATAATCCCACAAGGAAACCTGGGTTTCAAAAAAGATAAATCCAGGTTAAGACATTTATTTTTTTTTTCCTAGAGACGTGATACAGGTCAAATAGAGTCTAAAATATTCATTTTGCTTTCTCACTATCTCATTCAGAATCTACCAGCAGCTACACTACCTCTCTCCCTCATTCTCTTTCTCTTCAGAGAAAAGTACACACACTCTAATCTTCCCAGGCTGCCTCAAAAGAACCAACCACGCAGCAGCTTCCAGCAAATAACAAAACTTGAGATCTTTCCAACATCTCCTAGAATTTCTCTCTTCTCTCACCCCTGCTCCATCTGAGGAGGCCTTTAAAAGTTGGCTAACTCAAATTCATCACCTAGGTTTTAGTGTTTTATCTTTCTCAGCACATGCAGAAATAGTTGCTTTCTTTTTAAAATGCTTTTACATGTGATACAGTCTTGTAACCTCCAGATAAAAAAAAACAAAAACCAACCAAACAAAACTGGTTGAAAAAACTTTTACTTAAAATGTGATCAGAAGAAATATCTGAGCCCTTTTGTCTTTACCATAGGTTGAATAAATAAAATCCAATGAAACTGAACACTAAAACTCTATTCTAGAAATCAAATGGTTAAAAAAAAATCCAGTAAGGAAATAAATTGGAAGTCATGTTTAAAATTTTAAACTGGATCTCAAATTCCAAGGCTACTCATGAAATCACAGGTACACTAGAAAGAAAATCATGTGAAATTCTCTCAAAACAAGAAGCTACTGTACAAATGTGCCCAATGATTCTATATTCTACATCTAAGGATCTGAGTGACTTTAGTCAGAAAAACAATAGCATTTCTCATAAAATAAAGCAAAATGTAGCCCAAATTCTAACTCTCACCTCTTGTTGACCCTCTTTCTAACTCAAATCACCACAAGCATTGTTTCCAATTAGGAACAAATAGTTGTAGCTATTTTGGTTTAGAAAATGTTACTGAGGAGGATTTCACAGGAAAAATTCACTGAGCAAACCTAAAGGTCTTTGCTAACATTTTTTCCAGGTCAACCTTAATGTCCTCTTAATCCTGCTTCAATTGTCATAGTTCAAAGCTCTGAAAGCCTGCGTGGCAGCACTGTAAGGAGTTATTTGCAACAAGTCATTGTGTAAACGCAGAAGTCTATTCCAGGCTAGTGGCTCTCAAGTATTTCCTCCTATTTGGCAACAGCCTTGGTAATCATTGTTAGACCCTCTGCCTGCCTGTTTAGTGGATGTGTGATTGATGAGCAGACACACCTCAGGAGATTTTGCTTGGATCTGGTCTATACCTGCTCTGTGGCCCAGTGGCATACTCAGCTTCTGTAACTCTCCTAAATAACAAACAGAGATTATGGAAGCAGTTTATTGAACTTGTTTCTTTATCTTTGTTTAAAAACTCTCTACCAACTGTAATGAAAATGTCGCTCTCTGCACCTTCCCTGGGCATATATTCACAGATTTTCCTTATCACCAGTATTCTTACTGGAATAGTCTTTTAAAACAGGCAAGTTCCCCTACTTCCCCCCCAAAACTCTCCAAAATCCCCAAAACCACATACATATACAGCAATAGTTAGAATACTTCTCATCTGGCCCACCCTGTAAAGCCTGTAGAGTCTTTAAAAATTCAGCATGTACTTAGTGATTTTCCTATTTCTTGAGGTTTAAAAAATCCTCTACATCAGTACAAGAAGCTTTTAATAGACATTTGTTTAATATGGGGCATGATTTAAAACTCTATGATGGTTCAGGATTTTTTTTTTAATAGCAAATTTTACCCCTAAACATTTTTGTAGCTAACTCCAATTTGCTTGTGACACTGTTTTTCTTCATGCCATGCAAGTTTCAGGAGTCTATCTCTGGAAAGAAGGGTTTCTTGTCAAACTCAAAAGGAAAGAACACAAAGAAAGGGGTGGGGTTTCCTCACTGAAAGCAGCTTGTAAGCATGTTGTGTCCATTAGGCGCCCTTAAGTCAAATAAAGCTGAAAATGTCAAGATACTGCAGCAAATAAAACTTTGCTGAAGATCAAAGTAAAAAAGCTGCTTTACCAGAATTTCTATAGGTGGTGAGAGCCTGAATTGTAGTAATTACTGCTGTTTCTGATTGAAGGCAATTAGTTTCCTTCCAGACACTGAACAGTTCAAAGAGCAAGCTGCCTTTCAGGACCCTAACTCTAAGCTCATTTGTGATTACTGAGGCTAATTCTAAGTGGACAGGAATTATAATGTGGTTGGTTTTTTGGTTTGTTTTTTCCCCCCTAGGAAGTCTTTGAAGTTCCTTGCTGGAGTTTTATTTTCAAATACCCAAAGAAATTTGCTTTGTATTAATAAACAAATTTGACCATTTAAAAAACTCCTGCTTTATAAGGTTTTTAACTAGAGCTGTGTAAGATTACTGTTGGGTATCAAACTATTTTTTTTATGGGGGACAGGTTAAAAAGAAGGAACATGTATGAAAAAATGTTTACTATTTTTCTTCATTTTGAAAGTGGTTCTTTATATATGTAAAATTTTTTCCCTTTTGAAATGGCAAAGATAGACTTTTTAGGCTAAACTAAAATTTGGGAAGAAATTATTTTCTAGTGGATATGAGATGTGACCATTTAACATTTAAACAAGTCATGTTTTTACATAGACTCTTAATACACTAATGTTATTGTTAGATACCATTGACTTTCTCTTGTTGTAGACCATGAAGTGAGAACCAACTCTTAGCTGACCCTCCAGTGGGTTGTCAGAGGAGGATATTTTTCATCCTTCTGTAAAAAAGATGATGGATTCAAACTGTGTACCTTCAGGATTGCAGTGCAACTTCCTGTCAGTAGGACATGAGAGTTCTAGTTTGGAAGACCATATTCACGGTACCATGTGGAACAAAACATTGTCCAGCCCTTCACCAGCCTTCATAATCGGTACTGTTGTCAAGCACATCGTTGCCTTCCAACCTGAGGGGCTCAACACCTGGTACTACATCACACAGTGTTTGACCGCTATTCAGAAGGTTTTTACTGGCTAATTATTTCAAAGTGGACAGAATCTTAGTCTGTTTTAGACTGGAAGCTTGGCTGAAACCTATCCACCACGAGTGACCATGCTTGTATTTGAAATACCACCATTACAGCAACATGCAAACTAACACAAAACTGCAAACTGATAAACCAGTGGTGGAGCTATAATAATAGTAATTGTTACATTGCTTAGTATTTTTATAGTGTAGTAGTTTTCAGTATAAATAATTGTTAGAGTAATTATTATTATCAACACATGGAATAATCTCTGAACTGAAAAGGGCAAACAATAGTTTCAATAAAGAGCTATAAGCAGAACTTAAAACTTGAAAGTTCACAGACTTCCAAACTGAAAAACAGTCTAAAAACATCTTTTAGTGCAACTTCTGAGTTTTACAGATAAGAAAATTAAATTTCAAAAGGATAAATGATCCCAGCCTAAATTATCCCTTAGTGATTTAGTTGGGGTAAAACTTATTCCTTCTACAACAGATATAGAAAAACAGCAAATATTTTCAGATTATATTTTGATAATCAAAACTGTAATTGAACGGTACTACTCAGGTCATTATCTGAACATACTTTTTATTGTGTTATATACCTTCTGGGTAAGAGCCAATTATTTTACTCACTCAATATTATACTCCTTTATATAAGCTTCACCATCCAGTAGAGAAAACAAAAAGGAAAAGCATCCACAATTTCTACCACCACAATACAAACTTTTTTATTTTAACTTTTAGTACTTATCCATGATTGCACATTTTCTAAAGTTGTAATAGTTATGCAATATTATTTTGCCTTCTTTTATTTAATTAACATGGTACCATAAGCATATTCATACTATTACATAATGTTTATAATTACTACTTTAGAAGCTATATGGTATTTCATGGTCTTGTTTCACTATTTATTCAGCCATTCCTCCCCTTGTTGAGAAATTAGGTCATTTCCAACACCTCTATAAATAACACTGCAGTGAATTTCTTCAAGCACATTGCCTTTAAATGTTGTTTTTCTTTGAATTAATTTCTATGGATAAATTATAAATGGCTGAATTTTAACTGGATATGAACACATCAACATGATTCACAGTACATTTTATTAAATTGCTTTGAAGAAGCTGGATTTGTAAATGAAGAGTAAAGTCATATATACACTTGCCTGCGTTCAATTTAGCCTGATGTAGACCGTAAAAAAAAAGGCACAAGTAAAGCGTAGAAGTCAAAGTCACTGCCATTGAGTCAGAACTAACTCATAGCTCACACCTCCAGTGGGTTTTCAGAGGCTGTAAACTGCATGGGAGGAGATTGTCCATCTTTCTAGCCTGGAGCAGCTGATTTTACTTTGGAATAATAAATTACCACTATATACTACTGAGCTGATACCAACTAATAGCTGATCCTCCAGTGGGGGTTCAGAAACTATAAATCACATAAAGGAGAGTGCCCATTTTTCTCTCTCAGGACAACTGGTGGATTCAAACCATCTGCCTTTGGGCTGGCAACACAAATCCCTTACCCACTAGGCCACCAGAGAGCTCCCTTGTCCATAGAAAGGAAGGTGTCTAGCAGTCTACATCACTCATTTAAAGGACAGCCCCCAAAACAAACCTCAATAGTCTTTTCTGATTTTCCCAATGGTACATTTTCTCAGTATCTCCTCAGGGAGGTTACCTTTTAAATAAAATTGAGGTACTTCAGGGCCCAAGAAGGGTGACTGATTAATAACTTGTTTCTGCTAATCAGCTAATCATTGAGTATGAGGAAGAAAGAGACTTTGAGTTCACAATTTTATATTTATTGGGTAAAAAATAGAAACTTTGACTTAATTTGATGTGTCATCAGCACACATTCTCTGCCTCCTCACTCAGCCAATGAAAAAGCTATCCTACATAATTTTTCAAATTCTTTAAGTCTCAGAACTGGAAGTGTAGCATAATGGTGATTTGCTTAGTCATTCTTATTGAGCATTTGTTTTTCTGATATTACTATTCAGCTACTTTTTATTGAAAAATTATTAAGTGTCCAGTTACTCTTTTTAGGTCCTCTGTGTTCATCAAGTCCTCAAAACCAGACAATATCAGTGAGTACCATTACTTTGATTAAAAAGAAATAAAAATAGTGGCTTTCAAGTCACCGCATGGCAATGCAATGTGTGTCAGAGCAGATCTGAGCTCCATTGTGTCTCCACTGCCTACTTTTTTTTTTTTAGTAGATCATAAGGCCTTTCTTCTGCATCACCACCTCTGGGTAAATAACCTGCCAATCTCTCAACTAGCAGCTTATTGCATTTGGACACTAATTTTATATATGGAAATCAAGTTCTCAAGGATTTGATTAAGTGACTTGCAAAAAAGGACTATGAGTCAAAGGAACTGCAAGATTCACCCTTCTCTGAATGTCCTGTTTTGTAAACTGTGTCTTAAAGTACCATGGTCATAGTGAGGCTGAATTTCAGCTGTAATTTAAAGGACTTACTGGGGTAACTTGGAAAATTCGTTAGCTTGTTTTTCGGTATATCAGTCAAACTAGACGTGTACTCTGCCATTATGTGCTTCTTCTAAAAAAAAAAAAAAAGGAAGAGAGAAACTAGGAACCACAACAGTGACCCAAAATGAACTCGGAACATTTTATGAAATGTTATAATATTTTATACTCACTCTTCAAGACTAAAATGAACTAAAATCACAAGTACTCCAAATCAGTAGTTGTGTTGCCAGTAGAATTTCAACAATATTAATTTTTATTTTAACAACCACTCTGATTTATCTCTTTAGATCCATGGCCTATAACAACAAAAAAGAAGTCTTAAGACTTGAACTGAAATGTTGCTAAATATAATCCAGAAAATAATTAAATGTAATGAAGTGTTGAGATTGACAACATTTTGGAAAGATGAAAAAAGAAAGATTGTGGTAAAAATGCACCTTTGTTTTAAGAATGGAATCCTCAGATGTAATGATTTTTTTTTCTCTCCTCAAGCAGTTAAGTTGATCAAATAGTTTTCAATTACTCACAAGAATGTAGATACGTTTGTTAGTTGAAATAATCTTTGTATAAACTGGGAGGAGGCAAGAACCACGCTTCCAAATTCTTTGAGAACTCTATTCAAGCAAGAATTAACGTAATGCTATATTTCTAAAATTAGAAGAATTCTACTGCAAATTTAAGTCCAGGCAGTCTTTGACTACTAAAGTAGGTGGTGGCAGTGATGATGTAATAGACACATAAAGGACATGAGGTGTCACACCTCATTGAACTATGTGTAGCTCCCTACCTCCTTGTACTTGGTTAGGCATGCCCCTTGTGCCTACTTGACTGCCACCCACCAGCCTCCACCTTCAACCCTGCCCCTCAACCTCAGGTAGTAGCAATAATCAGGCTCCGCTATGTTCACCTGCACACCATCTGCAACCATGACGTGGCAGCTACAGCAACCACTTTCCTGCCTACTCACTCTCTGATCCTCCTAAAATGTGGCAGCAGTGACAACTGGACACTCCCTGACATTCCTGCATGCTCGCCTACCTGCCGTCTACCCACCACCACCTGCTTCTTTAAAGAGATGTAAAAACTAAACATCAACTTTATTTGGAAAGGAAAGAGATCTTGGTGACATAAGGAACTGCACATTGAGTTGCTAACCAAAAGATTAAGGTGTGAATTTCTCCATTGCACAACGCAATGAGGTTGGTTTTTGGTCCTAAAAAAGAGCAAAGCAGAAGGTCTTGCACTTACTAATCTCAGACCTAATTATATAGTCATGCTACTCAAACAACTCATAGTGACCTTATGCATAATAGCTCTGAACCCTGCTCTATTCCTGGGTCAATCTCACTGTCTCAGACACACCTACTCTAGTACTCCAATTACCGTGTCAATCCATCTCATCTGGGGTCTTCCTCACCAGTGTTGTCCCTCCAACCTTTAAAACATAATGTCCTTCTCTAAGAACTGGTTTCTTTCTCTTGGCAACATGCCCAAGGTATGTGAGATGGAGCCTCAAAATCCTTACCTCCAAGGAACAACTTGGCTTCACTCTCTCTAGGACAGACGTGCTAGTTCTCTTGGTAGTGCATGGTATGTTCAATACTCTTCTTTAGCACCAAAACTCAAAGGCATCAGTTCTTCAGTCATTTTTGGTCATTCTCTAGCTCTCTGATGCACAATACCTAATTGCAAAGATCATTATCTGTATCAGGTGCACCTTAGACTCTAGACAAACATTGTTGCTTTTTAGCACTCTGAAGAGGTCCCTGATGGCTCAACTTTTGATTTCCTGATTGCTGGTGCCAAGAGTGCTGGTTGTGGAACCAAGCAAGCTGAAATTGTTAACAATCTAAATGTCTTCCAATCATAAGAATCTTAGTTTTCTTGATATTGAGTTTCAATCCATATTGCAGACTACAGTTGCAGTCCTAGATCTTCTGCAGCAAATGCTTCAGGTTCTTCTTAGTTTCAGCAAGGAAGGTTCTACAATATGTATAACACAGGTTGTTTATGGGTCTTCCTCCAATTATGATGCCACATTCATACTCCTAGAGCCCAGCCTCCTGGATGATCTGTTCCACATATAAATGAAAAGGTATGGAGACAGAATGCATCCTTGATGCACTCCCTTCCTGATTTTGAACCATGCAGTATTTCCTTGCTCTGTTCTGATAACTGTCTCCTGGTCTAAGTACAGGTTTTGCATGAGCATAATAAAATGTTCTGGGATTCCCATACTTATCAAGGTTAAACAATAATTTGTTGTGATTCACATATTTAAATATATTTCCACAGGCAACAATACACAGACATTGCTCTGATACTCTCTGCTTTTAGCTAAGATCAACCTGTCATTTGTGATGATATCCCTAGTGGCACAGCCTCTTCTAAAGACAGTTTGTATTTCTTGTAGTTCTGTCAATGTACTGTTACAATCATTTTGGGGTAATATTTAATAGGATTTTGGTTTGCCTGTTATATTATTAGTGGTAATTTCTACACTGTTGGATCAATACATCTCACACTGTCAATAATAGTAAAAATTTTTAAAAAGTAACAGAAAAAAATGCTGATGAGGTCATGAGTAAATTGGAATTCATACACTGCTTGTTGGGATGGTTTTTAAATTCAAACATTTGACTATGGCACTTGATGATGCTCATGTAAAACCTATTATCTAGATCAAGAAGCTGTTGTCCAAACAGAGCAAGGGAACAATGCATGGTTCAAAATTGAGAAGTGAATGTGTCTGTAGTGTTTCCTTTCTCCATACCTTTTCAATCTATATTCTGAACAGATCATTTGAGACTGGACTTTATGAAGAAGAATGTGGCAGCACGATTGAATGGAGACTCATCAACAACCTATCTTACGCAGATGGAATAACTTTGCTCACTAAAATTGAGGAGAACTTGAAGTGTTTGCTGATGAAGGCCAAGGACTTCACCCTTTAATATGGATTGCATCTCAACATCAAGAAAACCAAAAAAAATTCTCACCACTAGGCCAATAGGCAGCATAATGATAGGGAAAAGACTGAACTTGTTAGCAATTTCATCTTGCTCAGACACACCATCAACACCTATGGCACCAGCAGTCAAGAAACCAAAAGATGAGTTCCATTGGGAAAAATCAAAGGCCTCTCCAGAGAGCTAAAGAGCAATGATGGCAGTCTGAAGACTAAAGGGTGCCTGATAAAAAGGACCAAGGTCTTCTCAGTTGTGTGCTAACCATATGAGTGGTGGACAATGACTAAGGATGATGGAAGAATCAATGCCGTTGAGTTGTGGTGCTGGAGAAGAGTATGAATAAACCATGGACTGTCAAGAGAAGAAACATATCTGTTGTGAAGAAGGTGGACCAAGTTACTCTTTAGAGGCAAGGACTTTGAAGCTCCATCTCATCTACTTTGAAGATGTTTTCAGGAGAAGCCAGTTCTTGGAGAAGAGCATCATGCTTGGAAAGGTTGCAGGTCAGTGCCGGAAAGGAGATGGATTGACACAGTGACTATGGCAATGAGGTCAGATGAGTCAGAGACAGTATGGTTGGCTCAGTAAAAAGTAAGGTTCAGAACTTTTGTTCATAGAGTCACTATGTGTTGTATTTGACTCAATAGCACATAATGACAATCAATATACTGCTGGTGGGACTGCAGAATGGTATAATCACCATGGGAAATTGTGTGACACTTTCTTAAAAAAGATAGAAATTCCATATGATCCCACAATCCCATGTCTAGGTATATGTCATAGAGGAATAAGAACAATGACATAGACATATAATAATTCTGTTCAAGGATGGCAGTGTTATTTTGATTGTCTATCAAATAAAAGGGGAGATCTGATAGCTGAGTGGTAGAGTTGTGCTGCCTACCCAATGGCATTAAGTTCGAACCCACCAGCTGCTCAGCATGAGAAAGGAGGACAATCACTTTCTGTCCTATTTACTATCTCTGAAAAAATTCCCTGGTAGGTCATCTTTGAGGTAGTTCTGACTTGATGATACATAACAACAAAAAATTAAAAAAAAAAATACCAAAACACAAAAAACTAAATATCAGTGGATAGATAGATAAACTGTGGTAGCCACACACAATAAAATGCTATGCAAAAATAAAAAGTTATAAGTCATTAACCAACTCACAACATATATGAATCTGAAGGGACATTTTGCTGAGTGAAAGAATAACTACTATATCAGATCATTCTTATAAAATAGGTCTAGACACAGAAAAATATAAGCTTTGATAGTTATCAAGGATGGGAGAGGAAGAGGAATTAAAAACACACTAACTTGATAGCTTTTGTTGTTAGGTGGCATTGAATCGAGCACAACTCATAGCGACCCTATGGACAAAAGATCTGAACCTAATCCTGTCCTGCACCATCCTCACATTTCCTCACACACAAACACATAGCAGCAGTCACTTTGTCAATCCACATGGTTGAGGGTCTTCCTCTTCTTCCCTGACCCTCCACCCTTCCCAAAGTCATGTCTCTCTCCAAGGAATAGCACCTGCTAGCAATATGTCCAAAGTATGTGAGGCAAAGTCTCATCATTCTTGTCTCCAAAGAGCACTCTGGCTGTACCTTCTCCAAGACATATCAATTCATTCTGGTTCATCCTGGAGGGAGTTAACCCAGGTTGCTCCTTGGAGGCAAGGATTCTGAAGGTTTGTTTGACATACTCTGGACATGTTGCAAGGAAGGACCAGTCCTTGAAGAAGGACATCATGCTTGGGAGGGTGGAGGGACAGTGCAGGAGAGGAAGACACTCTATGAGGTGGATTGATTCAGTGACTGGGGTAATGGGGGTAGGTGTGTCTGAGACAGTGAGATTGGCACAGGACAGAGAAGGGTTTAGGGATGTTGTGCATAGGGTCACTGAGTCACAAATGACTCAACGGCACATAACAATACAATAACAACAACAAGTATATATAATAGAGCCCAGAGGGCATTCAATTATAGGGGAAAGAAAAAACACACAAACCAAAACCTTAGATATTGGAGTAGCCTAGTGATAAGAAACTGATACAATTACAGAGGCACACAGTTCAAACCTGCCAGCTTCTCTGCTGGAGGAGGATGGGCAGTCTTCTTTTGTATGACTAACTACCTCTGAAAACTCTCTGGAGGGTTAGCTACGGGTTGCTTCCAACTCAATGGTACACACAACAGTGGACTTGAAAGAGGTTTAGGTACATAGTCTCAGAATTTATCTCAGTCAGTTGGCAAAACATAGTTCATAAAGATAATGAACTATCTAACCTGGTGAATAAATAGCATTAAAGTATCAAAACATAATAAAATGTTCAAAAAATTTAAACCCAAAGGAAAATACACTTTAAATTTACAAGTGACATTATTAGTAACTGCTTAGGATTTAAAAAGTCTCACTTTTAGAAATTCAAAAGAAAATAATCTGTCACATACTTTGGGCAGAAGGGCATCATACTTAGAAGGGTGGACGGACAGTGCAGAAAAGGAAGAACATTGAAATGACAGTGTTGTAAATGGAAAGATGTTGTTGTTGCTGTTGTTATGTGTGTTGAGTTGCTTACAACTCACGGTGACCCTATGTACAACAGCTCTGAACTCTGCTCTATCCTATGTCAACCTTACTGTTTCTGACACACCCATCCCCATTACCCAGTCACTGAATCAATCCATCTTATTGAGGGTCTTCCTCTCTTACACTCTCCCTCAGGCCTCCCAAGCATGATGTTCCTCTCCAAAGACTGATTACTCCTTGCAGCATGCCGAAAATATGTCAGATGAAGCTTCAGAATACTTGCCTTCAAAGAGCAGACTGGTTTCACCCTCTCTAAGATGAACCTGTTTGTTCTCCTAGCAGTCCATGCTATCATTCCTAGTCATCATACAGCTTTCTGGTATATAGCAAGTATATATGCAAAGATCAGGCATACCTTAGTCTCCACACTGACAAGATACTAGTCATAACTATGTAAGTATATTTTGAATTTTCCCTGTAAAAAAGTAAATTTTACTATATATTTAGCTGGCTCTAAATAAAAACTCAAAACCAAACACATTACCACCAAGTCAATTCTTGTTCAAATTTAAGTCAAATCATACTCTTCATCTGGCTTCTGAGGCTATAAATCTGTATGGGAGAAGACTGTATATAATTTTCTACGTGAAAAGCTGGAAGATTCAAACAACTGACTCTTTGGTTAGCACTGTAATATTAAAGCACTGGGCCACCAGAGCTCCTTACATACCTAGTTAAATTATATATAGTTACTTCTACACTTGTAGAATGTATTAAGTCTTGCTCGTGGTAAAAAAAAAAAAAAGTATTTCTGTGTAGGTACACACAGATCTCAAAATTTAGTTTCAAATTGTTTGGCTTTTAAAACATAATTTCCCAGAGGGAGAAAAAATGTTTCAAATTATAGCCTCTTGCCACCTGAAACCCATTGAGTATGTGATTAAGTTGATTTGTAGTTATTATGTTTGAGACAGAACTCTGAGTTCAGGAAAGAAAGTAGCAGAGAATACACATTTCCTTCTCTTTTTCATAACACAAGGTTGGCTCTGGATAAAATCTGGCTTGGGTAGTATGCACTGGGAACTTTTGACTTTTTATATTTATCCATCTTTCCCCAGAAGATTGTCCTCCATTTGGTTGTTTGGGTATGCCATACCTATTTCCTGCTTTAAAAGATGTATTTTGACACACTACCTAGAAGCAGCTACTGCTTAGGGAGCTCTCGTGGCCTAGTGGTAAGAAGTTGGGTTGCAAACCCAAAGGCATGTAGTTCGAATCCACCAGCTGCTCTGTGGGAGAAAGTTGGGCAACCACCTCTTGTGCTGTTCACTGCTCTGAAAGCCCATTAAGTTGGTTATGGTTAAGTTGGCTGTGAGTTGGTTCTGACTCAACGGCACACAACCACAACAACAACCCAAAGCCGGTCTACTTCACTGACAATCATTTCCCTCCACTCTTGTCCCTGCTACCATGCCTAGCACATAGAAGGAGTTCAATAATTACTATTGAAAGAATAAATGAAGTAAGAAAAAGAAATTGAAGAAAAATTCTAATAATGTGACTTCCCTCAGGTGTGCTTTACCCACCTCTTCATTTTCTCTGCATTTTCATTCTCTGCTCCTTTCCAAGATGCACATGGGGCTTTTTGTGGGTTGTTTGGGGTTTTTTCTTCGTTTGGTTTTCACAATGGCTTCCTTAAAGGGAGAGATTTGAGTTCTATCAAGGGTGAAGGAGGTGGAGTGGGAGGGCAGGATGCAGAAGATATCTGCAGATTTCTAGATTCAGTGCTGATAAAAGCTTGCAGTAATTTTTAATGTGAATAGGGAGGATGTGTGTTCAAAGAACCATGAAAGATAGAACATTACGAATCAGGTCACACACAGTTGTCTATGAGATGCAGTAGAATTACTTCACTTGTTTCCAAACCTTAATGAAACCGTGTTGTTGTTATTGTATACCACAGAGCTGGAACTGGCTCATCATAGCTGATCCTCCAGCAGGTTTTTACAGGCAGTAAATTGCACAGGAGGAGATGGACCATTTTTCTTTCCTGAAACAGCTGGTGGATTTAAACCACATGCCTTTGGGATGGCAGAGCAGCTCCTTACCACCAGACCACCAGGGCTCCCTAAGGAGACCATAAGCAGCCATAGTTTTGCTCTGACCAATACAAAGAGAACCAGAGCACACCAATGCAGCAACCATTCCGTTGGTGACAGAGGATGCTCGATATTAACCGTAGTTTCCATGGTCATTCATTGTTCAGGCAAGGTGTCTCCTTAATCCTTTCTTGCGTTGCATACTTATCTCATTGCTAAGCTGCTTGTCCTTAGAAATCCATGCACATGGTCTTGTATGGTCAAAAGGGAGCACTTCCTCAGTACAAAACCCAGTCAAGGCATGGCGAGGGCACATGGCTGACTGTCGGCCAAAATGTGCCCAGTAAGTCCCCAATAAATAAATCATGAATCTAGGTGGCAGGAGAGAGCAATGTTTACCATGGAACAATAACAAAAAAATCTGGGCTTTTTGCCATTTAGAGAGGGGAAGAAAGAAGAAAAAAACAGACCCAGAAACTTTCTTATCCTTTTTAGCCTAGAGCCCAAAGAAGGTGCAGCTCACTGAACTTCTCCTTTGGAAAGGCAGGTTGTATATGGTGGGGGGGGAGCCCCAAACATGCATGCCTGTGTGTTTGTAAAACAAAAGAAAAATCAAACTCATTACCTTCAAGTCAATTTCAATTCATAGAGACCCTAAACAATAGAGCCTAACTCCTCGTAGGATTTCCAAAGTTGACGTCTTTATGAAAGAAAACTATCAGTTTGTTCTGCAGGGAAGCTTGTGGGTTTAACAAATAACTTTTCAGCTGCTAATTGAATTTTACATATACAAATACAATATATATGTAGATATATGGAACATGTATCTGTATATACAAAGTTATTTTTCCCTGTTGTGATGATTGATTTACTTTACAATAAAAAAGTTGCATGATACTATTATAATTTAGCCTCTTTCTTCCCCAGTGGTATAGTGTGTTACACACCCACCTGCTAGTCAAATGGTTAGTAGTCAACTCTGCTAGCTGCTATACTGGAAAAAAGTTAGTCTCCTTCCATAATAATTCACAGCCGTAGAAACCTGAGAAAAGCTTGCCATGAGTTAGAATCCCATTACTCACTAAACAACACATACACATACAGAGAGAGAGAGAGAGACTCATTCATGTTCCCAACATTGTGTGGAATAGGATATTATTTTACCTGATAAGGAAATGCTGCTGTGAAGTTGCTGGGGAGGGAACGGGTGAGACAAAGAAAGCAAGGGGTAAATGCACCAGTCCCTGCACAATGATGTTCCAGCTGCCCAAGCAGCAAGAGCCTGTCGTCTCAGCCCCTGCCTTCTGGACAAAGCCTCAGAGGTCATGCCATGCTCAGCTGCATGTTTTGTCTCACCTGCTTACAGGCAACACAGGGTCCAGTGCTGTAAGAGTTTGAGGCCTTTAAAAAATCTTAGGAAGAAATAATAAAAGGATGATTATATTTCCTTTTTTAAAAAAAGAAATAAAAAACCAACCCTTTTGAGGCCAGAGATGTATATGCAGTTGGACTTTGTTTGAATGGACATTAAATGACACCTACTTGCACAGATAATATTTCAAAGGAATGGCCCACAGGATTATAAGGGCTCATAACACTCATGGCTGGTGAGATAAAACAGATTGGTAGCTGACTTAGATTCATAGCACAGGAGATAGCCCATTGTTCTTCTGCCTGCCTTTGAATTGGCAGTACAACTCCTTCTCCACTAGATGAGGGAGTTCTGGGAATACTGTAGGTCACATGAGAGGAGATTGCCTATCTTTCTCCTCAGGACTCAATAGTGAATTTAAACCACCATAGAGGGTCTGCCTTTGGACTACAGTACAATTGCCTCTGGACTGCTGTACCAGAGCTTCCTTGTAGAGGACTGGAAAGTCTAAACTGAGTAGGTCTAGTGATAGGCTAGAGACTTCTGTTGGCGTGTGCTATTAAAAAAAATAATAATTGATAGGTCAGGCACAAGAATACTGAAGTGAAACTTCTGGGGGGGAAAAACCCACCAAAAACCAAACCCCAAACAACAAACCCTACTTACAAACTAGAGGCAAAACACATAGTAGGTAAATTATCTTTTTTGCTCTTAGGGTCTTCAACTGATTGACTGAGGCACACCCATAATATAGAGTATAATTTGCTTTGATTAAGGCCAATGAATTGAATCATAATTGTAACTACTCCATAATGATAATAAATTTCATTTTTAGCCAGAATACTGGGAACATAGTCTAGCATAGTGGACAAATAAAAATAATCATCACAGTGAACACTGGCCTTCACAGGCAGATGTGGGATTTTGTTCCTGCTCTGACACTACCTAACTGCTTGGCTTTGGGGAGGTGATGTAACATCACAGAGTCCTAAGGAAGATAGTAAGTCCTCTTTTGTTATGGTCACTACAAATAGATAAAACATGTTAAAGCACTTAAAACAGTAGTTGAAACAAAGTGATAAATAAGTATTACTTGAAGATGTTTTTTGCTTGCTGGCATTATTCTTGAAGTTATTATAAGGAAAAATTTCCACCAATAACGTCATAACCTAAAGGACCTGCTAGACAAGTCTGCTCATCAAAAGAAAGTCATTTAGTAAGCAACATTTTAACTTGCCTGTTCATCAACTGCTCATTTTAAAAAATATTCTAAACATTTTATTGTTTATTTAGTGAAAGTTTATAAAGAAATTGGTTTTTCACTCATTCGCTCATAAATTTTCCCCTCTACACCCTGTCACTGTGCCGAAAGGAATTGGGAGACACAGAAGAAATTCATGAAACAATATATGAGCAAGAGCCTATGGTGATGAAGGAAGACTTTCAAGCTGCTTTGAAGGAATTGACAAAATATAAGGCCCCTGGAATAGATGGTATATCAGTTGAAATATTTCAACAAACAGATGCTGCCCTAGATGTGTTCACCAAGTCGTGTCAAGAAATCTGGAGGACAACCCCTTGACCAACTGACTGGAAGAGATCTATATTTGTTCCCATTTCAAAGAAAGGTGACCCAATAGAGTACTGAAATTATCGAACAATATCACCGATATCACATGCAAGCAAGATTCTGATGAAAATTATTAAAAACTGGCTGGAACTGCACATCAACAGAGAACTGCCAGAAGTCCAGGCTGTGTTTAGAAGGGGTCATGGTACTAGGGATATTGCAGCTTATGTTAGATGGATCTTGGCTGAAAGCAGGGAATATCAGAGGAATGTCTATATGTGTTTTTGATTATGCAAAGGGATTTGACTGTATAGATCACAACAAACTGTGGCTGACTCTGAGAAGAATGAGAATCCCAGAACACTTGATCGTGCTAATATAAAACCTATACTTGGACCATGGGGCAGTCGTCAGAAAAGAGCAAAGAAACACTGCTGGTTCAAAATTGGGAAGGGCGTATGCCAGGGATATGTCCTATCTCCACATCTTTTCAACCTGTATGCAGAACAGATTATCCAGGAAGCTAGGCTGTATGAGAAGTGTGGCATCAGGGTTGGTAGAAGATTCCTCAACAATCTGTGTTATGCAGATGACGGGACCCTGCTTGCTGAAACAGGAGGACTTGAAGCACTTGCTACAGAAGGTCAAGGATTGCAGCCTTCAGTATGGATTGAGGCTCAATATCAAGAAGACAAAAATTCTCACTACTGGACCAATTGGCAGATCAGGATTGATAGTGAAGAGATTGAGATTGTTCACAGCTTTAGTTTGCTTGTCTCCACAGTGAACAAAACAGCCAAGAAATTAAAAGACACACTGTGACAGGAAATTCTGCTGTGAAGAACCTCTCCAAAGTACTGAAGAGCAATAGTGTCACTCTGGAGACTAAGATGTGCCTGATACAGGCCGTGGTCTTTGCAATTGCTTTCTATGTATCAGAGAGCTAGACAATAACTAGGGAGGATAGAAGGAGAATTGATGCTTTTGAGCTGTGGTGCTGGAGAAAAGTATTGAATATACCATGGTCTGCTAAGAAAATGAACAGGTTCATCCTGGAGAGGGTTAAACCAGGCTGCTCTTTGGAGGCAAGGATTCCGAAGCTTTGTCTGACATACTTTGGACATGTTGCAAGGAGGGACCAGTCCTTCAAGAAGGATGTCATGCTTGGGAGGGTGGAGGGATAGGACAGGAGAGGAAGACCCTATGTGAGGTGGACTGATTCAGTGACTGGGGTAATGGAGGTAGGTATGTTGGAGACAGTGCAATTGGCACAGGACAGAGCGGAGTTTAGGGCTGTTGTACACAGTGTTGCTATGAGTCGCAGGCAACTTGACAGCACAGAACAATAAGACAACAAAACCCCCCACAATTTCATTTGGAAGGCTTGTCCTGCTTACTTTTCTTGATTTAAAAATGTATCCACACACTGTGTTTTGTCTGTCTTTACCATTTTAGTACATAAATAAGGTATTTCAGAAAATGAAGTCAAACAAATAAGACATCTATGGCCGGTTTGGAAGCAGGAATGGCATCCACTTCCTAAACAACATGCCTCCGGAAAACCTACGAACTTTGATAAATGTCGGTATTTGTAGAGGCGCTTCACCCTTTTGTTCATAGTGTCTCTATGAGTCGTGCTCAACTTGAAGGCAATCAGCAACAACAACAAGACAATAGAAAGGCCCTCTGGTGGTTTAGACTATAGAGAGTTATGCTGCTAACCCAAAAGTTCAAATCTATCAGCTACTCAGGAGAAAGTTGGGCCATTTCCTCCCTTATATTTACAGCCAAAAGCCTGTTGGAAAGTCAGTGATGACAATGAGAAGAGGGGAGATAATAGACTATCCCACATAGTAATGGCTCTTATTTTTTTAAGATAAAGAAAATGAAGAATAAATAAATCTATGTGTAATATTTATTAATTTCTTGTTATTATAATTTCTGACACATACCTATTCATACAACCACTTGTTTTTCCTTTTGAACAACAGAAGACTTTTTACTCAACCATGATTTGCTTTTATTTGCCTTTGTGATGGCATAACAAGCTTCTGCTCAGTACCCGAAGAAGATGAACGCTTTCTAGTATCTCCATTGAAACACTAAGGAAGAAGCAGGGAGTGTCAAACTATTTACACTGATTCTCGAAACACATCAGGGATTTTCCTACCATGTAACAGGGTGGAGATGATTTATTGAATATGAAATAGAACCCCTGGTCAGTGGAAAGTTGACAGCTAATAAAAAAAAATGCAATTGGGACTCATCTCTCCCCCCAAAAGTTATCTGAAAAACAAAGGCCAGGGGAACTGTATGGTTTAAACTATTTGTGAAAAAGTTTGGACACTCATTCAGCAAGGCTGTTAATAGTAAATAATAGTTCTTCAACTTCATGGCTGAATAATGAAAGAAAAGACATGACATTTTATAAACTTACTTAACAGGAGACTTATTTCTGATACTCTAAAAATACCAGTCAGCCCTCAGATTAAAATTCCTTATAAGTACTCCTCCCTTAGACTTTCTCTTTCCAATCTAAAACTCACGTTTAATCAGTGTGGACCAGAAAAGAAATAAGTAAAAGATCTGTAAATTGGGATTATAAAGAACATTTATTCATTACGCACTTGTAGACTCAAATAACTACAGTTTTAGAGAACTTTAGTTTTTATGTTTAAAATTAATCCTGCTTCATATTTTCAGGGGACGTGGGGTGGAGGTGCAAATCACTCCCTTATCTAGTTTTGAGTTCATGGTTTATATTTATGACCTCTGAATTTTCCTTACTTTGAAATCAGTTTATATATTTTTGTAATTTTGTTCCACATTGTCAAGAATTTTTAACATCCATGGTAACCATAACAAAAACGTATTTTTAGGACAGTTTTAGTACCATATCAGAATTACTGAATGAGTAATACAAGCAGTTAGTGTGCTTGATTACTAACCAAAAGGTTGGAAGTTTGAATTTACTCAGTGATATCTTAGTATGAAGCCTGAAAATCTTTTTGTCTCAAAAATCGGTATTGCTAATGTCCTGGAGGACATCTGTGCTACAGGATTTCCAGGTGTTGGAGTCAACTTGGTTGCAAAGAGTTTGATTTTTTTTTGTATTAAACATATTCTCAGAAATTTATGTAAATATAGATGGTCTATATTTTCTGTCATTCATAAGTAATAAAAATAGAATTATATTCTTCTTTCAACAGATATTAGCATCATTTAAGTGTTTATATAGTATTTATATAACTTCATCCTTGTCTCACGTATTGAAAGACTCTGAGAAATAACAGCTAAGAGTGACTTAATAATGAGAAAGAAAGATTCATAACAGTATAGCTTAAATTCCTAAATTTTATAAAATTTTAGAGACTTCTGCAGTACTTATCTGGTGGCCCAGGAAAAAGATATCACACTTGAAAATGTGGAGGGTCCATGAAAGAGAGAAAGACCTTCAACAAAATGGATTAACATGACAATTGTAGGTCAGAGAGGAGGAGGTTGGCACAAGAGGGGAAAAGGTTCAGCCTTGCTGTTCTTAGGGTTGTTAAAAGTCAGAGTTGACTCAACAATAATTACAAATTTGGTGGCCTAGGGGATAAAGTGTTACCCTGCTCTGTTCTGACTACTGCCTCTTGGTCCAAGTATATGTTTTGCATTGTTGTTGTTGTTGTTATGTGCCGTCGAGTCGCCTGCGACTCATGAGTCGCTATGAGGTTTTGCATTAGCACAATTAAATGTTCTGGGACTCCAATTCTTCTCAGAGTCAGCCACAGTTTGTTATGATTCACACAGTCAAATGCCTTTGCATAATCAATGAAACACA
>NW_006399752.1:8810825-8830062 GCF_000299155.1 Elephantulus edwardii
GCACATAACAACAACAACAACAACAATAGGGGGTAAAGGGTTGCACTGTCAACCTAAAGGCAAATATATCTAATCTACCAATTACTCCTAGGGAAAAAGAATTACATTTCACTGACGTGATTTAGAGCCTGTGAAAAGCCACTGAAGTGTCAGCTATGAGTCAGTTTCAACTCTACTGCA
This sequence comes from Elephantulus edwardii, assembly GCF_000299155.1. Lineage (NCBI taxonomy): Eukaryota > Metazoa > Chordata > Mammalia > Macroscelidea > Macroscelididae > Elephantulus > Elephantulus edwardii. Next base: position 8,811,006 of record NW_006399752.1, read on the forward strand.
AAGAGTGGTGAGTGAGTAATAGAATTAAGCATGTCTGCGGAGTCCAGAGAGATATATAAACCTCACTTCTTTTATTTTAATATTGAAAATGGTACAAAAACTCACGTTCTTCTTCTTGTTGTTAGGTGCCATCAAATTGAGTACGACTCCTAGTGACCCTGTGAGGAACAGATGTGAATCTTGGCCTATCGCGTGCCGTCTTACCATCACTCACACTCTTGAATCCACTGCTGTAATCACCATATTAATCCACCACAATGGGCTCTCCTCTTATTTTATTGATCCTCTGCCTTTCCAATCATAATATCCTTGTTGAAGGAATAGCCTCCCCTAAGCAACATGTCCAAAATACCACAGATGAAGTTTTGCCATCCTTGTCTCTGGGAAGCACTCTAGCTGCACCTTTTCCAAAACATACCTGTCCATTCTTTTGGCAGTCCGTTAGATATCCAGCACTCTTCTCCAACACAAAAACTCATATACTCTCATCAAAACTCAAACAACAACAAAATCTTAAGAAATAAAAAAGGAAAATTGTTCTCCCCTCATCCATTTCCAGAGAGATAACCTGCTCTTTAACTACTTAATATGTTTTTTTTCAAACTTTTATATTCACACACACATACTCTCCCACACTAAAACACTGAGTTGATTCCAACACTTGTTATGTGTATGTGTGTGTTCAGGTGTGTGTTATGCATGTATTTATACACATTGTTGATGGAGATGGAATTCTACAAGTTAAATTGTTAAATTATAGAATAATCACCATAAAATTTTGAAAGCTTCCACAAAATTTGTTTTTAATAAGAGCATTGCTTCTTAGTATTTTTCCAGCTCCCAATAAAAGAAATGATACAGGCCATGGGCTTTGCAATTATTTGCTATGCATCAGAAAGCTGGACAATGTCTTAGGAATGATAGAAGGAGAGTTGATGCATTTGAGCTTTGGTGTTAGAGAAGAGTATTGAATATACCATGGACTGCTAGGGTAAAAAACAAGTTCATCCTGGAGAGGGGAAGCCAGGTTGCTCCTTGGAGGCAAAGATTCCGAAGCTCCGTTTGACATTCTTGGACATGATATAAGGTGGGATCAGTCCTTGGAGAGGGACATCATGATTGGAAGGGTGAGGGACAGAACAAGAGAGGAAGACCCTTGATGAAATGGATTGATTCAGTCACTGGGGCAATGGGGATAGACATGTCAGAGACAATAAGATTGACAAGGAATAGAGCAGGCTGTTGTACAGGGCTATGAGTCACAGGCGACTTGGTGGTACATAACAACATATAAATATATGTACCAAAGGGATTGAAGAATTTTCCCAAGAATTGAATAAATAGTATTACATACTTTTTTATTGTCTTGAAATTGAATGTGTTAAAAGAATATTTAATGACTTTGCATGTTTGAGTGAGGGTTTTTTTGTGTTAGTATATTGAGTGTTATCTTTAATCTCTATTTTCTTCTTAAAAAAAACACTAACAGGCCAAGGAAACACTGCATGGTTCAAAATCAGGTAAGGAGTGTGTCAGGCCTCTGTCTTGCTTCCATAACTTTTCAATCTGTATGCAGAATCATTTGGTAGACTAGACTTTAAGAGGAAGAGTGTAGCATCAGAATTGGAAACTCATCAACAACTTGCATTATGCAGATGATACAACCTTGCTTGCTGAAACTGAAGAGGACTTGAAACATTTTCAGCAGAAGGTCAAGGACTGCAGTCTTCAATGGGTTGAAGCTTAATATCAAGAAGACAAAGATTCTCACTACTGGGTCAATTGACAGCACCATCATAGATGGAGAAGAGACTGTGGTTATTAGCAATCATAGTTTGCTTGGTTCCAAAATCAATACTGTTGGCACCAGCAGTCAGGAGATCAAAAGATTAATTACCTTGGGAAAATCTGCTGTCAGAGACCTTTCCAAAGTGCTAAGGAGCAATGATGTCAGTCTAGAAACTAAGGTATGCCTGATCCAGGGCACGGTCTTCACAATTACTTGCTATGCATCAGAGAGCTGGACAATGTCTAAGGATGGCAAATGAAGTATCAATGTCTTTGATCTGTGGTGCTGCAGAAGAGTATTGAACATACCATGGACTGCCAGCAGAACAAATAGGTCTGTAATGGAGGCTAGGATTTTGAAGCTCTGGACCAGGAGGGACCAGTCGTTGGAGAAGGACATCATGCTTGGGAGGGTGAAGGGGCAGCACAGGAAAGGAAGATTCTGGATGAGATGGATTGACACAGTAACTACAGCAATGGGGTTAGGTATGTTGGAATCAGTGAGACTGGCTCAGGACCAAACAGGTAAGAAGTATTTCACACAGGGTTGCTATGAGTCTCAGGTGACTTGATGTCAAATAACAACAACAATAATGAACATATTTTTGAGGTCAAGTACTAAACTAGTAATTTTATGTATACTTAGAATTTTTGTTGGCATGATGGTGGGCTGCTAATCTAAATAGATCAGTGGTTCATATCCATCAGATGCTCTGTGGAAGAAAAATGGACAAACTCTTCTCATACCTACAGCTTCTGAAACCCAATGAAACACTGCTGTGAGTCAGAATTGACATGATTACAGTGGGTTTTCTCCCTTTATTTATACCTTTCTTTTTAATGCAGAGAATGAAAAACATGCACTTACAGTAAAAAAAGTCAATTTCAAGTTCCATCCTAAAATACAGTGTTGTGACAGCATAATATCCATACACATGCACGGAAGACACATAAACACAACTATTATTCAAATATATGCTCCTATGCAATCAAGATGTGTTAATGATACTTTATTAGAATGAAAAAGTTGGAAGCAGTGAAGAAGGAATAGTAGTTGGAAAATATGGGCTTGGCTGACAGAAATGAGGCTGAAAATAGAATTATTGAATTTTGTATTTACAATGATTTTTCATTGAAAATATTTTTTTAAAAATACACAAATGACAACTTTAAACCTAGCTCTCTAATGATGGACTGCATAGAAATCAGATTGACAATATTTGTGAAAGAAATCTTTGGAGAAGCTCACTATCAGCAGTCAAAACTAGGCTAGGGGTGGACTCTGAGTCAGATCATCAATTATTCAAATGCAAGTTCAAATTAAGGCTGAAGAAAATCAAAATAAGCACACAAGAACCAAGATATGATCTTGATTCGGTTCCAACTGAATTTCATGATCATCTTAATAACAGGGTTGAGGCATTGAAGACCAATAATCAAAGACCAGATGAGTTGTGGGATGACATCAGGGATATCATCCATGAATAAAGTAAAAAGTCATTACAAAAACAAAGGAGAAAGAAAAACATTGAAATGGATGTCAGAAGATACTTTAAAGATTGCACTGGAGTTGTCAAGAAGCCAAAACAAAAGGAAAACATGACAAAGTGAAAGAGCTAAACAGATTTCAAAGGGAAAGGTAAGAGGAAAGAACAAAATATTGTAATGGAGTGTGTAGAGAGCTGGAATTGAAGAAAAAGGGAAGAAGTCACTCGGTATTTAAAAAACAAACTTAAGCCTTATGTCACAATAAAAGACACTATAGGCAATATATTGAATGACCCAGAAAGTGTCAAAAGAAGATTGAGTGAATACATAGAGTGAGTCACTGTACCAGAAAGAATTGATAGACACTGAAAAATTTCAGGAAGCACCATATGGACAGAAGTCAGTGGTAATGAAGAGGAAAGTAGAAGCTGCATTGAAGGCACTGGCAAAATATAAGACCTCATGAATTGACAGGATACCAAATGACTTGTTTTAATTAACAGAGGCAGCCTTCGATGCACTCACCAGTCTATGCCAGCAAATTTGGAGGAAAGCTGTCTGGCCAATGGATTAAAAGAGGTCTATGTTCCTATTTCCAATAAAAATGATCCAACTGAATGTGGAAATTACCAGACAATATCATTAATATCACATGCAAGCAAAATACTACTGAAGATCTTTCAAAAATGGCTGGAACAGTAGATAGAAAGGGAACTGTTGCAAGTACAGGCAGAAGAAGGGGACTCCCCTCAATTATGTAATTGACACAGTCACTGATGCAATGGACTCTTGTGTGTCAGTAAGTGTGAGGCTGGCACAGCATAGAACAGGGTTCAGATCTTTTGTTCAAAGTGTTGCTATGAGTCATACTCTACTTGACAGCACGTAATAACAACAACAAGAACAATTCCTTTTAATGCAACACAATCCTGTGAATAAAATATACTACCTTAAATTAAAGAAGACATTCTAGATTCATACATGCCAAAGTCCTTAAGTATTTAAACTTTTAAGCAATTGCAACAAGGAAATACAATCTTGATAGTGAACTATAAAATCACTTCTATCTCTCAAAGTTTGACGTCAGAATGTATCATTTACAGTCAACATCTATGTGTTTAATCAGTGCCAAGCTCTTGTCTAGTCAAAAGGAAATAAATACGATAAGAACGTCCTGAAAAAGTAAATAAAGATAAATGTTTCTTGATCTTCTATTAGAGCAACGATGCTAGTTTATATCTTTTTATTATAGCCCAGCTTTACTGGCTTGAGCACTGCCTTTCCTGTGGAAGGAAAAGTTATTCCAAGCTCAGTGCTAAAATCAAAGAACTGAAAGCCCATGTCTGCTGTTTTCAATTAGCATGCCAGTCCCAATGGCATGTCCGGCAGACGGTGTTTTATTAGGGGTTGGTCATCTCCTCCTCTGTGCCACGTGAACAGCCTGCGGTTCTAACATGCTTCCCTTGACCTTCCAGTCTCTCCGGAATTGTGTGACCACTGGAAACTGAAGCCACAGCTGTCCGTCACTTGACTCCCAAAGCTCAGTCTGTTCTGCTCTTTCCCCTTGGGACAGAGAGGGAAAGAAAGTTGATGGAAAGAAATAATCTCTTCCCTGAAATGGAACAGTGCCTCTTCCCTTGAGCGTGTTTGAAAATGATGTTGAATGACCAGTCGCGTGGCAGAGATGAGGAAGGTCCTGTGAAGGATGAGTGGGAGTCAGATGGAAGCTGTGCTCTGGTTTGCCAAGGATCCATCTCTGAGCTAGGAGGACATGCCTCTGTATGGGCTCAGATGAGAGCAAGGATGCTTAAGCAAATGACTCCAGAGAAAAGTGAGCAAACCTGGAACTTACCCTAAAGAAGACAAGGTTGAGGGTGATTTTAAAAAGCAGATCTGGAGCAGGAAATGTCATTATACTAGGAATGAGGACCAGATGTTTTCAATCTCATCAGAGGACAGAGCAGGGAGGAAGAATGACCTTACAAAATAAGGCAGAACTGCAGGACAGTTGTTAAACCCTGCAACGAGGTATTCGATGGGGCTGTGGAATTCTCCATGAAAATAGGACCTTTGTCTAATAGGAGCATATGTGTGTAGCTTTTACTAAAAGTGAAGAAATTTGTGAAAGAAAAGTCTGCGAAAGGCTTAAAAGAACATTCTTCCTAAGTATCAGAGCCTTTTAACAGAAAGATCCCTTAGAAGTTTCACTGATAGTAACCACTGGCTCCATACAAATCAGCATCTGAATGAACAGCACAAAGTTAGTTACTGTTCTTTCTCCTCCATTCTCTTTCTAGTTCCTGAGACATGCTTTTAAACATACTGATTAGTCTTAGCAGGAACACAACAATCTCTCAATTACAGTTTCTCACTAATGGCTTTGTTCTCCTTCTGTTACAGACAAAAAGAGTTTATTAACCAAGATAAATGCCTTAGTCTTTGGAGATGGTCTGAAATTCTGTTCTGGCAATTTTAAGATTGTTAGTGAACTAACTGATAGCTGATAGGGTGTTGCTTAGGATTGAATGGAATGGAACCTTCCTTTTCTTTTTCTTATATGTTGCAGAGGGACCAGTCCTTGGAGAAGGATGTCATGCTTGTGAAGGTGGAGGGACAGCACAGGAGAGGAAGTCCCTCGATGAGATGGATTGATTCAGTGACTGGGGTAATGGGGGTGTGTTTGTTAGAGACAATAAGATTGGCACAGGATTGAACAGGGTTTAGGGCTGTTGTATCTAAGTTCGCTATGAGTTGCAGGTGACTCGATGGCACATAATAACAACAACATGTCTGATGAAAAGGAGGTCTAAATTTATTTTCTGACTTTTTTAAATAAAACACTGATTTGATAAGAAATTTCAAACAGGGATTTTGCAAAATGTCCATTATCTTTAAGATGGAAATATCCACAGGAACTGGATAGCTTCACACCAAAATTTTAATAAGGAAACCAATGATGAACTGACCATTATATAGTTAGAACAAATAATGGTGCAATTTATATTTCCTACCATTCAAATCAAAGCTAATGTTTTAATTATTATAATGACCACGTGAAAGAGGTTCAGTTGCTAATTGCAACTGAGTACACAGGTGTCAGTTGATTAATGAGTACAATTAGCAAGAGAGTTGTGCATTTTTATCAGTTACATTTATTTGTATTTCTTTTAATCAATTAAATTGATGTTTTATAATCTGTCATAATTTTAGTGACATTTTTATTGATTTGGTAAAAAATGTTAGCCATATAAAAGCAATGTTTATTCAAAGAGAAATTAAATTCATACATTACATACGTCTTCTCATGGTCCAGTGGCTAAAGCTGTTTGCTGTGATAATACTTTACTTGGTACACTCCACTTTCACTGCTTTTATGTTTCAAATAATTTTTAAAATAAATAAGTAAGAAGAACTTCGGGGAATGGGAAGACCCGTGATATTTATCTGTTTCATCTATCCATTTGCTTCTTGTGTTTGCTAGCTGTCATCAAGCCAGCCCTGGACTCATTGCAACCCCAAATACCATTACGAGCCTTAAGAGTTTTCATTGGCTAATTTTAGGAAACAGATTGTCAGGCCTTTCTTCTTTGTGTGTCTTAGTCTGGAAGCTATAATGAAACTTGTTCAACATCATAATGTCCTGCAAGTCACCACTAACAGATGATTGGTGACTGTGCATCAGAATTGATCCTAAGAGTCTCAGAAACCAAAGCAAGCCAAACTCATTGCCTGCGATTAAGAAGTGACTCATAGTTTACCCTCCAATCGCTTTCCAAGGGTTTAAACTGCACTAAAGGAGATTTCTCTTTTTTCTCCCATGGAACAGCGGGTGGATTCAAACTTACAGAGAGGTGTGGGTGAGCTTTGGTAGACTATAGGGCCAGAATTTCCTCTATTATGAAGGCAAAAATTCTAGTAATGAACTAACAATTATGTTAAGCAACCAACCAACCAACGAACCAACCAAACTCGTTGTTGTCAATTTGATTCTGACTCATAGCAACCACTGGGCCAATTGGCAGCATCAGGATAGATGGTGAAGGGATTGAGATTGTTGACAGCTTCAGTTTGCTTGGCTCTACAGTCAACACTCTCAGCACCAGCAGCCTGGAAATTAGAAGACGTATTGCCATGGGAAAGTCTGCTGTTAGGGACCTATCCAAAGTACTGAAGAGCAATGGTGTCTCTTTGGAGACTAAGGTGTGCCTGATACAGGCCATGGTCTTTGTCATCAATTGTTATGTATCAGAGAGTTGAACAATGACTAAGGAGGATAGAAGGAGAATTGATGCCCTTGAGCTGTGGTACTGGAGAAGAGTATTGAGGGTACTATGGACTGCTAGGAAAACAAACAGATTCATCCTGGAAAGGGTCAAACCAGGCTGCTCCTTGGATGCAAGGATTCTAAGGCTCCGTCTAACATACTTTGGACATGTTGCAAGGAGGGACAGGTCCTTGGAGAGGGACATCATGCTTGGTAGGGTGGAGGGACAACGCAGAAGGGGAAGGCCCGCTATGAGGTGGATTGATTCAGTGACTGGGGTAATAGGGATGGGTGTGTCGGAGATGGTGAAATTGGCACAGGACAGAGCAGAATTCAGGGATGTTGTACACAGGATCACTATGAGTGGCAAGCAACTCAATGGCACATAACAACAACAACAACAAAGCAACCGTCCATTCTGTTTCTGAGACTGTAAACTTTTATGGGACGAGACCGCTCACATTTTTTTGTTGAGTCTCTCACTCAATTCATTGTCATCCAGTCAGAAACAAATCTAACTGTGGGGTTTTGGATGCTGTAAATTGATAGGAAGAGATTGTCCATCCATTTACTGCAGAACTGCTGGGGAATTCGAAGTATAAGAGAGGCACTGCCTTTGGTTTAGTAGTGTAACTCCCTTCGGACTCTGATACCAGAGTTCTCTTCCTAATGGATTAAAACTCTTCCTTATGTTTATAAGAAATACAAACACAAACTATACACATAGATTTCACCTAATAGTATCCAAAGAAATCAGATCTACTATATCTGTGGGTAAAATTGCTGGAGAAGCTCAATATCAGCTGTGAAAACAAGGCCAGGTGCTGATTATGGAACAGACCACCAACTACTCATATACAAGTTCAAGCTGAAGCTAAACAGGAACCAAAATTTGCCCTTGAGTCCATACTACTTCAATTTCAAAACTATCTGAGGAACAGATTTGAGATCATGAGCACTAATGAGAGAAGACCAGATGAGCTGTGGAAGGATATCAAGAATATCATCCATGAAGAATGCAAAAGGTCATTACAAAGACAGAGAATGAAGAAAAGACCAAGATGAATGTCAGATGAGACTTTTAATATTGCACTAGAGCTCCAAGAATTCAAAGGGATGAAATCAAGAAGTTAAGAAGCTGAACAGAAGATTTCAAAGGACAACACAGGAAGACAAAACAAAATATTATAATGAAATGTGCAAAGAGCTGGAGTAAAAAAATCAAAAGGGCCAAGCCCTTTTGAGGAACTTCAGACCAGATACAAGCTTCGAGTTGCAATACTTAAAGATGCTGAAGAAAGAATATTGTATGGTCCAGGAAGCATTAAAAGAAGATTAAATGAGTATAGATAGTCACTGTACCAAAAAGAATTGGCTGGCACAGAATAATTTCATGAAACAATGTATGAGCAAGAGCCTGTGGTGATGAAGGAAGAAGTTCAAATTGCTCTGAAGGAACTGGCAAAATGAACATATTTCAACTGATGCTGCCCTGGATGTGCTCACCAAGCTGTGCAAAGCTATCTGGAGGAAACCACCTGGCCAACTAGCTGGAAGAGATCTATATTTGTTCCCATTCCAAAAAAAGTTGATCTGACAGAGTGTGGAAATTATAAAAAAATATTAATATCACATACAAGAAATGTTCTGTTGAAAATTATTAAAAAATGACTGGAACAGCACATCAACAAAGGACTGCTAGATGTGCAGGCTGGTTTTAAGAAGAGATTGTGGCACTAGGGATTTTATAGCTAATGTTAGATGGATCTTGGTTGAAAGTAGAGAGTACCAGAAGAGTGTCTATCTGTGCTTCAATGACTATTCAAAGGCTTTTACTGTGTGGATCGCAACAAACTATGGCTTAACTTTGTGAATTGGAATCATAGAACACTTGATTGAGTTTACATGAAACCTATACTTGAACCAGGAGACAGTTGTCAGAACAGAGCAAGGAAATACTGTGTCCTATCTCCATAACAACTCAACCTATATGAGGATCAGATCATCTGGAAGGGTAAGCTCTATGAGGAGAAATTTAGCACCAGAATTGGAGGGAGACTCATTAAAAACTTGTGTTATGCAGATGATACAACCTTGCTTGCCAAAAACTGAGGATAACCTGAGACATTTGTTACTGAAGTTCAAGGATTGTAGCCTTCAATATGGACTGAAGTTCAACATCAAGAAAATGAAGATTCTCACCATTGGGCCAAATGCCAGCAACTTGATAGAAGAGATTGAGATTGTGAACAACTTCAGCTTGCTTGGCTCCAGAAGCCAAGAAATCAAAAGAGGAATTGTATTTGGAAAACTTGCTTTTAGGGAACTCTCCAGAGTACTGAAGTGCAATGATGTCATTTTGGAGACTAAGATGTGTCTAATCCAGGCCATAGTCTTCACAATTACATACCGTACATCAGATGATAGAATAAGAATCAATACCTTTAAGCTGTGGTGCTGGAGAAGAGTACTGAATATACCAGGGACTGCTAAGGGAACAAACAGGCTCATCCTGGAAAGGATGAAACCAGGCTGCTCCTTGAAGGCAAGATTTTGAAACTTTGTCTGACATATTTTAGGGATATTGAAAGGAGGGACTAGTCCTAGAGAAGACCAATATGCTTGGAAAGGTGGAGGGACAGGGCGAGAGAGGAAAACCTTGACTGAGTTGGATTGACTCAGTGACAGGGGTAACTGGGATAGGTGTGTCAGAGACAATGAAGTTGGCTCAAGATAGAGCAAGGTTCAGAGCTGTTTGTACATAGGGTTGCTGAGTTAAAGGCAATCTGACAGCAAATTACAACAACAACATAGTTTTCCTACATCCATATTTCCACATTCTCATAGGAAGAAAAGAAAATTTATTCACAGGTGAAAGGATAGCCAGAATCACATATGATATATAATGTATAAGAAGCTTAAGAAAAAGTAGACTGCTTTCTCAGGAAGTCCATGAATTTGGATATTGGTCAGATGGCGGCCTAGTGGGTAAGAAACTGTACTCCTTACCCAGAGGCTGGCAGCTCATATGCACCAGTTGCTCCCATTAGTGAGAGAAAGGTGAACAGTCTCTTCATATAGGATTAATTCCCTCTGAAACTCCACTGGAGAGCTATGAGTTTGTTCCAACCCCATAACAATGAGTTTGAAATAGAAAAAGAAGAGGCGAAATAAATGAAACAATGAGAAAATGGAGAAGTGAGAAAAGAAGTAAAAGAGTATAAAAATATAAATGTTTTAATTTGGTAATATTTTGTTATTCTTTTCCATGTAACTCTCTATAATAAGTTGTTATTGTTAGGCGCTGAGTCAAGTATGACTCATAGCTATCCTATGAACAAAATACCTGCATCCTGTTATATCCTGTGCCATTCCCCACACTTTCTGACATGCAAAAGCCCATTGCATCAGTCACTGCATCAATTCACCTGGTTGAGGGTCTTTCTCTACCTCACTGATCTTCCACCCTTCCCAGCATCATGTCCCTCTCCAAGGAATAATCTCTCGTAAGATCAGGCCCAAAGTGTGTGAAGTGAAGCCTCGTCATTCTTGCCTCCAAAGAATATTCTGCCCCATCTCCAAGACATGTTTGTCTGTTCTTTTGGCCATCCATGAGTTCAGTGCTCTTCTCCAACACCATAGCCCAAAGGCATCAATTCTCCTTCCGTCATCCTTATTCACTGTCCAGCTCTCAGATGCACAGCAAGTATTTGGAAAAGCTATGACTTGAATTAGACACATCTAAGCCCTCAAACTGACATCATTACTTCTCAATAATTTGGAGAGTTCAGTAACTGTAGATTTTCCCTGTGAAATTTGTCTCCTGATTTCCTGACTGCTGGTGCCAAAAGTGTTAATTGTGGATCCAAGCAGGATGAAGTCGTTGACAATTTCCTCTCCTTCCATATGATGTTGCCAGTAGTAAGAATCATTGTCTTCTGGACATTGAGATGCAATCCATACCAAAGGCTATTATTTGGTTGGTTTTTTTTTTTTAAATTTCAGTAACAATCAGATGTAAGTTGATTGGGGTTTTGATTTAGCTAGCAATCAGCTCTGGGCTGGAAACCTGTTATTTAAATCAATCAGGACAAGATGGCAGGCCTATGTATTTTAAATTAGGCTGGGTCCTGCTTAAAAGTCTCCAGTTTAGAGACTCTTGTGTATTGTTGTTGTTGTATACTGTAGAGGAATCGACCCATAGCTGATCCTCAAGCGGGTTTTCAGAGACAGTTAATCGCAGGGGAGGAGATTGCCCATCCTTCTTCCACTCTCTCATTTGTTTTTTGGTTTTTATTTTAATGAAAGTTTACAGAGACTTTGGATTTCCATGCGTTCATTGTTGCACACATCTTCCCTGCCCACCCCTCCCCCAGTTCACTTTTCTCTTTGAAAAAAAAAAGTGCTTTCATTGTTATACAGTCCCCTCCAGTGCACTCCACTCTGCAGTTTTCATTCTGAACTCTTGTCATGACAATAATACCTAATCATATATCCCTTTTAAACTGTTCTTTCCCACATCTGTTTCAATGCACTATACATTATTTATCCCTTCATTGTTTTCCTCCAACTCCGATGTCAGTCCCACTTTACAACAGTGGCACTATGTAGTATTAGTCCTTTTGTGACTGAGATATTTCACTCAGCATAATGGTCTCCAGAGTCACCCATTTTGTATAATATTTCATTAGTTTCTTGTTTTTCAATGCAGCATAGTATTCCGTTGTGTGAATATACCACAGCTTCTCTCTCCATTCATTTGTTGATGGGCACTTGGGTTGTTTCCAATTCTGCTTTTGTGAACAAAGTCACAATAAACATGGGTCAGCATCTATCTGCTTGGGTGGAGTTATGGTTTCTTTAGGGTTTATTAGCAGTAGTGGAATTGCTGGGTCAAATGGTATTTTTATTTCCAACTTTTTGAGAAAGTGCGATGCTGCCTTCCATAGTGGTTCATTTGGAAAGAATCCCCGACTAAGTAAAGGTCTCCTTAAAAAGAGAAACAAGGTATGAGGCATCTCACTCCCTGATTTGAAATCCTACTACATTGCTGTGGTGGTGAAGACAACATGGTACTGGCACAATGACAGACACATAGATCAATGGAATAGAATTGAGAACCCAGAAATCAGCCCATCTGCCTATGGTCAACTGATTTTTGAGAAGGAGATTGAATCAGGTAAGTGGGGAAACAACAGCCTTTTTAACAAATGGTGTTGGCAAAATTGGAAAACCATCTGCAAAAAAACTCAGGCAAGACCCACACCTCACTCAATGCACAAAAACCAACTCAAAGTGGATCAAGGACCTAGGACTAACCAAGGACTATAAACTTCATTAGAGAAAAGCTTGGAAGAACTCTGGAAGCAATAATCCACAACATAAAATGTGTTCCAAGAATCCAAGCAACCAAGAGAGGATAAAATAGATGAATAGGATCTTCTAAGAATCAAATCCCTATGCACATCCCAAAACTTCTCCAACAGGGTAAAAAGGGAAGCCACAGACTGGGGGAAAAAATATCTGGTAATGACATGTCTGATAAGGGACTTATCTCTCAAATTTATAAAATACTTGAGCACCACAACAATAAAAAAACCTAACTGAAAAATGGGCACAGAATATGAACAGACACTTCACCAAAGAAGACATTCAGATGGGCAACAAGTACATGAATAAATGTTCAAAATCTCTAGCTCTAAGAGACATGCAAATAAAAATTACTATGAGATATCATCTCACCCCAGTAAGAATAGCAAAATTTAACAGAACAGCTAACAACAAATGCTGGTGAGGTTGCAGAGAAACTGGAACCCTTATTCGCTGTTGGTGGGAGTTTAAAATAGTCTCTCTCTTGTGAGAAGCAGCTGGATTCTCTATAACATGTTTACCTTAAAATTTGCCTTCTAAAAAAAGATTAAACAATCTTTTATACTTTATAATAATTTAAAATTACAAATTGACAAGGACCTACAAAATTTTACACATGGAATTATCACCCTGCTGTTAAATAATGTTTCTGAAGTGAAAATAAAAGAGATTGTCTGAACTATTCAGACAAATCTGTTTTTGATTGAGCTTTGTAAAATCAGAAGCAATTTGTAATGGTTGAACTCTGAAAATACCCTAATTATTTTGCATATATTTTAATAGTAAAATATGTCTAAAAATAGCAATAATTACTCATGAATTTTTAGCCATTCGGTGATTTTTATCAAAAGTTTCCACTGACTTTGCTTCAATTCAAAAAAGGAACAATTCCATGACAAAATTAATTTGCAAAGAAGAATATGTGACCAAATTATTTAACTTTTTCCTCTTTCTCTTTCAAGCCATTCCAATTTAGTTTTATGTTTCCCAGATAGGTATATTTATGTGATCATTTCATGGTTTTCAACATTTGATAGCTTTCAATCAATTGTCAATGCTTGAAACATATTTTCAGATAAATAGAAGTAATTTTTAAAAAATAGAGTGAAACTTTTCTTTGAGTGCAGTTTAATAATTTAGACTGTGTTCCCAGTGGCTTTTACACCATCTGACAGTTCAGGGGTGAATTTTTGGCTGGGAAGGCTCAGTTCTGTTCTGATGGAAACCATGTGCTGCTCAGTAGTTTCTGGGACTTTTGACCCTAAAATCAGCTGAACTTGGGTTTTGTGAGGTTCTGTTGTTCTTGGAACAGAAATATAAATCTCTATTTGCAAGTTTTGAAGATTTGCTGGGGTGTATTTTCTGTTACTAAAATACTATCATGTACAGAATTAATCAAGGAACTCCCAGACTACTACATTTCACAGATTCTCAGATAGCTTGAAAATGTCTTAAGCTACCTTAGGACTTTTTCCTTAATTTGTGTGTAAATACCACCCATGGCTTTATTCATTGACACCTTAATTGAAGGACTGATGTGTTTAGATTTATTTCTGAGTATGAAATGTAGTCTGGGAATAAAGGATAATGAAGTAAAGTCAGCTCCTTTCTGCAGATTTATTAATATCCTTAGTAATTACCAGAGACAAATTGTGGGACAACACATTAAACTGTCAAATTGTCTAAAAATTATCACAGTTTAAAAGTTTCTTATTGTGCAAAACCAATGAACATCATTGACAAGGGTCACTATCTCTCACCATTCAATTCTGTAACACACTTAATAGAAAATTTTGGAAAGGAAGAAAAAAAATAGTGTTGCATTCATAGTTAACAAAGCATTTTAAAGTTCTGTCCTGAAATACCCTGAAGTACAATGTTGTAAGTGACAGGATATTATCTATACCCATACAAGGAAGACCTGTTAATACAATTATTATTTAAATATACTCATGAATGACTAAAATCAAGAAGAGAAGATTGAAGATTTTTACCAAATTTTGCAATCAAGTTGACTTCTAATTGGCCAAATAGGTAATCAAGATGTGTTAATGATAATTGGAGACTGTTGTTATTTTGCACTATCGAGTTGCTTGTGACTCATAGCGACCCTCTATGCAACATCTCTGAACCCTACTCTATCCTGACCCAGCCTTATCATCTCTGGCACACCTGTCTCCAGTACCCCAGTCACTGAGTCAATCCATTTCATTCAGGGTCTTCTTCTTTTGTGCTATTCCTCTACTCTCCCAAGCATAAGGCCCCTCTCCAAGGACTGGTTCCTTCTTGCAGTATGCCCAATGTGTGTCAGACAAAGTTTCAGAATCCTTGCCTCCAAGAGGCAGTCTGGTTACACCCTCTCCAGGATAAACCAGTTTGTTCTCTTAGCAGTTCATGGTATATTAAAAACTTTTCTCCAACACCACACTTCAAAGGCATCAACTCTCCTTTTATCATCCCTAGTCATTGTCCAGCTCTTTGACACACAGCAAGTAATTGCAAAGACCATGGCCTAGCCTAGATCAGGCACACCTTAGTTTCCAGACTGACATCATTGCATTTCAATACTCTGGAGAGGTCCTTGACAGCAGATTTTACCAATGCAACAATGAAGAAGGAATGGTATGTAGTCAGGAAGTTTTGGAAACAAAAACGAGGCTGAAAATAAAATGATCAAACTTTGCATGTTCAGTGTTTGATCATCACAAATACCTTTTTTAAAACAAAAAGGGCAACTTTACACATTGATGTCACCTGATGGACTGTATGGAAATTAGTCTAAGTACATCCGTGGAAGGAATTACTGAAGAAGTACAATATCAGAAGTCAAAACCAGGCCAGGTGCTGACTTGTAGAACAGACTATCAATTACTCATGTGCAAACTCAAATTGGGGTTGAAGGAAATGAAAACAAGTGCATGAGAACCAAATTATGATTTTGAATTTAAAAATCATTTTAAGAAAAGATTTGAAGCACTGAACACCAATATCAAAGACCAGATAAATTGTGGGATGACATCAACAATATCCTCCACTAAGACAGGCAAAGATCTCTTCCTATAAAAGCCATAAGAGAAAAAAAAAAAAACAAAATACATGACAAAAGATACTCTGAAAATTGCACTAGAACATCAAGAAGCCAATACACAAGGAAAGAGATAGTGAAGTAAAAGAGATAAAAAGATAATTTCAAAGGGCAGCTCAAGAAGACAAAGCAAAGTATTATGATGGAATTGCATACAGCTGGAACTGGAAAATGGAAAAGGAGAAACTCAGCATTTCTCAACCTGAAAGAACTGAAAAGTAAGTTGAAGAGTCAAGTTGCAATACTGAGAGATGCTATGGGCTAAATCTTGAATGATCCAAGAAACATCAAAAGAAGATGGAAGTTAATACACAGAATCACCATACCAAAAAGAATTAACTGACAGTGAAATATTTTGGAAGATCACATGATCAAGAGCCAATAGTAGTGAAGGAAGAAGTTCAAGCTACACTGAAGGATTGGCCAGAATAAGACCACTGGAATTGACAGGATATCAATGGACATATTTCAAATGACAGATGCAGCCTTGGATGTGTGCACCAGTCTATGGGAGAAAAATTGGAGAGCAGCCTCCTGATCAACAGACTGACTGACAGAGATTCATATTTACTCCCATTCCCAAGAAGGGTGATCCAATAGGTATGGAAATTATTGAACAACATCATTAACGGCACATACAAGAAAAATATTACTGAAGATCATCCAAAATGTCTATAACCAGTACATAGAGAGAGGATAGCCAGAAGCTCATGATGGGTTAAAAGAGGCCATGACACAAAGGATATCATTGCTGATGTCAGAGGAATCCTGATTAAAAACAAAGAATACCAGAAGAATGTCTGTCTACTTCTGCTTTATTAACTATGCAAAGTAATTTGGTTGTGAGAATAACAAATTATGGTTAACAAGGAGAATAAGAATTCTAGAACACTTAACTGTGCTCATGTAAAACTAAAGTTTAGACCAAGAGGCTGTTGTATGAACAGAGCAAGGGAGCATTGTTGTTATGTGCGATCCTATGTACAACAGCTCTGAACTCTTCTCTATCCTGAGCCAATCTTACACCTACCCCCACTACCCCAGTCACTGAATCAATCCATCTCATTCAGGGTTTTCCCCTCCTGTGCTGTCCCTCCAATCTCCCCTGAATAATGTCCCTCTCCAAGGACTGGTCTCTCCTTACAACATGCCCTAAGTAGGTCAGACAGAGCTTCAAAATCCTTGCCTCCAAAGAACAGGATGGTTTCACCTTCTCTGGGACAAAACTATGTTTTCTTTTTGCAGTCCATGGTATATTCAATACTCTTCTTCAGCACTCCAGCACAAAGGCATCAATTCTCCTTCTATCCTCCCTAGTCATTGTCCATCTTTTGGATGCAAAGCACCTAATTGAAAAGACCATGGCCTGGATCAGGCGCACCTTAGTCTCCAGTCTGATATCATTGCTCTTCACTACTCTGGAGATGTCCCTAACAACTGACTTTCCCAATGCAATTCGTCTTTTGATTTCCTGGCTGCTGGTACCAAGAGTGTTGATTGTGGAGCCAAGCAAACTAAGGATGTTTACAATCTCAATCTCTCCACTGTCTGTCATGATGCTGCTAATTGGCCCAGTAATGAGAATCTTTGTTTTCTTGATGTTAAGCTTCAATCCACATTGAAGGCTGCAGTCCTTGACCTTCTGCAGCAAGTGCTTCAGGTTCTCCTCAGTTTTAGCAAGCAAGCTTGTGTCATCTGCATAACACAACTTGCTGGTGAGTGTTCCTCCAATTCTGATGCCACATTCCTCTTCATAGAGTCCAGCTTCCTGGATGATCTGTTCCCCATATGGATTGAAAAGATGTGGTGATAGGACACATCCCTGGTGTACACCCTTCTTGATTTTAAATCACACAGTGTTTTCTTGCTCTATTCTGACGACTGCCTCCTGGTCCAAGTATAGGTTTTGCATCAGCACAATAAACTGTTCTGGGATTCCCATTCTTTGTAGAGTTAGCCACAGTTTGTTGTGATCCACATAGTCACTACGTGATTTAAAATAAAGAACAGTGTGTGTCAGGGTTGTATACTTTCTTCATATCTATTCAATTTGTTTACTGAGCAAATTATTTGAGGAGTTAGATTCTGTGTAGAAGAAGGTTGCATCAGGATGGAGGAAGACTCATCAATAGTCTTTTTGATGTAGATAGCACAACCTTGCTTGCTAAAAGTAAGGAATACATGAAGCACTTAATGTAGAAGATCTAATGCTGGAGCCTTCAATATGGATTGCATCTCATTGTCAAGAAAACAGGCACTTTCACCACTGGACCAATAGACACCATAAAGAAAGATTAAGAAAAATCAACAATTTCATCTTACTTAGATTCACAATGAACACCCTTGGTACCAGCAATCAGGAGATCACTGCACTGGGAAAGTCTGTAATTAGGGCCCTCTCCAAATTAAGGATCATGAATGTCAGTTTGAGGACTGAGCTGCACCTAATTCAAGCTATGATCTTTTCAATCACTTGCTATGCATCTGAAAACTATATCATAAATAAGCATGGAAGATGATTTGATGCATATTAACTGCGGTTGTTAGAGTAGAGTAGTGAATATCTCATTGTCTATCAAAAGAACAAACAGATATATCTCGGGGAAGATGTAGCCAGAGTGATCTTTGGAGGTAAAGATGACAAAGCATCATCTCACATACTATGGGAAAGTTCTTAGGAGAGACTATTCCTTTGAAA
Organism: Elephantulus edwardii; assembly: GCF_000299155.1. Classification (NCBI taxonomy): domain Eukaryota; kingdom Metazoa; phylum Chordata; class Mammalia; order Macroscelidea; family Macroscelididae; genus Elephantulus; species Elephantulus edwardii. Next base: position 8,829,699 of record NW_006399752.1, read on the forward strand.
AGAACTTGGAAAGATGATGGTCCATTAAAGACAGGAAGACCCTCAACCAGATGCATTGATATAGTGACTGCAGCAATGGACTCAAGTGTGTTAGAGATGGTGAGGATAGGACCGAATTCAGATCTGTTATTTATAGAGTCATTCACTGTGGGTTTTATTTGACACCACCTAACAAGAGTGCAAACGGTCATTGCAAAGACAGAAGAGGAAGAAAAGACCAAAATGGATGTCAGAAGAGACTCTGAAAATTGCACTGGAGCGCAAAGAAGCCAAAGCACAGGGAAGAATTCAAGATACTAAAGAGTTGAATAGAAGATTTCAAAAGGCAGCACGGGATGACAAAGCAAAATATTACAATGAAATG
>NW_006399752.1:8831602-8838825 GCF_000299155.1 Elephantulus edwardii
TCATGCTTGGGAGGGTGGAGGGACGGCGCAGGAGAGGAAGGCCCTCTATGAGGTGGATTGATTCAGTGACTGGGGTAATTGGGATGGGAGTGTCAGAGACAGTGTGATTGGCACAGGACAGAGCAGAGTTTAGGGCTGCTGTACATAGGGTCACTATGAGTCGCAGGCGACTCGACGGCACATAACAACAACAAACAACAACAAACAACGACAGCAACTTGTATTTTATAGATAAATGAACAGTTGTTAAATCAGACACATGGAAATCCCAGACTTTCCAAAGCTGAGGTCTTCTAAAAATAGACTAGCAGAACATCTTTTTTTTTTTTTGAGGTGACTTCATGGATTCATACTATCAACTTTTTAATTTGTGACTGAGACATCTGTAACTACTCCTGATTATGTCAGTTTATCTTATTCTGATATATAGGATGAAATAGTTTACTAACTTTGATTTTCATGGAGGATTATTATATTATGCATCTTCTTACTCTTTGTTCTACTTTTAGGCTCACAGAGCAAGTAGAATGTTACTGTTAGATGCCACCAATTGACTAAGACTCAGAGAAACCTTGCAAAGAATGCAATCTTACCTTACCCTATGCTGTCCTCAGTAGCTCTGCCACGTTAGAGCCCGTCATTACAGTCACTGTGTCATATTGTTTTGTGGACGGTCTCCCTCTGTTTTTCAACTCTCCACCTTTCTCAGCATGACACTTCCAGACAACAGGTCCAAAATGAGACAGTTTCACCATCTTTGTGTCTAAGGAGCACCTTGGCTGTAATTCCCCCAAGACAGATTTGTTTATCCTTTTGTCAGTCCGTGGTATATTCTGTATTCTTCATTAATAAGACGTATTGCCATGGGAAAGTCTGTTGTTAGGGACCTCTCCAAAGTACTGAAGAGCAATGGTGTCACTCTGGAGACTAAGGTGCATCTGATACAGGCCATGGTCTTTGCTATCACTTGTTATGAATCAGAAAGTTGGATAATGACTAAGGAGGATAATAAGAGAATTGATGCCTTTGAGCTTTGGTGCTGGAGAAGAGTATTGAGGGTACCATGGACTGCTAGAAAAACAAACAGATTCATCCTGGAAAGGGTCAAACTAGGCTGCTCCTTGGAGGCAAGGATTCTGAGGCTCTTTCTAACATACTTTGGACATGTTGCAAGGAGGGAGAGGTCCTTGGGGAGGAACATCATGTTTGGTAGGGTGAAGGGACAGCGCAGAAGGGGAAGGCCCCCTATGAGGTGGATTGATTCAGTGATTGCGGTAACAGGGATGGTTGTGTCAGAGATAAGTGCGATTGGCACAAGACAGAGCAGAGTTTATGGCTGCTGTACATAGGGTTGCTATGAGTCTCAAGCAGCTCAATGACTCATAACAACAACAACAACCACAATTCAAAGGTTTTGATTCTTCTTTGATCATCTTTTTCATTGTCCAACTTTCAGATGAATAGGAAGGAATTGAAAGTACTGTAAGTTCAATCAGGCCCACCTCACTCTTTAAATACACTCTTGCTCTTTAGCACCTTGGAGATATCCTTGACAGCAGATTTTCCCAGGAGTGCTATGTTCTTTCTTAGGCCCTTCTGACACCGTGGTACTCTTCTGTCCAACACCTCTTTATTTTTGCTTTTCATAATGTCACTATTGTTACGTGTTATCAAGTGAGAACACACTCACAGCTGAGTTTTGTGTAGATACTCAGAGTCAGTAAATTGCACATGAGAAGATTACCCAGCTTTATCTCATAAAACAGACAGTGTATCCACGCCCCATTCTTTTGGGATGGCAGCACTGCTTCCTTACAACTAGGCTAGCAGAGCTCCCTTGCTTTTTGTATGACAAATGATAAAGATGTCTCTGCGACATGCTTGCTATGTGCCGATGGTGATGAGACAGTAGCCTCAATCCCTGTTCTCATGTAGACTAAATCTAGACTCTGGGAGTGAATCACAGGATGTGCCCCCTTCACTGACCCAGGGAAGTCTGCGTGTTAGCTGTGAGGCTGGAAAAATTAGTTGAGAAAGAGAAGGAAAACTGGACTGTCACTCTACTAAGCTCCTATTCCAATAAATTGAAAGGACTTCTGGTAGTCAGTAATGTGTCTCATGGCTAACAGTAAAGCCATATGTTTCCATCAGTCTGAATTTACCAGTAACTCAGCGGGAAAAAGATAATGGGAGTAAGATGGGCAGTCTCCTCCCATTAAGTTTTACAGCCTCTGAAACCAGATGGAAGTTTACTATGAATCAAAATTTATGCAAAGGCTATGAGGTTGGTTTTGAATATTACAATAAATTTTAAAAGGAGACACTCATTAGGATAAACAGTTTATATTGGTTTTAATAACAAATCTTTACCACTATTGATGAATAGTTTTTACATGTAATATCCTTGAACTAGATTTGCATCACATTTATTCTTTTGAGTGATGTCTACATACTAATTCATTTGCCCTCAAATATTTGATATGGCCTAAAAAAAGACTTTTATTAAATCCATTTAATTACTTCTTCATTAACAATAGTATTTTTTGTTTCTTCTCCTTTTCTTTATCCTTATTTTGGTAGTAAATGAAATTTGACAGCTCTGTACTTATTTCCTAGTCTCTCTCTGTTTTTCACTGTTACAGAGTCAGAACTCCCTCACAGCTGAGTCTTCAGTTAGTTTTTAGAGGTATATAAATTGCACAGGAAGACAATGAACATCTTTATGCCTCCAAAGAGCGGGTGGATTCAAACTGACTGCCTTTGGGTTGTCAGTGCACCTCCATATCAACTAAGCTGCAAGAGTCCTCTATGTCTTACTTTACTTAATATGTAATTAATAACTGGCAGCTTTATGAATCTGTACACCATTTGAAACTTCAAGTCTAAAACTTACTGCCTCTGTCTTTTTTGCTGGGTTTTTTGCCCCTACAGTGTTAAAAAAGTTACTAAGAAGAAAATGGGAAGAGAATAAATGGAACCTGGGACTTTCCTTGCAGTAAGTTGGCAGATACACACAAAAGTAAGATCTTCTGAAAATTAACTAGTAACACAGCTGGGGAAAGGGAATTTAAAATGTTTCAAAACTTACTCGGCATTTCTTCCACCTGGCAGCTAGAACATCAGCATGTATGAGAGCCCACTCTGCTTTAAATCCCTTCCACTCCTAATTTACTGCCAATTTAAGGTCCAGCAGGCCTAAATCTGTCACCCGAAATAAATTGGATAGCATCAGTGTACTGGGATGGATTTTTTTCCCCTTCTCAAAGATACTTTGTTCCAAGAAATATAACGCCTTTTTATTAATTTCTGAGCAAAAATGTATGTAGTGTTCACAGAGCATGCCAAAATACTTTAAAAATGACACTATGGAAAATCATTAGCCAAGCCCTTTGTAGCTTTTTAAGATAGAATTTAAATACGTTCTCAGGCATTCTCCTAAAAACAATCTTTATCTGTTTCTGCCTGGGACTGATTTTGATTCTGCTACGAAAATCTCAGGGTGGAAATTTCCTGAGCAGACAGCAGGTCATGCTAAATTAGAGCCGTCACTCCTCGTGGGGGTGGGGCTAGTGGTGGCAGGAGTTAAAGAATGTAACTGAACTTATTTCTCATTAGTTACATACCCATAAAACGTTGAAGAGTAACATTCTAATTTCCCAGTTCTAAAAACAGTGGATCAATCTTTCCACTCAGCTTCTCACAGCAGCATGGAAGCAAATAGATAGCCCACTTATAACCTGTTTTAGAAATACTTTTTATTCTTTAGGAACAAGAGAGTTCTTTTTCTTTAATATTTTCCCCAAATCCTTATTATCCTTTGCATGACATGCGATCAGGATATCAAAAGCAGATATATGAAACTCTATAAATAGAAGCTTAACATTTAAACCTAATTGAAATACACACAGAATTTTGTTGGAAAAGGTGATTCATGCAGACTGAATCACAGACTTCCGTGTCTACCTCTTATGCCCTCTTTGATTATGAAAACAATCTTTTCTTGTTCTCCCTTCGTTATTCACGTCAGTGGACATCCCTCAAATTACAATTTTAATGCTGAGACTTGATGTAGGGTGCTCCTAAGTTGCGTATGACTCGTAATGACTCTATGAACAACACAACTGAACCCTGTCCTGTTCTGTGTCATCTTTATCATATCTGACATATTTGAACCCACACTACAAATAATAATTATTCAATACTGGAGAGGAAGCCGCTGATAGACTAAGGGATTCTCTAAGGTGCTTTGGCTTGTTTATGGTTTTGGTTTTTTAATGACTTTTGTCCTTCTCTCAACATTTAAAAAGTTCTCTTTCGGGCTCCTTTTTTCCTTTATTCTTTTTCTTTTTTCTTTTTATTAATTTTAATGAAAGTTTACAGAGAATTTGGATTTCCATTCATTCAGTGTTGCCCTTTTCTCCTTGCCCATGTCTCGGTTCAGTCTTCTCAATGAAAAGAGAAAAAAATTTTTTTTTCATTCTTACACAACCCCTACTCTCCAGTCCACTTCACTATGCAACCTTCTTTCTGGACTCCTGTCATGACAATAATACCTAATCATATATTCCTCCTAAACAGTTCTCTCCCTCATCTGTTTCAATAACATATGCATTATTTATCCCCTCTTTTTTAGTTTCTCTCTAACCCCGATATCAATCCTGCTTTTGACACTCTGTAGTATTTGTCATTTTTGACCAAGATATTTCACTCAGTATAATATCCTTCAGGGTCACCCATTTTGTATAATAATTCATGAGTTCCTTGTTTTTCAATGCAGCGTAATATTCTATTGTGTGAATATACCACAGCTTCTCTACCCGTTCCTTTGCTGGTGGGTACTTGGGTTGATTCTAATTCTTTGCTATTGTAAACAAAGCAGCAATAAACATGGGTGTGCATATATATGTTTCAGTGGCAGTTCTGGTTTCTTTAAGGTATATTCCCAGTAGTGGAATTGCTGGGTCAAATGGTATTTCTATTTGAAAAGTTTCTTTATTCTCTTGCTTTAAAATTTTTTCTTAGTAATTTTAATGAAAGGTTACAGAGACTTAGGGTTTCCAGTCATTCACTGTTGCACTTTTCTCCCTACCCATTCCCTTCCCCCAATTCTCTCTTCTCCTTGAAAAGAAAAAGAAAAACTCTTTTATTGTTATGCAATCCCTTCCCCCAAGTAAACACCACTGTGCAGCCTTCACTCTGGACTTCTGTAATGACAAGACTACCCATTCATATGTCCCTTTTAAACAGTTTCTCCATCATCTGTTTCAATACAATATACTACATTCCTTACCTCCTTTTCTGTCTTCCCTCAACCCTGATGTCAGTCCAGTTTTACAACAGTAGCCTTATGCAATATTTGTCCTTTTGTGACTTACATATTTCACTCAGCATAATGTCCTCCAGGGTCATCCATTTTGCATAATATTTCATGGGGTCCTTGTTTTTTAACGCTGCATGGTATTACATTGTGTGACTATACAAGAGCTTCTCTATGAATTCATTTGTTGATAGGCACTTGGGTTGTTTCCAGCTCTTTGGTAGTGTGAACAAAGCCGCAATAAACATGGGTGTGCATATACCTGCTTGGGTGGCAGTTATAGTTTCTTTAGGGTAAATTTCCAGTAGTGAAATTGCTGGGTCAAATGGTATTTCTATTTGCAACTTTTTGAGAAAGCGCCATACAGCCTACCATAGTGGTCGCACCATTTTACACTCCCACCACAGTGAATAAGGGTTCCAGTTTCTCTACAACCTCAAGCATTTGTTATTTGCTGCATCATTAAATTTTGCTATTTTTACTGGGGTGAGATGATATCTCATAGTTGTTTTGATTTGCATCTCTTAGAGCGAGGAATTTTGAACATTTCTTCATGTATTTGTTTGCCATCTGAATGTCTTCTTTGGTGAAGTGTCTGTTCATATCCTGTGTCCATTTTTCAATTAGGTTGTTTACTTTAATCTTGTTGTGGTGCTCAAGTATTTTATAAATTCTAGATATAAGTCCCTTATCAGACATGTCATTACCAAATATTTTTTCCCAATCTGTGCCTTCCCTTTTTGCCCTGTTGGAGAAGTTTTTGGATGAGCATAGGCATTTTCTTCTTAGAAGGTCCCATTCATCTCTTTTATTCTCTCCTGGTTCTGGTTTTTCAGGATTCTTGGAAGACTGTTTATGTTGTGGACTAGAGCATCTAGAGTTCTTCCAAGCTTTTCTTTAATGACATTTATAGCCCTTTGTTTTAGTCCTATGTTCTTGATCCACTTTGAGTTGGGTTTTGTATATGGAGTGAGGTGTGGATCTTGCTTGAGTTTTCTGCAGATAGTTTTCCAATTTTGCCAACACTATTTGTTAAAAAGGCTGTAGTTTCCCCACTTAACTTGTCAAAAATCAGTTGACGGACTGATATCCAGGTTCTCAATTCTATTCCATTTATCTGTGTGTCTGTCATTGTACTATGTTGTCTTAACCCCACGGCAGTATAGTAGGATTTGAAATCAGGGAGTGAGATGCCTTCTACATTTTTTTCATATTTTTAAGGAGTGGTTTACTTATTCGGGGCTTCTTTCCATTCCAAATGAAATTGGATATTGCCTTTTCCATCTCTCTGAAGAATGAAACTGGCGTTTGTATTGGGATTGCATTGGTCGTGTAAATTGCCTTTGGTAGTATTGCCATTTTCACAACATTGAGACTTCCTATCTATGAGCAAGGTATATTTTTCCATTTCTCCAGGTATATTTTTGTTTCTTGTAGTAAAGTTTTATAATTTTCTTTGGAAAAATCCTTTGTGCTTCTGGTTAGATTTACTCCCAAGTATTCAATTTGTGATTAGCTATTCTTAAGGGTATTGTTTTCCTTAGCTCTAGAGGAAATGGGCAACATCAAAACAGAATCAACTAAAATAAAAATGTTACCATTGGGATATTATGAAAAACTATACTCAAATAAATACGAAAACCTAGAGGATATGGACAGATATTTAAAAATTCACAATCTACCTAAAGTGACACAAACTGAAATTGAACACCTGAACAGACCCATTACAAAAGAGGAAATTGAAAAGGTAATAAAACAACTTCCAACCAAATAAAGTCATGGACCAGATGGTTTTACAAGTAAATTTTATCAAACATTTATAGAAGAACTGTCACAAATTCTACATAAGGCATTTCAGAAAATATAAAAAGGTGAAATTCTCCCAGAGTCATTCGATGAGGCAAAC
>NW_006399752.1:8838950-8840984 GCF_000299155.1 Elephantulus edwardii
AAAAAAAAAATAATTCACTGTGACCAAGTGAGATTAATAACAAGTATGCAAGGAAAGTTCAACGTAAGAAAAACAATCAATATATTTCATCACATTAAGAAAGCAAAGAACAAGAACCGCATGATCCTATAGATTGGTGCAGAAAAGGCCTTTGACAAAATCCAATACCCTTTCCTGATTAAAACAGTCAACAAAATAGGATTAGAGGGGAATTTCTTCAACATAGTAAAAAGTATATATGCATACCTGAGAGCCAACAATATTCTCAATAGAGAGAGATTAAAGGCATTCTCTGAGAATAGGAACTAGGCAAGGATGCCCACTATTACCTCTTCTATTCAAAATTGTATTGGAAGTCTTAGTGATAGCAAAAAGACAAGAGAAGGAAATAAGAGGTATCCAATTGGCAAAGAGAAGGTAAAATTATCTCTATATGCAGATGTTATGATAATATACTTAGAAAACCCTAAAGACACAGCAAAGAAAACTACTGGACATAGTTGACCAATTCAGTGAAGTGGCAGGATACAAAATCAACGTACAAAAATCAATTTATCTTTTTTTAAATTGAGATTTTAATGAAAGTTTATAGAGAACTTAGATTTCCATTCATTCATTTTTGCAAATTTTCCTCCCTGCCCACCCCTCCTGCATAGTTCCTTTTTCTCTTTGAAAAGAAAAAAAATCTTTCATTGTTATACTCTATTGATGCATTAAATAGACACACTTATGGTCCCTAACAATAACAACACCTACACAGACTATCAAATTAAAGCTCAAATGCAAACTGTCAAATTAAGGCTCAACTCAAATGTAAGGTCTAGTTTTGGTTTTGAAATATTAACTGAATTTAACAAAATGAATTTTATGTAAGAATAGTTTTGTAGGAAATGGAAAAGATTCAGCAGGGCTCTAAGAAAGGGTAATGATAAGCATAGATCAATGATGATTAACTTTATAATACATAATGAATGGGAGTGATTTTATGAAACACAATGTGAGTGAAGGATAATGTGAAACACAATGTATATAAACTTTATAAGCAAACCAATATAAAACAATTTTTTTAAAAAGAATAGTTTTTGTGGACATTAATGGTTTTAGTTCCTTGTGTGTTCTATTTGAATCAACAAAAAGATATAACTGCAATGGAAAATTATTTTAATTACAGATGAATTGTTGTTAGGTGCCATTCAGTCAAGTACTACTCATAACAACCCTATGAACAAAAGATCTGAACCTAGTCTGTCCTGTGCGATCCGCTCACACTTCCTGACACACAAGAGCCCATTGCAGCAATCACGTTGTCAATCCACCTGGTTGAAGGTCTTACTGTCCTTTGCTGACCCTCAACCCTTCCCAACATCATGTACTTTTTTTTCAAAGAATAGCACCTCCTAACAATATTCCTGAAGTATGGTAGGCAAAGCCTCATGATTCTTACCTCCAAAGAGCACTCTGGCTGTACCCTAAGATATATAAATTCATTTTCTTGGCCACCATGGAATGTTCAGTGCTCTTCTCCAACACTACGTCTCAAAGGCATCAATCTTTTTTTATCATCCTTATTCATTGTCCAGGTCTTGAATGTATAGCTAGTAATCAGAAAGACCATGAATGATATCTCTCCTCAATAATTTGGAAAGGTCCATAACTGCAGATTTTTCCATTGCAATGGGTCTCCTTATTTCCTGCCTGCTCGTACCAAAGGTTTTCATTGTAGATCCAAACAAGATAAAGTTGTTGACAGTTTCAATCTCTTCTCCATCCATCATAAAACTGCCTTTTGGTCCAGTGGTAAGAATCTTTGTTTTCTTGATATTGAGATGCAATCCACACTGAAGGCTGTATTCCTTGATCTTCTGCAACAAGTTCCTCAAATTCTCCTTATTTGCAGCAAGCAAGGTTTTATCATCTGTATAACACAGGTTAGTTAAACTTGTGTTAACACTTTAACTAATGCTTACCTCCACAATAAGGGATTTATCTTTAACTGCTCCACAAATTGCTGTCTGTCAGATACTCCTCTAAATC
>NW_006399752.1:8843784-8869322 GCF_000299155.1 Elephantulus edwardii
TAGGAAAGAGCAGGGTTTAGGGCTGCTGTGCATAGGGTCGCTATGAGTCGGAAACGACTTGACGGCACATAACAACAACAACAACCCAACTCTCAGATTCACAGATAGTGATTGAAAAGATCATGGTTTTAATCAGGTGCACCTTAATCTTTAAACTAACATCACTGACCCTCAGTAATTAGAAGAGGTTCCTGAGTGCAGTACAATATACTTCTTGATCTATTGATTACTGGTACCAATAAGATGAAGTCATTAACATTTTTAATCTTTTTCCGTCTATCATGATATTGATAGTCCAGTCGTGAGAAGTTTTCTTTTCTTGATGTTGATATGCAATCTATGTGGAAGGCTACAATGTTTCATCTTCTGCATCAATATTTCAAGTCCTTCTTTCAGAAAGCAAGGTTGTGTCATCTGCATAACAAAGATTATTGAGGAGTCTTCCTCCGATTCTGATGCCACATTCTTCTTTATAAAGTTGAGCTTCTCAAATAATTTGCTCAACATACAGATTAAATCGGTATGGAGAAAGGATACAATCCCAATGAACTTCTTTCTTAATTTTAAACCATGTAGTATCCCCTTGCTTTGTTCTCAGAATAGCCACTTGGACTAGGTATCAGTTTCACATGAGCATAATTCAGTGTTCTAGGATTCCCATTCTCTTAGTTTTAGCCATATCTTGTTATGATCTACGCAATCAAATGTCTTTGTATAGTCAATAAAGCATAAATAGACAGTCTTCTGGTATTCTCTGTTCTCAGTTCCAATCCATCTGACAGTGGCTGTGTAATACTCCTGGTGTCACAACCTCTTCTGAATCCAGCTTGAATTTCTGGAAGTTTCCTGTCTATGCAATGTTCTAGACATCTTTGAATGATCTTCAACACTATTTTACTTGCATGTGATATTAATGATTTTGTTCAATTCTGTTATATCACCTTTCTTTGGAATGGGAAAATATATGGATCTTTTCCAGTTGACAGGCCAGGCTGTTGTCTTCCTAATTTCTTAAGCATAGACTGGTGAACACATCTAGGGCTGCATCTGTCATTTGAAACATGTCAATTGCTATTGCATAGATACCGGGGTTCTTATTTTTTGCTAATGCCTTCATTGCAGCATGAATTTCTTCCTTCCTTACCATTGGTTCTTGATCATATAGTATTTCCCAAAATATTTCAGCCTCTGCCAGCTCTTTTGCTTCTGTGCCTTGTATCTATCTTCTTTTGGTGCTTCCTGCATCATCTAAGATTTTGCCCGTAGCATCTCTCATTTTTTGCCACTTGAATTTTAAATTTGGTTTTCAGTTCTTTCACCTTGAAAAATGCCAAGCAAGTACTCCCTTTTTACTCTCCAATGCCAGGTCTCTGTATATTCTGTTATAATAATTTGCTTTGTCTTCTTTAGCTGTCCTTTGAAATTTGTGTTCAGCTTCTTTACTTCAACAGCTCTTTTCTTTATCTTCTCAACACTCCAGTGCAATTTTCATGGTTTTTTCTTACATTTACTAGGACTTTTTCTTTATTCTCTTCTTAGTAATATTTTGCTCTTTTCATGGATAAAATCCTTGATGGCATCCTACAACTCATGGTCTTCAATCACGGGTGTTCAAAGCTTCAAACCTGTTAAGATGATTTATAAATTCAGGTGGGATAGACTTAAGATCATATTTTTATTCTCACAGCTCTGCTTTAACTTTTTTCAGCTTCAGTTTTAACTTTCACACAAGTAATTAATGGTCTGATCTATATCTATCACCTGACCTGTGTTGACTGCTGATATTTAACTTTTCCAATAATTCCTTCCAAATATGTAGTCAATGTGATTTATAAACCAGTGGAGATTCCTATGTAGAGTAACCACTTTCGTTTCTTATAAAAGGCATTTGTAATTAATCAATCATTAAATATATAAAATTTGACCATTCTATATCCAGCTTTGTAACCAAGTCCTTACTTTCTGACTACTATTCCTTCTTTATTGCTTCCAAGTTCTACATTCCAGTCATCAATAATCATTAATACATTTTGAATACATAGATAGTTATAGTATTAGAGGTAGCACTCAGATTATAAATTAATCAAAATGAGAAGAAACAGCAGTAAATATCCTTAAATTGTTGGAACATGGAATGTATGAGATATGAATATTGGAAAACTATAAGTTGTGAAAAATGAAATGGCATGTATTAATGTTGACATCCTAGATGTTAGTGATATGATATTGACTGGCTTTTGTCACTTTGAATTAGGCAACTGCATTAGTTTACTATTGTGGGAAAACATTTGAAGAATATTGTTGCATTTATAGTTAAAAAGTCAATTTCTAGTTCTCTCCTGAGAACAATGTTGTGAGTGATAGGACATTATTCATACATAAAGAATACCTGTTAATTGACTATTATTCAAATATATGCACCAACATCTAAAAACACAAAGGAGAAAATGGAAGATATTTACCAAATTTTACAGTCTGAAATTGACCAAATGTGAATCAAGATGTGTTAATGATAACTGGTGACCAGAAAGCAATAAGAAAGTCTTGAAATTCACTAAGGGGAAAACGGTATGCATGGAAAACTCTGCCATGGTGCCCTTCAGGAAACTGGATATAGTAATAGGTGTCATTTTCATGTTACTGGGAATCTTCACTTCTTGGGAATCATGCAGTTCTAAAATGGAAATTGCCATGTGGTAGTGCTTAACCCAAAGAGACAAGGTGGTTGCAATTACCATAATCAGGCAGAGAGACAAGGCAACAATCAAAATGTTTTGACTGGCAATAAACTGTGGGTATGGCTAATTAATCACAATGGTCCCTATCATACAATGGATGAGATGCCAATGAGATATTACTTGATCTATAAATCTGAAGGCAGAAGTAGCTCCCATGAGTAAAATCCTGACTTGAGTTGCCTGAGGGGGAATTTATTACCTCTCTTACCTCATCTTCAGTATCTACATGAATTACAATGTTCCTCGATTGAAGAGGTTCCCTGAAAATCAACCTCCAGGAAAGACTAAACGCACTACAAGTCTTATCAAAGAACCTATGATCATAACCAGGGAGATTTGGTGGTTTATGGAAAGAATTTGCATTGCCAACTCAAAGCCATGAGGTCTGAATGCATCAGCCGTTGGGAGGGAGAAAGATGGGTGATCTCCTGTATGATTTACAGCCTTTGAAAATCCACTGGAGGGTCAGCTACAAGCGTCAGTTCTAACTTGATAGGACACAACAACAACAAGGCCATAACCTAGGTGAGTGACCGTATTAGTCATAATCCTGGTTGCTATACCCTAAGTGGGGAAAAATCAAGCAGCTACAACTTTAGAGGCTTATTAAGAAACATTGGTGGCACAATGTAATAAATAGAGATTTGTACACAAATATTCATAGCAGCATTACTCACCATTGCAAAAACATGGAAACAACCCAAATGTTCAACCACAAATAATTGGATTAAGAAATTTTATGGTACATTCACACAATGGAATACTGTGCAGCCTGCAAGAGCAATGGTTTTGTAAATTATTACCTAACTTGGGAGGGAATGGAGAGCATTATGCTGAGTGAACTCACTCAGTCCCACAAAGACAAAATGTGTATAAAACCATTCTTGTAGAATGAGTATAAGGATCCAAGAGGAGTGGGAGAGGGTGGAAGCAGAGGGATGAGGATGGGGAGGGGGAGATTTATCATGGGCTTGTACAATTTGATGGGTGGGAGGGTGAGGGAAATTGAAAGAATCTGATTTCATAAACAATGTATTCAAATTTTGTAGATAAACTAGTAAGAAATTAAACAAAAAATTAAAAATATGTAAAAACTGATAAAAAAATGAGTTGCACCACTAAGTCAGAGGCTACACTGCTCTAGCAGTTTAAACCCCCAGAAGTTGCCTAGAGAAAAATGGGCAATATTTCTTCCATGAGATTTATAGCCTCTGAACACCTTTTGGAAGGTCAGCTATGAATCGGTTCCAATTTGATGGTTATGAGGGTTTTTAACATGGAATGCTTGAGGAAGGAGCCCTAGTGGAAAATACTAGATTAAGTGCCGGGTAGTTCAAACCTTCCAGTCACCCTGTGGAGAGAAATATGAGGCAATATCCTCCCATTAATATTTATGTTCACAGAAATCCAAATAAAGATCACCATGAATCAGAATTAACTTGACTGCTCTGATCTCGGTTCTTCTGGTTAATGCTTGAGGAAGGTAAGAAAGCTGTAGGGTTATTATTCTCTACTTCCTGTCTTATGTAAATGTTGCATTTAAATCTGAAGTATTTCATCTCCACTGATGAAGTTCAAGAGACTAGTGATGAAATGTCTTATTATGGGCACCAATGAGATCTTTTCCCTCTTACACAATGGGTCCTTATCAAGGATTGCTCTTTCAGAGCAATGCTTACTTTACTAATCAACATTTCTCTTGCTTCCAAGGGTGACTAAGATCTTTTTTCTGCCTTCTTGTTCCTCACTTCTACTCTTCTTAGCTTGGATGTAGGGCATTTTCCAGGGAGTGCCCTTGGCTTTGAAGTTACTTTTCCAAACTTATTTCCTTTTTTTTTTTTGCTGAGAAGATTTGAGAGGACCTGCCTTTCTAATTTGACATTCAAATAGGAAAAATATTTCTGTTCAATGTGTTTGAACTTTTTACCACTTGCTATTTACATGAGTTTCCTGATATTTTTGGCTTTGTTTTTTTTCCCCACAAACTATGTTATAATACAGTGGTATCAATGTGTAATCCACAATGTGCAGTATTATTATCACTCGGCAACTGCCTAGCAGGCCAGAAATTTAGCCCTATTTCCCATTTACTAAGCCAGATATTCTAGGTGTTGGAACCAACAATCTCTGTTTAAATAAGGTCTCTGTCTCTGGTGGTCTAGTCTATACGAAGTTGTGCTTCTAATCTAAAGGGGACAATTTGCCTTCTGTGGTGGTGTTATGTCAAGTCACTTGTGACTCATAGCGACCCTATATACAACATCTCTGATGCCTGCTCTATCCTGAGCAAGTCTCATTGACTCTGATACACCTACTCCCGTTGCCTCAGCTACTGTATAAATCCAGCTCATCTGCAGTCTTCCTCTCCTGTGCTGTCCCTCCACCTCTCTGAGCATGATGTCCTTCTCAAAGGACCAGTTCCTCCTTGCCATGTGTCATAAGCATGTGAGATGGAGCTTCAAAATCTTAGCCTCTAAGGAGAAATTTGGTTTTGCTTTTTCCAAGATGTATTTGTTTTCTTGGTGATCCATGGTATCTTCAAGACTCTTTTCCAGCACCACAACTCAAAGGCATCAGTTCTTCTTGTTATCTTTGGGTATTGTCCAGCTCTCTGAAACATAGCAGGTAATTGTGAACACCATGGCCAGGATCAGGCACATCTTAGTCTCAGGACTGACATCATTGCTTCACAGTATCTGGAGAGGTTGTTGATGACAGATTTTCTCAGTGTAATTCAACTTCTGATTTCTGGACTGCTTGTGCCAAGAGTGTTGATTGTAGAGACAAGCAAGCTGAAAATGTTAACCTCAATTTCTTCTCCATCTATCATGGTGTTGCCAATTGGCCCAGTGATGAGAATCTTTGTCTTCTTGATGTTGAACTTTAATCCATATTGAAGACTATAGTCCTTGACCTGCAGCAAGTGCTTCAGGTCCTCCTCAGTTTGAGCAAGCAAGGTTGTGTCATCCGCATAATGAAGTTGTTGATGACTTTTACTCAAATCCTGATACCGCATTCTTTTTCATAAAGTCCAGCCTACCAAATGTTCTGTTCTGCGTATAGATTGAAAAGGTATGGAAACAGAACACATCGCTGACTCACTCCTTTCCTGATTTTGAACCCAGCAGTTTCCTTGCTCTGTGCTGAGGACTGCTTCCTGATCTGAGTGTAGATTTTAAAATGAGCACAATCTAGTGTTCTGTGATTTTTATTCTCCTCAAGAATTCTTAAGGATCCTGTACAATATACAGTCTCTAAACATCCTTCTGGAGGATTAGCTATGAATTGATTGCCACTTAATAATAATGAATTTGAGTTTGGGTGAGTTAATTAAGGGAGCTCCTGTAACCTAATCCATAGGATTTGATGTTCAAAGTCACTAGCATCACCGAGGACAAAAGATGGACATTTCCCTCCAGTGGAATTAATAGCCTCCGAAATCTGATAGATGAGGACTAGCTAACAAGTCAATTCCAATTCCAATTCAAGGGCAATGAGTTTGAATTTTTATGTTTTGGTTAGGTTTTATTATTATTTAGTCAAGTTTGTTTGAGAACTTGTGGGATAAAATAATATGAAGAGTAGTTTAGCACTTTAATATGTTTTAGAAGAATCCTACTGGGCAATTTAACCAGAAGGATGGAGCATTGAATTGAGCTGAATTCTGAGATCCAGTGAGAAGGTGGCAGAAAGTACGCTCAAGTTTTCTATGCTAATAGAGAAAGACACCTGATATCATACTGGGTTACAAGCAGTCTGCTAAACAAAAGGTCCTAGGTTTGAACATGCCAGGTGCTCTGAAAGAAAGATGGGCTGTTGGAAGTGGGTGTTTCCATTAGCACCTGAAGGAAGAGGTGGGGGGCGGGGGAGGAAGCCCAACTCCTTACCTCTTGTTTACATACTTAGCAGGAAGTGTGATCTGAGGAGCTGCCTCATCAAAATCATTGGGAAATTTGTCAGAAATACACTCCACAGTTGTTGAAACTTAAGTTCCTGGTTATTCACACCTAGAGTGAAATGAGAAAAGTTACTGGCCTGGTGAGAACCTGATAGCCATTAAATTACTATCTAGGTGCTTATTCCTATAAATGCTTTGGCTCTTTTCTTCACACTCCTCTGATACTTAAACAACCTTAATGGATTCAGGATCTGTTGCATTCATTGATTTTTTTAATATATATATAAGGGATTTGTGAGTGGAAGTATTAAGTCAAATGTAATGTGCCTTTACAATTGTTGTTGAGTATCATCAAATCAGAACACATTTGTAACTGACCCTTCAGCTCATTTTCAGAGGTAGTAAATTGCATGAGTAATTGCCCATCCTTCTCCCACAGAGTACCTGGTGGATTTGAACTACTTACCTTTGGGGTGCAGGGCAGCTTCTTATCATTAGGCCACTGGACAGATACTATATTGTTCACTTTGGCACTTAAGGCCCATTTTTCCTCACCAATAGTTTTTGTGAGAGTTCAAAATATGTTTCTAACCTTCTTGCATATTACTTATTTTTAAAACATTTAATAAAGGTTAAAACAGTTCCTTTTTGTTAATTTACATTACTTAATTACTAGGTTTAATTTGTATGTATATCATAAATGTTTATATACATTACATGATAGCTCTGATGGCCTCGTGGGTAAGAGCTTACACTGCCAACCCAAAGGCAGGTAGTTTAAATTTACAAGCTGCTTCGAGGGAGGAAGAAAATATCTCTTGTGATTTACAGCTTCTGAAAATTTGCTGGAGAGTCAGGTATGACAAGAATAAGTAAATAGGTGAATGCTACACACATACTACATGTGTATACACACAAACACACACATATATACCAGCCATCCCTACTTTTCTATTCCCATTCATGATATATAATGTTCGTCTCTTTTTCCACACTTTGTGTTGTTAGTCTATTTTTTATGTATAAATGGTTTTATGCTCTTGAGTTACATCTCAACATCAAGCAAACAAAAATCCTTACCAGTGGGCTCATAGGCAACAACATGATAGACTGAGAAAAAATTGAAGATGTTAATGATTTTATCTTACTTGGGAACACAATTAACACCCTTGGTACTAGCAGTTAAGAAATCAAAAGATGTGTTGCTATGGAAAAATCTGTCAAGGCCATCTCCAAAGTGCTGATGAGTAAAATCCTTATCAGATAGCACCAAATATCTCAAATTAGTATAGGGAAAATTTATTTAGTGGAAATTAGAATCTTAATTTCTCAGTCTGGAACATTCTTTTCTCAGTCTTTACAAGACTAGGGTCTAAATTATCACATCCTATCACTTTTTCATTCCTTATATTACTTAAGATTGTCTTCATACTGTTTAATTACTAGTAGGCAAGATTCAGGTCTTCTGTTCATAGGATTGCTATGAGTCAGAGTCAATTCAATGGCACCTAGCAACATCCTGAGATATATATATATATATATATATTTCTGTACTTTTGCCAAAACTATACAAAATATTTCTGATTTAGTCACTGATATATCTTCCCCAGCTCAAATAATGATTGTTGTATTAGGTGTTATCAAATCATCCTAAAAACTCAGATTGGAACCTTGCCCTATCTTGTGCCATCCTCAAGCCCATTGGTACAGTAATTTTGTCAGGCTATCTCATTGAATACTGTCCTTTCTTTTGATGAGGTTCTAACTTTACCAGCATGATGCCTTTCTTTGTTTCAAGGACTTGTCCCTGAAGAGAACATGCCTTGATTATGTGAGATGAAGTCTCACAATCCTTGCACCCTGCCTGTACTTCCTCTAAGGTTCTGTTTCTTCTGCAATATCATAATTCAAAGGTATCCATTCTTTTTTGGTCTTCTTTATTTGTTGTTCAAACAAATATAAACCACTTTCAATCCATTTAGTCAGACAGCTGTCCTCCAAATTTTCTTGCATAGACTGTTAAGCACACATAGGGCTGCATCTGTCAATTGAAACAAGTCAATTGGTATCCCATTGATTCCTGGGGCTTTATTTTTGTCAGTGTCTTCAGTGCTTCAATTTCTTCTTTCTTTAAAATTGGTCCCGCTCATTTGATACTTCCTGAAATGTTTCAGTGTCAGTCAATTTTTTTGGTATGGTTGTTGTTGTTGTTGTTATGTGCCGTCGAAGTCAGTTGTGACTCATAGCAACCCTATGTACAACAGCCCTAAACTCTGCTCTGTCCTGTGCCAATCACATCATCTCTGACACACCCATCCTGATTACCCCAACCACTGAATCAATCCATCTCATAGAGGGCCTTCCCCTTCTGCGCTGTCCCTCCACCCAACCAAGCATGATGTCCCTCTCCAAGGACTGGTCTCTCCTCACAACATGTCCAAAATATATTAGACGGAGCCTCAGAATCCTTGCCTCCAAGGAGCAGCCTGGTTTGACCCTTTACAGGATGAATCTGTTTGTTTTCCTAGCAGTCCACTACCCTTCACCAGCACCACAGCTCAAAGGCATCAATTCTCCTTCTATCCTCCTTGGTCATTGTCCAACTCTCTGATGCATAACAAGTGATAGCAAAGACCATGGCCTGTATCAGGCACACATTAGTCTCCAAAGAGACACCATTGCTCTTCAGTACTTTAGAGAGGTCTCTAACAGTAGACTTTCGCATGGTAATATGTCTTCTAATTTCCTGGCTGCTGGTGCAGAGAGTGTTGACTGTGGAGGTAAGCAAACTGAAGCTGTGAAAAATCTCAATCTCCTCACTATCCATCCTGATGTTGCCAATTGGCCCAGTGGTTAGAATCTTTGTCTTCTTGACATTGAACCTCAATCCATATTGGAGGCTGCAGTCCTTGACCCTCTGCAGCAAGTGCTTCATGTCCTCCTCCGTTTCAGCAAGCAGGGTTGTGTCATCTGCATAACGCAGATTGTTGATGGATCTTCCACCAATCTTGACCCCACATTTGTCCTCATAGAGCCCAGCCTCGCAGATAATCTGCTCTGCATACAGGTTGAAAGGGTATGGAGATAGGATGCATCCCTGGCCACGCCCTTACCAATTTTGAACCATGCAGTGTTCCCTTGCTCTGTTCTGACGACTGCCTCCTGGTCCAAGTATAGGTTTCACATTAGAACGATCAAGTGTTCTGGGATTCCCAGAAGACAGAAGAGGAAGAGAGACCAAAATGGATGTCAGAAGAGACTCTGAAAATTGTACTGGAGCACAGAGAATCCAAAGATGAGAGAAAAATTCAAGGTACTAAAGAGTTGAATAGAAGATTTCAAAAGGTAGCACGAGATGACAAAGTAAAATATTACAATGAAATGTGCAATGAGTTGGAGTCAGAAAATCAAAAGGGCCAAACTCGCTCAGCATTTCTTAAGCTCAAGAAACTGAAGAACAAATTCAAACCTCGAGTTGCTATAATCAAGAATGCTTTAGGGAGAATACTAATGATCTAGAAAGTATTAAAAGAAAATGGAAAGAATATACTGAGTCACTGTATCAGAAAGAATTGGGAAACATAGAAAAATTTCATGAAACAACATATGAGCAAGAGCCTATGGTGATGAATGAAGAAGTTCAAGCTGCTTTGAAGGAAATAGCAAAAAACATATTTCAGCTAATAGATGTTGCACTGGATGTGCTCTCCACGTTGTGCCAAGAAATCTGGAGAACAACCACTTGGCCAACTGACTGGAAGAGGTCTATATTTGTTCCCATCCCAAAGAAAGGTGACCCAACAGAGTTTGTAAACTATAGAACAATATCATTGATTTCACATGCAAGCAAGATTCTACTGAAGATTATCCAAAAACGACTGTAACAGCACACCAGCAGAGAACTGCCAGAAGTCCAGGCTGGGTTTAGAAGGGGTCGTGGTACTAGGGATATTATAGCTGATGTCAGATGGATGTTCGCTGAAAGCAGAGAATACCAGAGGAATGTCTATCTGTGTTTCATTGACTATGCAAAGGCGTTTGACTGTGGATCATAACAAACTTTGGCTGACTTTTTGTTATATTGACTGTATATTCCCTCTGTCTTCTTTTGATGCTTCCTAGATCATTCAACCTATTCAAATATTCACTCAGCACCTTTCAATATTGTGAATCAAGGTCTAAATTTGTTTTTCAGTCCCCTTTTTAGTCACAAATGTAAGCTGTATGCACACTCCATTATAAAACTTTGTCTTTTCTTCTCCAGATGTTGAAAGGTGATCCAACGGAATGTGGGAAACATCAAACAATATCATTAATACAACAAAATACTGCTGAAGAGCATTCAAAACCAATTAGAACAGTACATAAATAGGGAATTACCAGAAATTCAAGTAGGATTTAGAAGATGCCATGGCACCAGCAATATCACTGCTGATGTCAGATGAATCCTGGCTCAAAGTAAAGGGTACCGGAAGAAGCTCTACTTACTCTTTATTAACTATGCAAAATTTGACCGTATGGATCACAACAAGTTATGGCTAACATGGAGAAGAGTAGAAATCCCAGAACAATTTATTGTGCTCATACTAAATCTATATATTGTGTGAACAGAGCAAGGGAACACAACATGGTTTAAAATTAAGAAAGTAGTGGGTTAGAGCTCTCTTCTCTCTCCACACCTATTCAATATGTATACTGAGAAAATTATTCAAGAAGCTGGACTCTATGAAGAATGGTGACATCAAGATCATCAGAGGACTCAATACCCATGTTATGCAGAGGACAAATTCAGCAGACTTGTTGAAAATGAGGCATAGTTGAAGCTCTTGTTGCAGAATATGAAAGAATATAGCCTTCAATATGGATTGTATGTCAAGGTCAAGAAACAAAAAAAGGCTTTCTGATCACTTCCTATGTATCTGAAAGTTAGACAATGAGTAAGGATAACAGAAGAAAAAAACTGATGCCTTTGAGCTGTGGTGTTGAAGAAGACCACTGAACATCTCATGGACTGCTAAAAGAACAAACAATTAGTTCTTGGAGAAAGTGCAGCCAGAGTGCCCCTTTGAGGCAAAGATGACAGAGCTTCATCTCATATACTTTAGTCATGTTGCTAGGAGAGGCTTTTTCTTGGAGAGGAGCATGATGCTTGGGAAGGCAGAGGGTTGACCAAGGAGAAGACCCTCAACCAGGTAGATTGACACAGTGACTGTCACAAATAGACTCTACTGTGTCAGGAAGTCAGCTAGTTCCTCAACTTGAAACACTTTAATAATACCTTAGTTTTGAACAAAGTTCAATAAAATGTAGAGGAGGAAAAAAGAAAAAAAAAAGAAGGTAAGACCTGAATTATTGGCTTCTAGAATGGTCACAGCATCTTCACTTTTTTGCCCTTCAGTTCTGAAGCAGATTTTTGGTTCTATCACCGCCTGGTTTAAAAAAATCTTCACTAGTATCCTATTCTAGGTAGAAGTTAAAGTCCAGCTTCTCTGCTTTGTTTCCCTTATGTTTATCCCCATTGTTTCCTTTATGTCTTTTACTTTGGAGAACCATAATTACCTGTCCACTTGTTCTCTATGCTCTGTATTAGTCCTACTTGTCCAGAACCATGAAGTTTAAATCCTATTTCATTTATGTCTCTTTTCTTTAATTCCACCTGCCAAGAATAATCTTTTCACTGTCTGCATTGTTATAACATTTACCGTAACACCTTACCATTTGCTCTTTTTGAGGAATCATATGTATATATTTGTCTCATGTCTCTTTGAACATTCCTTCTACTGATGATTCATCAGTTGTTTAGAAACATCTAGCTTGGTGTCATGAACTATAGCTGGCATTCACTCAACTAAACTTTGTGTAAGAAAAGGCTGTCTACAACCATCAGAAAGTAATCCATCTCAGAATTTACAAAGTCAAACTAGAACTGAGGTCTTTTGTCTACTGCTGGCTTAGTGAGGATGACCAGCCAGTCCTGAAATAAATGAATTAAGTTCCAGAAGATGGAGAAGCACAAAGCAGAGAGACCTAGAGGGAGATGATCACACCATGTGCTGACTGTTTTGCCCAGAAGGCTTCACAGCCTTTAATTAAACATTTTAACCATGGGAGGCAAAAGATGGAATGTGCTCCTAATTAACGCTTTTACCTCATTATGCTCCCAGGCCAGGAAATATAATAACTGCCTAAGAATTTAGAAATCATTTCCACAGAGATCATGGCTGAGGCGTTTCTTTTTTGGTGTTTTTTGTGTGTGTATTTTCTTTTGGTTTTTTGCATGAATCTCAGTTACTGAGCTTCAAAGAAACTTGTGCTAGTAGCAGAGCTGCTATGAAGCAAAACAGCAGAGCTTAGAGAGAGCATTTATATTCAGATATATTTACATGAAAAACATTACCTCATCAGAATCTTTTCTATCCCCCACACCAATCTTAAAACGTCATAAAAACAGAGTACACAGATGTACACACATAGTTATCATGGAGCTGATTCTAAGACAAGACAACTTAATGTGTGTCTGAGTGAAACTGTATTCACAGGCTTTTTCAGAGGCTAAATTTTCAGAAGTAAATCTGGGTAGACTTGAACCACAAATCTTTGAACTATCAGCTTAGCACTTAATCATATTCCACTTAAGATTCCAGTAGTTTATAGCATGGCTGCAATACACTTTATGGTTATGTTCTATAGATATTTATAGAAGAAAATTGTTTATGTCAAGACTATAGTTTACACATGAAGCATAGTAAATGTGGTTTTAGGTACTCTCCTATCTCTGGATGCATAAAGACAGAAGAAGTATTACATAGTAGTGTTTTAGAAGACTATTGAATATATGCTTTGGACTTGTCAAAAGAACAAATAAATCTGTTTTGGAGGCAGTGAAATCAGAGTGTTCTCTAGAGACAAGGAGAATAAAACATTCTCACATACTATATTGTTAGGAGGGGGTCAATCCTTTAAAAAATGACTTTCTGCTAGGAAAGATAGACAGTTGAAGAAAAAGAAGATGACCCTGAACAAGATGGATTACCACAATAACTACAATAATGGGTTTGAATGTGATGCAAATCATGATGATGGCATATGATAGGGCAAAGTTCATTAGTGCTGGGTCATAATGACTTGCAGTCAACTGGATGGCACCTAACAACAAAATCAACTGTAAGATGAAGAATATCTAAAACTTCTATAGTTTAAGGGGCAGTTCAAGAAGTGAAAGTAAACTATAGTGATGAAATGTACTCAGGTTTACAGTTATAAAACTTAAACGGGAAACAAACAAAGGTATTTCTCAAAATGAAAGAAGAGAAAATTCAAGCCTGTTATTGCATTACTGTACAGTTTTATGAGAAAATAATTGAATGATACAGAAAGCATCAAAAGAAGATGAAAGGAATACACAAAGTCACATACCAAAAAGAACTGACATATGTTGAACCATTTTATGAGGTGACATAAAATAAAAAATGATAGAATGTGGAAAAAAAAAAGAGATTCTCATGGCATTTATAGCTTAGTGAAAAACAGATCTTTTAGAACTGATGAAATACCAACTGAGATTCTTCAAGAAATGAATGTGCTATTGGACGTGTTAATGTATCTATAACAAGAAAATGGAGAGACAGCTACTTGAACAATTGAGTGAAAGAGATTCTTATGTGTAACCATTCTAAAGAAAGATATGAAACAGAATGGGGGAATAACCTGGTTAAAGTTAGGTGGCTACTATCAAAAGTAGAAAATAGGAGTGGGGGAAAAAGATACATACCTGCGTTTTATTGACTATATGAAAATATTTGATAGTGGGTCATGATAAATTGTGGATAACATTATGAAAATGGGAATTTGGAACATTTGATTGTGCTCATTAAGAACTTGTATATGAATCAGACAATCATTTGACTCAAACTAGAATAAGTTTATGTTTTTCAAAATTAGAAAAGATATAAAACAGGACTGTATAATCTCACCTTATTCCTTCATATGCATTCTGAAAAATAATCAGAAAAATTGGGTTACATGAAGACTAATAGAGTATCATATTTGAAGGAAGATTTATGCAAAAAATGTGGTAAATACAGATGATAGAGCCTTGGTTGTCAAAAACTGGTGATGATTTGAAGGATTTACTGGTGGTGGTGGTGGTGGTGTGGTTGTTATGTGACATCGAGCTGCCTGCGACTCATAGAGAACCTATGTACAACAGCCCTAAACCCTGCTCTATTCTGTGCCAATCTTATTGTCTCTGACACACCTATCCTCATTACCCCAGTAACTGAATCAATCCATCTCATAGAGGGTCTTCCCCTCCTGGGCTGTCCCTGCACCCTCCCAAGAATGAAATCCCTCTGCAAGGACTGGTCCCTCCTTGCAACATGCCCAAAGTTTGTCAGACAAAGCTTCAAAATCCTTACCTCCAAGGAGCAGCCTGGTTTAACCCTCTCTAGGATGAACCTGTTCATTCTCCTAGTAGTCCATGGTATATTCAACATTTTTCTCCTAGTAGTCCATGGTATATTCAACATTTTTCTCCAACACCACAGCTCAAACGCATAAATTCTCCTTCTATCATCCCTAGTCATTGTCTAGCTCTCTGACGCATAGCAAGTGATTGTAAATACCATGGCCTGTATCAGGCTCACCTTAGTCTCCAGACTGACATCATTGGATTCACTAGTGAAGATCATAAAATGAAAACCAAAATTCTCACATCTGGACATCTCAGTACATAAGTATCAGTGAAGGAAAAAGGAAGTTGGTAATGCATTTGTATAAAATATTAACGTCTGAGGAAATATTAGTAAATAAACCAAATATAGTATTATACTGGGAATATATAATGCAAAATATCTCTTTAACATCTTAAATATAGAGATAACATTTTGATAACTACAGCTAGAATGCATCTTTGGAGCAATAATAGCAAGATTTTAACTCACTTACCTTGGACATATTTTATGGTTTAAAATGAGGAAAACAGTGTGTCAGGTATGCGTCTTGTCTCCATACCTCTTCAATATTAATTCAGAACAGATAATTTGGGATACAGAATTATGAGGAGGAATGTGGAATCAGGCTTGGAGATAGATTCATCAACAATGTACATTATGCAGATGACACAACCTTGCTTGTTGAAACTGAAGAGGACCTGAAGCACTTGCTGTGGAAGGTCAAGGACTATAGTCTTCAATATGGATTGAAGCTCAACATCAAGAAAATGAAGATTCTCACCATTGGGCCAATTAGCAGCACCATATTAGATGGAGAAGAAATTGAGTGTATTAACAATTACAGCTTGCTCAGCTATACAATCAAGACTCTTAGTACTAGCAGTCAGGAAATCAAAAGACAAATTACACTGGAAAAATCTGCTCTCTGGGACCTCTCCAGAGTACTGATAAGCAACGATGTCAGTCTAGAGACTAAGGTATGACTAATCCAGGCCATAGTCTTAGCAGTTACTTGCTATAGTCTTCACAGTTACTTGCTATGCATCAGAGAGCTGGACAATGACTAAGGATGACAGAAAAAGAATTGATGTCTTTGAATTGTGGTGCTGGAGAAGAGTCTTAAACATACCATGGACTGCCAAGAAAAAAAAATAGTTCTGTCTTGGAGAGGATGAAACCACGTTTCTCCTTGGAGGCTAGGATTTTTAAGCTCTCTCTCACATACTTTAGGCACATGGCCAGGAGGTAACGGTTCTTGGATGACACCATTCTTAGAAGAGTGGAGGGACAGTGCAGGAGAGGAATGGGCCAAAGGGGCTTTGTGTCAAAATTAGTGAGACTGACTAAGGACAGGGCAAGGTTCAGAGCTGCAGCTCATAGGGTCATTATGGGTAACAGGTGACTTGACAGCACATAACAGCAGCAATAACAACTACTACCAGAAAATAGCAATTACTAGAAAAGGACATCCTGGTTGATGATGCAGAGGATTAGTGAGCCTGGTAGAAGACTTCAACTGGAAGGATCGACACATTATTCAACTAAAGGACACAAATGAGTTTGAAGATCCTGCTGAACCTGGCAACATTTCATTCTGTTGTTTATAAGGTCATCATGACTTGTAAATGACTTGACAGCTACTTCATGTTGGGTGCCATCTAGTCAAATGGGACTCATAGTGAATCATGACTAGCGCCATCCTCCCAATCTCTGATATTCTCAAGCCCATTGTGACAGTTACGGTGTAAATTTTTCGCATTGAGGAGGTAAAAGATTCCATGAGCTCTGGAGAGATGCCAGCTTTAATCTGGCAGTGATACTAAGCTGCTTTGTGAAGCTGACTACATTGGACTGATTAAAATGATGAATAATTTGGAAGTCAATGCAAAACAGTTTCTGAACCATTTTTCAATCACCTGCTGCTACAATCAACAATTATAACCCTTTAAAAATCTGCTAAAATATGCTCTGCTTTGAATTTTATCATTTTATTTCTATCAATTAAAATTAAGTAAAAACATAGAGTGAATACATTTTGGAGCATAAATATTTTATTTCAGAAATACTTCTAAAACTTTCTTCACTTATAGTACAAATTCTTAGGAATAACTGTGTTATCAACTATATGTAAAGACAGAAGAAAGAGCAATCTAAAAATAGTCGATACATAATAGCAGCCATTTTCTTTTCAATTTTGGTTTTGTAGGAATATTTGTCTTTGGAAATTTATTGAAAACTATGAAAAAAATGAGTCAAGATAATTACTGATGAGGGAATATTATGTATTACTGAAAAGTAAAATCTTGACAGCAAACAACAGAAGTACCAGCAACCATAGTTGATGATTCTGATTGTTCCTTCCTTAGAAATAACTGTTCAAAAGAGAACAGGCTGTTCTTTTCACACAGTACTCATTTAAAGTTTGAGACTCAGGAGAGGAACTGCCCCTATTTGCTAAAAAATCTGCTATGATATCTGCTCTAGTCTCCTTAACAGAAATTTAGGTACTACTCTTTTTGAAATTAAACATGCCGGAGACTGATATGGATAGAAGACAGACTTATCATTCCAGAAAACAAACTTCCTTTAAGGTAACTCCAGCTTACAGAGCCCTTAGAAGATACGCGTTGTTGTTGTTGTTGTTGTTGTTGTTGTTGTCGTCATGTGCTGTGGAGTCCCCTGAGACTCATAGTGACTCTAGGATACATAGAAGCCACATTAAATGTGCTATAGGGAACTCTGGTGAAAATAGTCTGTTACACGTTGTGGTGCTAACCAAAAGGCCTCCAGCATCTCTTTAACCAAGGGAAAAGGATGACTAGTTTCTTTTTGTTAAGGTGTATAGCATCAGAAAACTAATCACTATGAATCAGTCACTATGAATCAGAATTGACTTGATGGTAGTGGATTAGGAATGTGGGTTTTGGGTTTGGTTTGGTTTTTTTTGTGTGGTTTTTTTTTTAATGTAGTGTACACAGATAGATACTGAAGAGCAGTGGTGTCTCTCTGGAGACTAAGGTGTGTCTGATACAGGCCATGGTCTTTGCAATAACTCCTTATGTATCAGAGAGTTGGACAATGACTAGGGAGGATAGACGGAGAATTGATGCCTTTGAGCTGTGGTGTTGGAGAAGAGTATTGAGTGTACCATGGACTGCTAGGAAAACAAACAGGTTTATCCTGGAAAGGGTTAAACCAGGGGCCAGGTGGTTAGGAATACTAAATTTGCACACACTCATTGTGAAGCCAGTTAATATACTTGAAAATTAATGTCTTTTTGTTGTTATTGTTGTTAGATGCCATTATGACTCATATCGACTTTATGAAAAATGTAACTGAGACTTGTCCTATCCTCTGCCATCCTCATCATCTCTAATATACTACAGCCTGTGGCTGCAACCACCATGTCAATCCACATCATTAAGGCTCTTCCTCCATTTTACTGACACTCCACCTTTCCAAGCATAATATCCCTCTCCAATGAATCGTCTTTCCTTGCAGCATGTCCAAATTATCAGAAACGAAGCCTCACTATCCTTCTGGTTGCACCTTTTCCAAAACATATATGTTTGGTGTTTTGGCTGTCCATGAGATATTCAGCACTCTTCTCTAACACCCCAACTCAAAGTCATCAATTCTTATGTCATCCTTACTCATTATCCAGGTCTCAGATGCATAGCACATCATTGAAAAGACCATGGCCAGAAAAAGAGCTCTGATAGATTAACGGCAAGGAAGCATACCGCCCATACAAAGGTATACTGGTTCAATCCATCATATGTTGAATGGAAGAATAAATGATAAGTAGTATTTCCCCATGCAACTGAATGCCTCTAAAAACCCAATTGTGGGTCAGCTCAAAGGTACACAACAACGTGCAAATACCAACTCAGCATGGACTGAATCAGGCCCACCTTAGTCTTCAAACTGACATCATTGCTCTTCAGAGCTTTGGAAAGGTCCCTGACAGTGGACTGTACTTTTATGTAGAAAGATTTGTGTTTTATATTTGTTTTTGTAGAAAATAGTAAAAGTGAATTGAGCAGCGTGAAGTGCTTTCAACTCTGGTGGTCTCACCCATAAGAACTTGTACTGCTAATCTAAAAGTTGCTCCAATTAGTGGTTCAAACCCACCAGCTGCTCTGTAGGAGAAAGATGGCAAAATCTCCTCCTCTGTAATTTGTTTTTGTTATGTGCCGTCAAGTCACCTGTGACCCATAGCAACCCTATGTATAGCAGCTCTGAACCCTGCCCTGTCCTGAGCCAGTCTCATTCATTCCAACCCATCTACTCTCATTGTTCCAGTTACTGTATCAATCCTTCTTATCAGGGGTCTTCCTTTGTTGAGTTGTCCTACCACTCTCCCCAGCATGATGTCCTTCTCCAAGGATTGGTCCTTCCTGTCTACATACCCAAAGTATGTAAGACTGAGTTTCAAAATCCTAGCCTCCAAGTAGAAACTTGGTTTCATCCTCTCCAAAACAGACCTATTTGTTTTCTTGGAGGGCCATGGTATGTTCAAGACTCTTCTCCGGCACCACAACTGAAAAGCCTTAATTCTTCTTCTGTCATCTTTAGTCATTTGTCCAGCTCTCTGGTGTTTAGCAAGTAATTGTGAAGACCATAGTCTAGATTAGGCACACCTTAGTCTCTAGCCTGACATTTTTGCCTTTTAGTACTCTGGAAATGTCTCTGACAGCAGGTTTTCCCAGTGCAATTCGCCTTTTGATTTTCTGACTGCTGGTATTAAGAGTCTTGGTTTTGGAGCTGAGCAAGCTGTAATTGTTAACAACCTCAATCTCTTCTCCATCTATCATGGTCTCCCAATTGGCCCAGTGGTGAGAATCTTTGTCTTCTTGATGTTGGACTTCAATCCATATTGAAGACTACAGTCCTTGACCTTCTGCAACAAGCACTTCAGATTATCTTCAGTCTCAGCAAGCAAGGTTTGTGTCATCTGAAAATGTTCAAGGTTTGCTATAAGTTGATTCTAACTAGACAGCAACAAAGTTCAAATCCATCAGGTGTTCCATGGAAGATAAATGGACAATCACTCCCCATATTATTTAAGGTTCTGAAAACCTACGGGAGGGTCAGCTATGGGTTAGTTATAACTTGACAACATATAACAGCAACAAAAACAATACTTGATTATTCTGAGCTCTGCTTCCTTGTATTAACTGCAATCTGATTTAAAAATTATGCAGTCTGCTTTATTGAACAATATTATTTGTAGGTAATTTCACCCCCTCAATTTCTGAGATAAATTCTGGTTTATTTTCCCATGATGGTAGTGATGGTTCAGTAGGAGAATTAATGTTTTCTATGGGAGAACAGAGTTTGATTCCTGGTCGGTGTGCCATATGTACACCTACCTTCTATCAGTAAGTAGAGGCTTTCTTTTTGCTGCGATGTAGGCCTGGCCTCAGCAGAACTTCCAGATTAAACAGATTAAGAAAAAAAGGCCTGGTGATCTACTTCTAAATACCAAGCAAAGAAAACTATATAACCCTTACACTGCCCTGATCTTATATCTGGTGTCTCCATGAGCTGGGACTGCAAGACAGCGGGTAACAACTGTACATTTTCGCATAAAGTTAACATTCAGTGTTACTGAAATTTAATTACTGTTTGAAGTGCACTGTAACACACTATTACTTAATGACACTGTCTGAAAGTAGTGAAAAACTCCATGACCTTTGCATTGTTAACAAGGCCTTGCTTGCATGTTACTTTATAGGAGTGATGAGTTATTTTGCTGGCATCTATGCCCCCAAATTATGAGGTTATGAAACTTTCATGAACATAACCTTTATGAAAGTTCATCTTTGTCATTTAATATGTGTTCTTTCACCAGATACCCTCCCTCAATTAATTTTGTTAAATGTAAATCATGATTGAGTTGGCATAACAAAGGGCATCTGTTTGTCGTTCAGAGAATCATTTCTTGGAATTAAAATGTAATTTGTGTTTTCTATTTTTGCTCTACCTCTAAAGTCAGTACCATTGTAAATATTTTTTTTCTTATCATATTTGGGCAAGCGTTTACAAAACATACTGGTTTTTCAAGCAGTAATTCAAACACATTTTTGTCCTACATCATTAATTACAATACCCATAATATCTGACCATTCAATATTCTGTATTGCCTTTCCCCACACCCACCATAATAAGTGTTTATTATTTGATACTGTTACTCTACTCTCACTTGCCTCCCTGCCATAGTAATGAAGCTAAAATGTTCTATCTGTATATAAACCTTTCTTTAGCTTTCTATACTGATTGTCAATATTTGTCATTTTAGTGACTGGTTTCTTCAGTTCAGCCTGATGTTCTTTAGAGTCATCACATTGCTCTTCCATATTGCATAGTACTCCATTGTGTGGATGCATCACAATTTCTTTATCCACTAATCTGTTGATAGACATTTGGCTATTTCTATATTTTTTATATTGGGACTAAATACTACAATACACATGCATGTGCATGTGAATGTATCTGTTCATTTTCCAACTCTTATTTCTTTAGGATATGTACCAAATATTGGGATTGCTGGGCCCTTTAAGGACATGCCAAACTACTTTCCATAGTGTTTGCACATCTTAACAGGAGATTGGCCCACCTTTGTGCCTTGTAGCAGCTGGTGGATTTGAACTGCCAGAGATGTGCATCCTTTGGGTTAACAGTGCAACTTAGAATTGTCTACATCACCAGAACTCCCTCAGATAATAGTGAAAAACAAGACAAGCATCATGTTGGCTTCTGATTTTTCACTAAGCACTTATCTGTCAACAAACACTCTCGCCATACAAATAGACACAAAAACACTTTAAAATATTCCAGAATAAAATAAAGTTTTGTTTCAAACACTTTAAAAACTGTCACATATTGTAGGGGCAGAATAATAATTGTACATGAATAAAATTATTTTTACATTGAAAAGGAGGCTTTTTATGTTTTCTTAAAAAATAAAGCTTTGGCTGAAAATACCAGATTCGCTATCTCTGGAGGGCTGAACCCTACGGACATCAGGTTGATCGTCTGGCTTTTAAAGTACCTCCTTTCCCCTTCAACTGCTTCCCAAAAAGAAAACAAAAGTAAGTCAGTTTTCTGAAGTGGAACATTTGAACAATTGTTCACATACTACTTTTATAATCTTCTCCCTTTTTATCCTTAACTTTCAAAAGAATTAGGTTTTTAAAAACCCTTCCAAGTAAACAAAGTTGACTGAGAAGTCTAAAACATCTGAACAGGAGCCAGACATGTAGGTAAAATTAATCTTAAGCCGTTTGATTCACACGTGTTCTTTCTCTGACAAGACAAGACAAGCCAAACAGCATCCAGCAGCATTCCTCCGTTCTCCCTTTTGTTGTTTGCCAGTTAATTTTTATTCACTGGAAATGCCAATTTTCCACATGCTATTCAATGCAGTGTGCTTGTTTGAAAGGAAGCAAAGAAAAGGAGCTCACCATGCCGGGGATTAACTCATTCCTCTCTTCCCTCTTCCTCCCCATCGAGTCCCTTTTCTTCTCCTAGTAAGAAAGAAACAAAAGCAACTCATTCAACCTCAAGATATGAACACTTTCCAGGTAAAATATCTTAGTGAGGCTTATTCTCATTTAGCCGTAGTGTATAGGTGGGCCTGGTTAAGAGGTTTTTGTTGGCTACTCTTTTATTAAAACTTTACAATCACACGCTCCCTGCCAAAGTACCATTCAGCAAAGTGTCTACCTGGGTCAAGATAGGTATGTGCTTTGCTTCAGAGTGTGAAACTCTATTTGGAATTAAGAAAAAGTCATCATTTCAGAATACACTTCATCTATAATATTCCATATTTTTACCTTATCCACCAGAGAATCACTGACCTTTCTACTTCTTTACTGTTTTGTTTTGTTGTGTTTTTTTTTTTCCTGGTTAAGTAAACTGGAAAAGAAAAAGAAAAAAAAAAAAGCTGAATCATTTGCTTCAAGTCAATTGAAGAAAATTAAGGTTAGAAAAAAAGAGCACAAAACAAAACTTTCACCTTGAGTTCTTTTGCCTACATGACCAGACAAGACTTCCCCCCTTGGGAGAATAAGGCAAAGTAGAGCAAATGCTGTGACCAAAAAAACTCTTATAGGAAATCAACAATGCTCCGGAGTAATTTAAATATTTTTTCTAAAGACTAGCATTAGTGAATAGAACACAGCTTTGGCTATCTCATCATTACATATGACGCTGGGTTGAATGATTTCTCCAATTTACAGAACTTGTGTTAACATTTTTAGTTTTGCATTTAAAATTATTATTTGAGTAAACGCTTACAAAACAAATTGGGTTTGCCTTTAACATTTCATACATATTTTATGAAATTAATTATTAAACTCATAATGTAATTATACTCTTCCTACTTTCTCCTTGTAATTCTCATTTCCATTACTCTTTCCAACCTAGCTCTCTCTACTTTCTGTCCTTTGGTAAACCCTACTCTTTTGCCTTAATCTGAGTGGTTATTCTAAGAAGTTGGCTCTTTCTGATGTTATTGATCACCTTATTGAGCAAGATGTTCAGCCCTGGGGGATGAGTTTTGATTCAGGTTGGAAAGATGACTAAGGGCCAAGTCTTGAGAGTTACCCTAGTCTCTACCTGACAAAAATATCCGGCCAGTTTTGCATTTTTGAGTTTTGTTTCATATTTTCCATTGACTCTGTCCAGAACCTTCTACGGTTATTCCTTTTAGGGTATTTAGCAGTGGTAGCAGGCACTATCTGATCTCAAGGTCATGGGGGTTTGTAAGATCTTATAGTTCTTTGGATTATTTTTTTTTTCTATGACTTTTTTGCTGCTCTCTCTTCTTTAACTCACCTGTTATTGAAAGTTATTAATTATCAGTTTCATATTGAATATGCATTGAAGGTCTAGACCTTTCAGCACTTGAATATATTTAAAATAATGAAATAAAATATGTGTCTAAATACGTATCTAATGTGTATCTAAATAACTATATAATTAGTTATATATAACCAACATGAGTCATGAAAAATTTAAGCTTATTACTGTTAGAAATTGGACACTGCTTTTCAACATCATACCAACTTGTCCTACTAACTCAAAGCTCATCTTTGGAGCTTCCAATCTAGCATCTGTTCCATGGAAGAGAGAAGAGTAATCTCTTACTACAATTTCCAGCTTACAACCCTGAAGGGAAGGTCAGCTATGACTCAGAACTGACTTAGTGATAGCAATGGCTTTAAGGTTTGGTGTTGTGTTGCGCTGTCTTGAAAACATTTCTAAAGTATGAGAGAAAGAATCTCACAATGCTTTATTCTAAAAAATTCTCTGGCAGTTCTTTCAATATAGATGTGTTTCTTCTTTTAGCATTTCATGTCATATTTGATATTCTTTTCTGATAGAATACAAATGTAACTTTTCCCCCCTATTGTCTATCTTTCACATGCATATATTGTTGTAATTGTTAGATGCCATCAAGTCAAGTAAAACTAATAGCTACCCTATAAACCACAGATCTAAACCCTGTCCTTTCCCAGGCCATTCTCACAGTATCTGAGACACTGGAGTTTATTACTGCAGTCACTGTTTCAATCCACCTCCTTGTGGGTCTTCCTCTCTTTTGTTATCCCTTTACCTTTCCAAGTATAATGTAGCTCTCCAAGGAATAGTTTTTCCTACCAACATGCCCAAAGTATGTGAGATGAAGTTTCATCACCTTTGCCTTAAATGAGCATTCTGGCAGCACCTTCTCCAAGACATATCTGTTCTTTTGGCAATCCGTGGAATATTCAGTACTCTTCTCCAACACCACAGCTCAAAGCCATCGATCTTTTTTTTTAACTTTTTTCTCATCTTTATTCATTGTTCAGTTTTTAGATGCATAACAAGTGACTGAAAGAAGCATGGCCTGAATCAGGCAAACTTTAGTCCTTAAACTAGCATCATTACTCCTCAATAATTTAGGGAAGCCAGCTCGGTTGATAGCTCCAGGCGATGGCTGGATCCGCGGTGGTGCCCTGAGGTCACAGGGCTGTGGTGGGGGCTGAGGTACCCAGGAAAAACCGGCCGGAAAACGTGCTCCTGGCCGGAACGGAAGACGGGAAGCGGCACACTGGGGAAGGTAACCTCGGATAACAGCAAAGAGGCATCTTTCAGGTACCCAGGAAAAACCGGCCGGAGAATGTGCTCCTGGGCAGAAGGGAAGCCTGCAGCCCTCGGGCCAGAAAGGAAAACATAATCTACACAGGAGTTCTACAGGACACGTCCCCTTCCCTTGGAGACAGTACAACCAAACTTAAGAGACACTGGTCAAAAGAAAAAAAAATGTCAGCAGTTGACATGTTTGGAATCACAGAAGCCAAGAAGAAAGCTTAAGATACAAGCTGTCAGATCATGGGTTGGACAATGGAAGATATTTTCTGAAGGGACTTGGCAGATGTGAAGGGTTATCCTGGTGGA
>NW_006399752.1:8871949-8892200 GCF_000299155.1 Elephantulus edwardii
GGTGACTGGGGTAATCGGGATGGGTGTGTCAGAGGCAGTGCGGTTGGCGCAGGATAGAGCAGGGTTTTGGACTGTTGTACATAGGGTTGCTATGAGTCGATAACGACTCGACGGCACATAACAACAACAGCAACCTGACTTTAAACTTTTCCAGTGTGATATGTCTCCTCATCTTCTGACTACTGATATCAAGGGTGTTGATTTTCAATACAAATAACATGAGGTTGTTTACAGTTTCGATCTTTTCTCTGTCTATCATGATGTTGCATATTGGTCCAAGGATGAGAATTTTTATTTTCTTGACATTGAGATGCAATCCATCTTTGTTGTCATCTTTGATCTTCTAAAACAAGTACTTCAAGTCCTCCTCTCTTTCAGCAAGTAAGGTTGTGTCAACTACATAATGAAGGTTGTTGATGAGTCTTACTCCAATTCTGATGCCACATCCTTCTTCACAGAGCCCAGCTTCTCGAATAATTGACTCAGCATACAGATTAAGTAGGTTTGGTGAAGGGCACAGCCCTCATGCACACCTTTCGTAGTGTTCCTTTGCACTGTTTGCACAATAGCCTCTTGGTATAGGTACAAGTTTTGCATGAACACAATTTATTATTCCTGGGATTCCCATTCTTCTTAATGTTAGTCATAATTTGTTAGGATCTACACAGCCTTTACACCATCAATAAAGCACAAATAGACATTCTTTTGACATTTTTTGCTTTCAGTCAAATCCATATCATATCTCTGATGCCAAAGCCTCTTCTAAACCCAGCTTTAACTTCTAGGCGTTCTGTCTATGTACTGTTCTAGCAGGTTTTTTTTTATTTTATTATATTCAGCTGTATTTTGTTTGCATGTAATATTAATGATATTGTTCAGTAATTTCCACATTCTGTAGGGTTATCTTTCTTGGGAATGTATGAAGAATTGAAAACACCACGATTTAGTCTTTAAAGTGATATCCGTGTTTCTGAAATCTTTAAAGAGATCTTTTTCAGCAGATTTGTCCAAAGCAATACTTCTGTTCTTGACAATTGCTTATACTGGTATTGATCATGGTTTTGAGTAAAAAATATTTAAAAAATCCTTGACATCTTCAATATTCTCTTCACTTCACTTACCATGTTGTTTATTGTTGAAAATATTATCATGATGAAATTATGATTGTTTTGTAATATCTCTCTTTTCATATCTAGGAAAGTTCTTTTCATGAAAGTCTATTAACATTTGAGCATTGTGACTTACTACTACTTTCATTAAGGTAGCACTAACTGAGATTTTATTAAAATATAAAGACTTTAAAAGAGAGTACTTCCTTTACTTAAGTTTGAGAATTGTACATATATACCTCCTAGGAAACTGTTTTCACATCCAGATTTGAACCTTGGTTGATTTAACGGTAGACAACTGACTTAAAGTTATCAAGTTGGGTCACTGCCAAGTGTCTTATTTAAAAGAACCCTCTTCTCTTACTCTGAACATTGTAGTGGAAAGGTGTGATTCCAAGAATGGAAATCATAAGCAAAATAGTATTTTTTTTTCCTAAGGAGCATTTTGACAGCCTGAGGTTTAACTCAATAAACAGAATAAGCCAAACTTAAATGAATCACAGGAAGCTCCTGGATTTAGTTAACCCTGAATCC
Organism: Elephantulus edwardii; assembly: GCF_000299155.1. Taxonomy (NCBI): domain Eukaryota; kingdom Metazoa; phylum Chordata; class Mammalia; order Macroscelidea; family Macroscelididae; genus Elephantulus; species Elephantulus edwardii. The sequence continues at coordinate 8,873,593 of NW_006399752.1, forward strand.
CAAACTTCCCTGGATTAACAAATACATCAGTATATTTCCTTTTCTTTAAGCAATCTACTGAAGATGTTCTAATTTTTAGCCAATGACATTCTGATCTATGCCCTATAACTTTGGGTAAGAACCATAAACTCTTTAGCTCTGTTCCAGCTCTGTGATAAGATTCCTGACTTCTCTTCCTTCAGGACCTTTTTTTGCCTATCAAGTCAGTCATTAAGTACAAATTCACTTTCTGAACACAAGATACTATTTCAGACCTCCATTCTTCTGTATGAACTCATCTTCTAGAGAGGCACTTGTCTACTTTCTTGTCCTAATTCAATTTATCCTCTAAAGCTTTTCTTCTGAAGAATGTCCTTCAGAACACTTTCGCCTTCTCACATCAGGCTCAGAAGTTCTTCATAGCTGATTTCATGGCATACTTTACTACAGTCCTTATTCTATTGTATTATTATTTCTTCTTCTCAGCTGGACTGAAAATGACTCAAAAGGAGCATTAATGCTTTAGCCTGGTTGGTTGGTTTTTTTTGAACTTGTCACATAGTTGATGTTCAAATGTTGAGTGAATTAGTGAATGTATTAGACAACAAAAGGAAGACAAAAGCCTTTATTCCAGTTGAAGACTGTTTTCTTTTGATATCTTTACCTTTTTAGTGTTGTTGTTGTTAAAGAGTCAGGAAGCTTAATATACTTAATTGCTTTGAATGTGTTTCCACCGTTTGACAGGATCTATTAACCCATTAGTAGATAGGTATCCAGATAGGAAGCTTAATAACAGATGAGTTACACGCTCAGATTATTTGTCATTAGTCACCAGAGAGGAATGAGTAAGAGAGAATAAAGGCATCAGTAAGAATCATTAGGATTATTTTATTATCTCCAAAGTACATAGTCTACATGACAGTGTCATTCTTATTTGGACAGAATGTGTAAATGTAAAATGAGGGGGAAAAGAAAGGATTTGTAGGATAATTGTGTAAATGGCTTTGCATTAATAGTAAATGATTTTAATTAGATTTTTCAAGCATCTCTGGAAGCTTTTGTTGTTGTTAGGTGCCATTGGCTCAAGTATGTCACATAGAGACCCTGTGAACAACCTATCTGAACTCTGTCTTATCCTGTGACATCCTCACCATCTCAACATACTTGAGCCCATTACTGAAGTAGCTGTGTCAACCCATCTGATTAAAGAAAGGCCAACTCTTTGGCCCGTGCTCCACTTTTCCAAGCATGATATCCCTCTGCAAGGGATAGCTTCACTTAGCACGGTATCAAAAGTATGTTAGATGAAACTTTGTCATCTTTGCCTTTAATAAGCACTCTGGTTGTACCTTCTGCAAAATGTATCTGTTTGTTCTTTTGGGAGTCAATGAAATATTTAGTACTCTTCTCCAATACCACAGTTCAAAGACATCAATTACTCTTCTGTCATCCATAGTCATTGTCCAATTCTCAGATGTATTGCAAGTGATTGAAAAGACCATAGCCCAAATCAGGCACACCTTTGTCCTTAAAGCAACATCATTGCTCTTCAGTATTTTGGAGAGCTCCCTGACAGCAGACTTTATCATTGTAATAAATCTCCTGATCTCCTGACTGACAGCATCTGGTCTATTGATTATAGATCCAAGTAAAATAAAGTTATTGATAATTTCACTCTTTTCTCCATCTATCATGATGTTGCATATTCGTCCGGTGGTGAGAATTTTTGTTTTCTTGATGTTGATATGTGACCCACATTGTTTTTCTACAGCAAGAGCTTCACGTCCTTCTCACTTTAAGCAAGCAAGGTTATTTTGCCTGCATAAGAAAGTTTATTGATAAGTCTTCCTCCGATCCTAAAGCGACATTCTTCTTTATAGAGTCCAGCTTCTTGAATAACTTGCTCAATATATAAAGTGAATAGGTGTGAGAAAGGATACATATCTGATGTACGTTGTTGTTGTGTGCTGTAGGGTAGGAACCAATCCATAGCTGACCCTCTAGCAGTTTTAAATTTTTATTAATTTTAATGAAAGTTTACAGAGACTTTGGATTTCCATTCATTGTTGCCCTTTTTCTCCCTGCCCACCCCAACCCCCTGAGTTTGCTCTTCTCTTTGAAAAGTAAAATTCTTTCATTTCTACAATCCCTCCCCTCAAGTCCACTCCAGCATGCAGCCTTCGCTTTGAAAAGTAAAAGAAAAATTCTTTCATTGTTATACAATCCTTCCCCCAAAGTCCACTCCGCTAAGCAGCCTTCATTCTAGACTCCTGTTATGACAATAATACCTAATCAGAGGTTCTTAATCGCACAGAAGGAGATTGCTCATCCTTCTCCAGTAGAGTAGCTGGTGGCCTCAAACCACATGTCTTCAGAATTGGAGTGCAGCTTCTTGCCACTAGGCTATCAGACCTCCGGATATATACCTTTCTTAATCTTAAAGCATGTAGTTAGTGTTCGCTTGCTCTTTTCTCACAATAACCTCTTGGTCTAAATATAGGTTTCACATGAACACAATAAAAGTGTTCTGGGATTCCCACCCTTCTCAATGTTAGTCATAGTTTGTTAGCTTCCATCCAGTCAATTGCTGCTGCACAGTCAATAAAGCACAAATAAACGTTCTTTGAGTATTGTTTTGTTTCAGCTAGTATCTATCCAACATCAGCAATCATATCCCCAGTGCCATGGCCTCTTCTAAATCCAGCTTGTACTTATGGCTGTCCTCTATGTACTGTTCTAGCAGTTTTAAATTATCTTTAGCAGTATTTTACTTGCATGTGATATTAATGATATTGTTCAATATTTTCCACCTTCTATTGGATCACCTTTCTTAGGAATGAGAATAAAAATGGATCTCGTTCAGTCAGTCAGCAATGTAGCTGTCCTCCAAATTTCCTGGCATAGAATGATGAGCATGTCCAGGGCTGTATCTTTAGTTAAAACATGCCGATTGGTATCACTTTGGTTCTTGAGGCCTTATGTTTTACCAATGCCTTTAAGGCAGCTTGAACTTCTTCCTACATTACCATTGGCTCTTGATCATACGATACTTACTTCATGAAACATTTCAATGTCAGCCAATCCTTTTCAGTAGCATATGTCTATGTATTCCCTCTATCTTCTTTTTATACTTCCTGGTTCATTAAAAAATTTTCCCATAGTATTCTTCAGTGTTCCAACTTGCATCTTGAATGTGTTTTTCAGTTCTTTCAGTTTGATAAATTCCATACAAATTCTTATCTTTTCACTTTGTTTTGCCTTCTCAAGTTGCTCTGAAATCAGCTTGTATTTCAGCATTAGACATTAGAAAAGCAGAACACCGTGACATGCTGTGTCTTGCTCCCAAGCATTACCCTAAATCTTAGGCTAACCTTGACCTGGGGTGGTATGTAGTGGAGTATTATGTGGCCTAATGGTAAGAAACTGAGTTGTGATCCCAAAGGCACATGGTTCAAATCCACCAATTTGTCTTCAGGAGAAGGATAGGCTATCTCTTTTTGTGTGATTTACAGCCTCTGAAAACTTGGTGGATGGGCAGCTGTGACTCAACAGTACATAACAACAATAGCATAGTCTGTGGCAGTGATAGCAGCTCAGTGTTATAGTAGAAATAGTTTTGAACTCAAAACCTGTGTTTCCTTAGATGACCCAGTGATACCATTTTTAGAAAAGATACACAATAGAAGAAAATTCTTGGCAAACTTTATTATTTTTATTTTTCCACAATGAAGTGTTCCATGTTTGTCTCTACATATTCCTAAGTTGAGTTTGGCATGTTTATTATCCATTTTCTAAACATCAGTTAGGATCCTCACAGGAAACAGATGGTCTATTCCTATCAGAATGACTTGAGGAAGGCTTATTTACAAAAGGATTAATGGCCAAAGGTGTGGTTAGGGTGTGGAAAACGGTAAGGCGTGCTCAGGAGCCTGGGACCAGCAGCAATGGAATCCTTACTACCTGCTTTAACGCTACTGCTCTCCCGTCTCGGGTCCAGAAAAATGGAAGGAGGAGTCACTTATTACAGGAGAGAGGAGGCAAAGAATGTCAGATATAGGCGAGCCAAGGTTTCCTACTGAGGATACAGACAACCCTTAACAATTCTGTCAGAAAATAGTCAAGCGAATAAATTTACCCCCTTTTCTCCTTCTACTGCATTTTGTTGGACCAAAGCCAGAGGTCAAGGGTGGCCTTTTGTTGCAGAACAAAGCAAAGTGAGTCAGCCGTGTTTGCCCATCAGTGCCCCTTCTTGTCTTTGTGTAGAATAAAAGGTTATGTCCCTGACCAAGGAATAAACAAAATCCCATCAACTACCATGTCATCAGTATAAGATAATGTCAGTTTAGCCATACTCTTTCTTGAAAACAAAAATGTTGTTACTGTTGTTGTTCACATGAGAAGGGGGAAAAAATATAATGCCCTAAAATAAAGCTTCTAAATGCCTCTTACCTCCATCTTTAGCCAGCATAAGTTGGTAATCGTAACTACAGCTTACAGCTTCCACTTCCAAGTTTCATTTGCCCTTTGTCTACATTCTGTGAGATGAGTTTTTATTTGTTTTACTGGGTGGAGTAACGAGGATCTTCATGACTCTTTTCATAAATAGGCTATGTACTTCAGGCTATTCTAGAATGTAACTATCATTATGCATTACAACATATGTACTGAAGCTTCTGAGTACACCAGTGGTCAGTGCGGTTCTGAAGAGAATCAATATTAGCATGTGAGGCAACGGATGGTCAGGCTATTTCACAGCTATATAGCAATGTATAGAGTGCTCCTTGGAGACAAGAATAGCCTTGCTTTGTCTTGTATACTTCGGACATGTTGTTAGGAAAGGCTATTCTTTGGAGATAGATATCATGCTTGGAAAGGTGAAGGGACAGCCAATGAGAGGAAGACCCTCAACAAAGTGGATTGACAAAGTGACTGTAGCAGTGGGCTCGAGGGTGTCAGATTGTGAGGATAGGAGAGGGCTCAGGTCTGTGGTTCATAGGGTTGCTATGGATCTTATGCAACTCAATAGTGCCTAGCAATATCAGCAACAATATAGCAATGTAAGGAGTCCTGGTAATACAATGTATAACACACATGGCTAAATGATCAGGAGTTCGAACCCACAAGCTGCTCTGAGGGAAAGATGGCCAGTGTCCTTCCCAAAAGGCTTTAGTCTCAGAAACATGATGAAGAGTTGCTTTAAGTCTAAAACATCTTGAGACCAGTGGGGTTTTTTTTTTAATAAAAAATGTGCTATGATTGTTTTACTTCCTCAAAGTTGCTCTATCATTTTCACTTCATCTTTATACTCTCATGAATACTAGCCTTTCTGCAGTTAAATAATAAAGGTAGGACCCAGTGATAGACAGCTTTAGAATTATACTTTTTGTCTTGTGGGGAAAACACACACACCCCCCCACACACACACACACATAGTCATAAATCTAAGTAGATTACAAACAACAACAACAAAATGTTTTCAAACATAGACTATTTTCTCCTCCATTTGAATACAGCTTTGACCATGCCTTGTCTGTCATTTGTACCGTATCATAGAGCTGAACACAATTTACATTGTACACGTATTAAACAACGCTTGAGTTTAAAAAGTGAGAATATTTAACTCTCCTTCGAATTGCATTTTTACCTGCTGTCTTCACTTTTAATACAACTATTCTTTCTTTTGATTTAAAACTTAAGAATTGTAAATGTATTCATCATCTGTATGAAATACTTGCATTGGAAGGACAGTTCATAAAAATAAGACTTTCAAAAAGTAGTGAGATATTTTTAGAATTATGAGAATTCCAGAAGTGTTTTTTTTAAGTTTGTGTCCAAATTAACATCTGCTTTTCTTAATATTAAGTATAAAATTATCTTATAGGAATATATTTTAATAATCTCAGAAATGTATATGAAACAAAAATCTTCTCTAGATCTAATTCTTCTCCTAAGTGCACTCATTAACAGGCTTATGACCAGATTAGTTGAGGCCCCAGAAAAATATATATTGGTCATCCTTATACTCATTTTTAAATAACTTCAACCATGGAAAGAAAGTATAAGGAGAGTGAATAAGCAAATAATATCATAAACATAATTTTGTAATCATGATTTTACATTTACCACTGTTAAAAACCTTGGAGAAGAAATGCAGTGTAAGGATGTTCTAAACCCATTCTCCTTTGTAACAATTTTAAATGCAGATGACAATGATACTATGGTGATGTCTAGGTTCTTAACTCATCAAAGGCCTTTCTACCATTGTTTTATGTTTATTTTCTAACTCATATCCATATTTATGGGAAGGAAAAGAAATAGAAACTTAGATTATTATTATGGGTTCTCTGCTGTGGCCCCTGGAGCTTAAAGCCAAATTCCTAATTCTATAATCACTGAAATACTTTATCGATATTTCTACTAGAGGATCGTTGGTTGTGTATCATGGAGTCTGAATCTACCTATAGCTGACCTTCCAGTGGGTTTTCAGAAGCAGTTAATTGCATGGGAGGAGTTTGCTCATCCTTTCCCCACAGAGCAGCTGGTGGATTCGAACCATGTTCATTTGGGATTGCAGGTTCTTAACACTAGGTCTCCGAAGCACCCTGACTAGGGACTGTTGTTGTTGTTGATTGCCATTGAGTCAAGCATGATTCATAGTGACCCTATGAAGCCTTTCTATTGTCATTTATCAAAGTTCAGAGTTTCCAGAGGCATGTTGTTTAGGAAGCAGCCTAGAGGACTATAGACTACTAAAAGAACAAAGAAATCTGTCCAGAAGGAAGTGTAACCGAGGTGCTCCTTAGAGGCAAGGATCATGAAACTTCATCTCACATTCTTTGGACATGTTGTCAGGAGGGACCAGACCTTGGGGGAAAAGCAAATATGTTTAGAAAAGCAGAGGATCAGGGAAGAGAGGAAGGCCCATAATGAGATTGATTGACACAGTGACTGAAACAATGGGCTTGGCCAAGGTGGAAATTATAAAAATGGTGTAGGATAGGCCACGGTCTTGATGGGCTGTTCAAAGAGTTGTAATCAACTCAACAGTATCTAACAAGAACAACAACAACTAGAAGATACTACTCAGTCCTCCTTATTTTTATTGCCATGTTATGATAGATTTGCCCTTGTTTTTAGGTTTTATGGAGCATGGACTAAATAATACTGATTTCAAATCTATATATGTGTATATAGTAGGGACTGAGAGGTTTCTGTAGTAACAGAAATAAAAAGTATGCAGTGTGTGTAAACCCCTACTCTTCTTTCCTGTTTTGATAAGTGAAGACTGATACATAGAATGGCTTACTTTTCCTTACCTGACTAAAAAAGAAATGAAGAAAAATGTTGCTGCTAACATTCCAGTGGTTAAATTACCAAAGCGGGACCCACCAAAAGCTTTAGAACTACATCATTATCTTTCTAGTGTGGAAAAGAAAATCACACTAAAAACCCACCATTAGTATAATGGATACAAAGCAGAAACAAAGATGATTTTCAAAATCTTTACGCAAGACTGAACATAATATAGTTTTAAATAGCAAGAATATATCTGAGGTCAACATGACATCAAATGCGAGTTGCAATTTTCTAGTGATTAAAGATGTGTTAATGATGAATTTAAGTAGGAAATGACCATTTCAAATAAAATCATATGCTTTTAATTGTGCTATAGTGACAAGCTCACACACTGAAAGACATGGCCAGCTAAGTGAGATTGAGCAACAGAGGAATGGAAAATGAATTAATAGCAGACAAGACAGTCTGGAAGCTCTTTGAGGAATTTGAGGAGAAAACACATTTTAGTCTGTTTTTTATCCTCTCAACCTGAAGCAACAGTGATAGAAATTTGATAGAGTAAAAAATGTGGCAGAAATGGTTCCAGAAGTGATTGGAAAGTGTAGAGATAGAAGGAGATGGCATTGCCTGCCACGCTGGCCCAGAGATAGGTCCAGAAAGGAGGCCTCACATTCCAAAGATCCTCCCTTGACTCCCTGTCCCACACTTTTTCCACTGCATTGTGCACGTCCAGTAAGTATTGCCTAAGAAAACATTGGCTAAAAGGCCATTTGGATTAGAAATGGATTTGTCTGAAGTTTGAGTTCACAGTTTTCACCACATCATTCCCCTTTGCTCAAAAATCCTTCAGTGGCTTTCTTTTAAATGTGATGTGTTAACAAAATGCATCATTCTCTTGGCATTTTTTTGTACTCTCCCAGTCTTGCTGGTTTTCTCTCCCACTGCTTTCAAGCAAGACTTCTGCTGCATGTAAATCAGTCCATCACTCAGCCCTCATGCTCCTCTACAGCATTACAGGTGGTTTCCTGGATTTACTGGAAAGCTCTCTTCTTTCCTTGGGTCATTTCAGTCTTGTCTAATATTTAATGCAGGATCAAAATCCACTTCTTTGTGGGTGTTTCCTGAAGAAGCTAATCAGGCCCTAGTTCTTAATCCCTTCTTTGGTTTCCTCAAGTATATATTCCTTAAAATCTAAATTTGGCCTTAATCAGATTCTCCCTAATGTCGTATGCTATCTTTTTTTTTTTAAGGAAACGTGTTATGATGCTATAAAACCCTATATCAAAGCATAGTGCTTTTCTCATGAAGGATTACATGCATAAATTTCATACAACGTCAGCAGGAGTGGCATCCACTTCCTAAACAACATGCCTACGGAAACCTATGAAGTTTGATAAATATTGATAGTTGCAGAGGGGCTTCAGGACTTTTGTTCATAGGGTCACTATGAGTTGTGCTCGACTCGAACAACATCAATCAACATCAACAACAACAACATACGTATTTTAGGGTTGAACAATTTAGAGAAAGCTTTCACTTACCTCGGACCATGACACGTTAAACAAGCATGTACTCATCTCAAAGGGAACTCTGGGGACTAGTGTTAAGAAACCTCACTATTTTTTCACTGAGAGTTAGGAGTGATTTGCCTGAGGTGGAACACCAGCTAAAGGCCAGCACAGGGTGTAGGGCATATTTTCTGGTTCTGGCACAAGGAAAAATGTGAAAGTCTGGGAATAATGGTTTTTTTTTAATTAAGTCTACTATTTGGAGGATCTTTATTTTTCTTTTCTTGAACCTGTACTACAGGATAAAAAATATTCTATTAAAATCTAAAGATGATATTCACAAGCTATGGATTCCATTGATTAGTCTGAACTAGATAGCTTCATTCTACTTGGATCAACAATTAACACCTTTGGTACAGGCAGTCAGGAAGTAAGGAGACATGTTGCACTGAAAAATCTGCAGTTAGGGACCTCTCCAAGTTATTGAGTAATGATGTCAGTTTAAGGACTAAGGTGAATCTGATTCAGGCCATAGTCTTTCTGGTTATTTGCTATGCATCTGACAGTTGGACAGAGTTGTGGTGTTGGAGAAGAGCACTGAAGAGCCCATGGACAGCCAAGAGAAGAGATAGACATGTTTTGGTGAGGGTGCTGCTTGAGTGTTCTTAGGAGGCAAGAATGATGAGGCTCTGCCTTGCATACTTTGGGCATGTTGCTAGGAGGTGCTATTCCTTGCAGAAGAACATGATGCTGGAGAGGGTGGAGAGTCAGTGAAGGAGAAGAAGACCCTCAATGAGGTATTGACACAGTGACTGCTGCAATGGGTTCTTTTGTGTCAGCAAGTGTTAGGATGGTACACGATTCATCAGATCTTTTGTTCATTGGGCTGCTGTGAATCATACCTGACTTGATGACACCTAACAGCAGGAAGTGTTGAATGTGCTATAATTTCTTAAGTGCAAATTGTGGATCAGGCTAAATTCTCAATGCTTTATTTACATTTATATTATCCATGCTCCTTAAAACAGTGTTCTGAGGTATTAATTTCTCAAATTTTCACAGTAGCTCAAGAAAAAAAAATAAAATGTTCATATAGGTGAAATTTTCCACATTGGTCACCTAACTCCAAACTTCAAACTAATCCTTTGAGTTGGGTGTGAAAAAGCTTAATCTAATTACTCTAGCCCATTTTAAATCAAACTATGTTTTGGTTGCATCTTGTGTTATAATTGTCCATGTTGAAAAAACAAAACAACCAACCAAGCAAGAACATATTAAGACCCTTTGAGCGGTTCTTAGAATTTGAGCTATTTAATATCCCCCCAGAGCTTTCTGAATGTCAAGTCTGGGATAAAAACGGTCTCCAGCATCGGCTCCCTTGTGTTTTGCAGTGGCTGCACATCTGTTTTCTGCTACAGATGTAAGAAATGAACACATGTGGCTCTCGTAGGGCTGCCAAAGGTCTCTGATTGTGAAATGGGACATTTGCTTGAGGAGGAGGAGATGTGGGTCTCAGTGGTCTCTGGTCTTGCTCAATTTAGCCCCAAATGCAAAGATTAGCTCTTTTCAGTGAATGTAACCAGGTCATTCCCCCCTCCCCTCCCTTACAAATACGGATTGCTTCCATTATGGATGACCTTTTCTCAACTATATTTGCTTTCTTACCTCACTTATGGTGATTCACGCTAATTTGTTGCTGTCAAAGCAGAACCAGCTCACAGCTGACCCTCCATGGAGTGTCCAAGGCTATACACAAAATGGGAGGATATTGTGCATCTCTATCCTGGGAAACTGCTGATGGATTTGAATCATCGGAGAGGAGTGACCTTTGCTAACAGTGTAACTCTCTACAACTAGCCCACCAGGGCTATAGTAATAATGTACTTATCGTGCCAGTGTGCATTTCAAACCTACTTTTACTGTGTGATATGGGACTTCTGCTGAACTTCTCTGAACTTTATTTTCCTCATCTAAAAAACATAGTATATTGAAAGCCTCAAAGCTTTTGGTTCAAAACAGAGAACATTAACTGTTTATACCACCAAAGTATTCCAACACATGGCTATGTTCTACAAATACTAGCTTAACAAATTATGAGGCAAAGGTAGGGCATATTGATGAAAAATGGATTTTGCTAGACAAATATAAGCATATCAATATAGCTTTCGGTGACTATAACCTTATGAGTGCTTTCTTTTTCTTTCAGGAAAAGACAAACAGACTTTTGCCACCATCAGTGACTGAGAAAAACGTCATCTTATTGGCAGAGGTATGCAACCTCAGCTCTTAGAGGTAGTCAAGGGGATACACCTCTACTCTTTTAGAAGGACTCTTTGAGGTTTAATATTAAATTCATTTCAACAACCAATTTTATTTCCTTCAGTTATGTCTGTGAACACATATCCAATGATTCAGCAGTTCACAACTTCCTAAACTAGGTGTTTTGCTTTGTTTTGTTTTGTTTTGTTTTGTTAAGCATAAGAATCATGGACAATTCAGTGACAAAAAAAAAAGAGTAGCTAAATGTAAACCAGAATTTAAGAGGTTAAGTTGGCACAATGAAAATGCTGAACTTGGGAAGGATGTCAGCAGGACCATCCAAGGAACCTCTCAGCTTATCATTTTAAACAGGCAGCCTTGGATGGTAAGCAGTGGTCTAGCCTAAAGAAGACCAGCTCTCCATTATACCTGGTAATACTCATGTGTGGAATTGCCAGGCTAGCCAGAAGCATGGGCTTTCCTTGGTTTTGGTAATCTTCTTTCAGGGAGTATACTCTCTTCAGTTGGCTATCCACTCAGAGCACTTCTCTGCTGTGGTCTTTTGTCAATAGCTCACTCACTCATTGTAGTTGAGTTGGAACTGACTCATAGTTCATCTTCCAGTTGGTTTCTGAAGCTATCAATCACATGGGAGGAGACTACCCATCATTCTCCCTTAGAGCCACTGATAGGATTGAACCACAAGAGGAACACCACCTTTGGCTTAACCAGTGCAACTCTCTAGGGACTAGACCACTAGAATTAAACAGTAGCTACCCCTTTTATTGTAATATGATTAAAATAATTTTAAATTTTTCTGTAGTAGTTCTACATGTTTTTGTTGTATACTGTGGAGTCAGAAGTAACCTATAACTGACCCACCTGTGGGTTTTCAGAGGCAGTTAATTACATGAAGGAGATTACCCATCTTTCTCCCATGGAGCAACTGGTGTCCTTAAACCATGTGCCTTCGGGATTTCAGTACAGCTTCTTGCTGCTAGGTCACCAGATCTAGCAAGAGAATAAATGAATTTTGGAATAAATGTTCTCAATTAGATAAACCAATTAGGGAAAAAATTTATTTAATTGATACTCTGAATCATATTTTGGCTTTTCTTTTCTGCAATTAGTCCAATGCAATTTATTAGACAATTTGAAGACAATTTTAAAATTCTCCAGTACTACAGTCATTAATTTTAGTATAAGCCAGATTTATGTGGGCTGAGAGCATCTGAAGTAGTTCTTCCCTGGCTCCCTTGATAGCTAACAGGTAACTTTATAGGCATTTTAAATCGAGTCACAAAGAGTAAATTACTATGCAAAGCTTACAGTCAAGCCACAAAAACGAATGCTCCGGATAGCATATCGTTGAAAGATGAAGTAAATTTATCTTTTCTTTCTCTCTTTCTCTCTCTCTCTTTCTTTCTTTCTTCATTATGTTTTCAATATCAAACCTTATTCTAAGTTTTTGTGACCCCGTAATGAGCTATCATTTTTTCAGCATAAGCATAATCAAGTGTTCTGGGATTCCCATTCTTCCCAAGTTTAGCCACAACAATTTATTGTGATCCACACAGTCAAATTCCTTTGCATAGTCAATGAAATACAGACAGACATTCCTCTAGTATTTTCTGCTCTTGGCTAAGATCCACCAAATGTTGCTATGTTGTCCATAGTACCACAGTTTCTTCTAAATCCAGCCTGCACACCTGGCAATTTTCTGATTTATTGTTTCAATTGTTTCTGGATAATCTTTAACAGGATCTTGCTTGCAGGTGGTATCGTTCAATAATTTCCATACTCTGTTGGGTCACCTTCTTTTTTTTTTTTTAATGGGAAAAAATATAGAACTCTTCCAATAAGTCAGTCACATATGTAGTTGTCCTCCAGATTTCTTGACATCACCTGGTGAGAACATCCAGGGCAGAATTTGTTTGCTGAAATATGTCAATTGGTACTTCATCAATTCCTGGGGCCTTGTTTTATTTCCAATTGCTTCAGAGCTGCTTAAACTTCCTCCTTCATCACCATAAGCTCTTGATCATACATTGTTTCATTAAATTTTTTGGTGTCAGCTAATTATTTTTTATATAGTGACTGTGTGTACTCTTCCCAGATTCTTTTGATGCTTCCTGTGGTCATATAACATTCTGCTCAGAGCATGCAACTCAAGGCTTGAATTTGTTCTTCAGTTTCTTCAGATTAAGAAATACCAAGCAAGTTCATCCTTTTAATGTCCTGACTTCATCTCTTTCATATTCCATAATACTGCTTCATTTAGTCTTCCCAAGTTGCCCTTTGAAATCTTCAGCTCCTTAACTTCTTGATTTCTTTCCTTTGCTTTGGCTTCTTGCTACTCAGAGTCTCTTATGATATTTATATTGGTCTTTTCTTCCTCCTCTGTCTTTTTAATGACTCTTTGCATTCTTCATGGCAATAGTCAGAGCAAAGCAGGAAAACACGGAATGGTTAGGATCAGGAAAAGTATGCATCAGGGTTGCATCCTATATCCATACTTTTTTCAATCTTTATGTAGAACAGATCAACCAAGACACTTGACTTTTGAGGAGGAATATGGCATCAGGATTGGTGGAAGACTCATCATACAACTTGCATTATGGAGATGATGCAACCTTGCTTGCCGAAACTGAGGAGGACTTAAGGAGTTTACTGCAGAAGGTCAAGGACTGTAGTCTTCAATATTCTCAGATTGACCCAAGGGCTCACTGAAGTTGGAATTCTCACTGTGGCCATCCTGATGGGACAGTTTATGATACTTACTTAACTTTACATACATATTATCTACCCTATCAAAGACTATAACCTTAAGTATAGATAACCTTTCAACAGCAAGAAAACAAAAATCCTCATCACCAGGCAAATGGGCAACGTCATGACAGATGGAGAACAGATGAAAATTGTCAAGGATTTCAATTTACTCGGATCCATGGTTAACACCCTGGTATGAGCAGTCAGAAAACCAAGATGTGTTGCATTGGGAAAATCTGTTGTCAAAGACTCCCGCAAGTGCTGTTGAGCAACAGTATCAGTGTGAAGACTAATGTGCACCTAATCCAAGCCATAGTATTTTTCAATTATTTGGTATGCCACTGAAAATTGGATAATGAAGAAGGATGACAGAACAATCAGTGACTTTGAGATATTGTGTTAGAGTACTGACTATCCTATGAATTGTCAAAAGAACAAACAAGTATGTCTTGGAGAAAAAGCAACTAGGATGCTCCTTAGAAGCTCAGTTAGTGAAACACACTTTGGGCATGTTGTTTGGAAGAACCAGACCTTAGAAAAGAAATCATTCTTGAAAAGGCTTAAGGTCTGCCAAGGAAGGGAACACCTTCAACTGGATGTTATTAACACAATGACTGTAACAATGAGCTCAAGGATAGCAGAGATTATGAGGCTAGAATAGGACAGGAGTAGGTTCAGATCCATTGTTCAGAGAGTCACTAAGAGTCATACTCCTACTCGACTCTACAGCACCCAACAACGACAACATCATAATCTCTAAACATTCACTGAGCACCTGTGGTGCTCATTCATTGTGTGTGCACTGTGGACACAGTAAGATGCTGGTAGCATGTTGCATTTCATGGGTGCTGCTAACAGATAGATCAGTGGTTCAAATCCGACAGCTATTCCATGAAAGAAGGATGGACAGTTTCCTTCTACAGAGATTTATAGCCTGGGAAACCATCTGGAATTAGCACCAACTCAACAACAGTGGATGAGTGAAAACAGTAGAGAACACTGCAGTTTTGAACCTTGTAAAATGTAATAGACCCTTCTCCCTTGTAGTTCAGTTGTGTTCAAAAGCTCCCTTTAATAACACCAGGAATTTTACCGCTGCAATGTATTGGGGCATCATGTTTTCTTCAGTGTCTTTTATAACCCAGAAGCTGATCACATTATCCTGTACTTCCCTTCCCTTCATGGTAACATCCATAACTACTGATAATACTAGGGTGTTTAAGGCTGGCCCTTTCCAGGATGGAATGATTTTTCTTTCCTAGCTAGGTCTAAATTCATGTCACCAGGAAGCTGGTGATTTTTATTCATGTGCCCCAGCATACATAGCACACACAGAAAAGAAATGTTAACTTTTATCTTATTCTTCCTAGGTTTCTCAAGAAAAAATTGAATGGTGCTAGAGTGCATTTAAAAATGTTTCGGTTATGCTCTGGCTGTTCCTTCCCAACAGGCTACTTCCCTGCAAGCAAGCCTTGCCTTCTGGGGACATAGCACTGATCCTAATCAAGTCACTGCCATGGACTGATGGAGTCCTTCTAGAATAACAAATGCAAAGGAAGTGAGGATTAGAACCACATTCAAAGTAGCTGCTGTTGGCTCTTGTACAATGTCCTCAACTCACTGTTCTCCATGCTACCATATCATTGCCTTATCAGTGTTTAATAAAATGCTTAATTTGAAAAGAAAAAAAAATATTTTAAAAATGGCCTTGGCCAGATGAGGTGTGTTTAGCCTTGTCCATGAGTCCTGCCCACCATAACCAAAAGTAAAGAAATGAAAAAGAGGCCATTCATTAATTTTTCTCTGTTGTCTGGTAATTTGCACTTTGAATAGAGAGGCAAAAAAGTGGAAATAGGACCCTGTTCAACTATTTCTGGTTCAATTCTATTTCAATCTGTTCACTGTAGAGGCTATAGCTTAAGCATGAATTCATTAATGATAAAACACAGACCACTTGTGCCACCTAGGAAACTTAAGCATGGATTTTGGGAGACAAAATAATATTGTAAACTGTCTCCATATAAGCAAATTGTTGTTGTCAAACCAGAGCAACCAATACAAAACAATAGGACATGTTGTCCAGTCTTGCACCAACTCTATAGTCAAGTATAGATCAGATCATTGTACTCTGTAGCCCATTCACTGACTGATTTTTTTTTTTTGCGTGTACCATCAAATCAGATCTGACTGGTACAGGAGGAGATTGTCCCTCCTTCTCAATCAAAGCATCTGGTGGATTCGAACCGCATACCTCTGGGATTGCAGTGCATCACTGACTGATTTTAAGAAGTAGATTTCTTTCTTGCCAGTGTTTTTTTTAGAAGATCTACTGAAACATGATCAGCACGGTAACAACACACATCTTCAGTGACAGAGAAGTGGTGATTTCTCTGAGCATGAAGTACATTGACAGGATTTCCCACCCTGAAAGAAGACAAGATTTATAGCACTGAACCGCCAATGCTTCCATTATTAAGAGAATTGATAGGCCATAATTGTGTTAAAGCATCATCCTTGCCTCCTCTAATCCTTAGCAAAGTAACTTGCATATTCCAAAACAAGTATGAACTCACATAGGTCACTCTTCATTGGGTGGTAAGGCCATTTCTTTCATCTTACATTGTATATCACTGCTTTCATTGATACCATTATAAAGCAATTGACACTCTAGCTTTATTGATTCACAATATATTGTTCTGTTTTTATAGTTGATTTATTCGACAGAAGGTTTTCGATAATGAGCAGATCAGATTGACAGACAAACAGGTAGACAGAAATAACAATTGGCACATGAATCATGTTACATTCTATGGAACATGTTTTCCCATCACTTTCTAAAGTAGCAATTCTAAGAAAGACAACCAGACTAAGTACGAGAGTCTACATTATGCTGACATCAAAAAGCAATTAAATAAAACTTTCCAAAGCTTTTCGTTTTGGAACTATGAAATGTGGTTGACTAAAAATGATTTCCTGTTTCCAAAAAGCCTTCTTTCAACAAGAAAATCCTCTCTCTGGAAGTATCAGATGTCCTCATAGTTATTTGATATTACTGCCCAGAAGAATCTGGAGAGAAAAAAAAAGAGAGAGAGAGAGAGAAGAAAGCAAGTGGGAAAGGCCAGCAGAGTACAGGAAACCCCTCTTGGAATTTCAAAGGCAGTGAAATGTGGAATAAGTTAGCTATGCCAAGACGTTTTATAAAAAAAGCTTGAACTGAGTAAAGAAAAGAAACATTTATGTGAAGAACCCTGCAAACATTATTCACCTAACTTCATATTATACAAGTTAACTGAAAAAAAAAAAAACAAGAGAAAGTCTTAAAGATACATTTAATAAATATTTAATACAAATCATTGGAGGAACAGTTAGAATAAGAGAAAACTATGGAGTAGCGACTTAAATATGTACTTAAAATGCTACAGCTGTTACTGTTGTTGCTTTTAATTTCTTTATAAGAAAGTAAGTTGTTGTTAATGTGTATGATTTTTATGCAAAATCATTTGCACATAACTTTAGGAAGAAAGATCTTTCCTGACCTTTGCAGTGCTGTTACAAAGCAGTAAGAGAGCAGCAACAGCAACTTCCAAGGCACTTATCAACACAATAATGACAACACTGTAACTCAAAACAAAGTTGTATCATCTTTTTTTAAAAGACAATACTGGGTGTTTTGATGAGTACACTTGGGAGAAATCTTGCTAAAAGTGAGTGATGCAGTAATACTTTTGTTCTTTTCAAACTGATACTTAACTTTAATAAAGAGTATATAGAGATAGAGGAAAAATAGTATATATGGGGTGAGAGTGTAAGGGGGAAGCAGATAGATGTGTTTGCTAATATGTACTTCATTTAAGATTAAAATGTGAAAGAAGATAATGCTTAGGAAAGAAGAGTAATATGACCCAAAATAACACTATGTGTCAAGATAATATACTTTGCAGCTATGGGTGCATAATACATGGTCGATTTTGGGGAGTTGAGTTTCAATTGAAAAGAATTGAAATGTTTTGCTAGTAGTTTGCTTATTGTTCATGTATTTACTTTCTAATTTTTTCTAAAATGATTGTTTACTTTTTATTTATTTAAAGCAATGTGAAAAAGAATAATGACACAATCTTTGCTGTACAATTAAAACATATATAGCACAATTAAAAAAACAAACTGATGATAGAGGCAAAATATTTAAATATTGTAGACTATTCATAATCAGCCAAATATATAGAAGAGTATAACATATGATAGAGGCACCTTTCAAATTAATAAAAAAATAAAGTTTTATAATTAATGATCTAGTTAGCATTTTGAGGAAAAGTAAATGTTGGATCCCTACCTCATACCATGTAGCCAAATGAACTAAAATGTGAATATAAAATATTGCAACTAGAAGAGTAAATGTGTAAATGTGTAAATATTTTATGATGTTGAGGCATATGAGAGTGCTTTAAATAATATAATAAAATATATTTGTGAAAACTTTTTTTCCCAAATACAAAGCTAGTGAGAAGAGTGGTTTCATATTTTTTTTACAAATCTCTTTAATGTCTGACTTAATAAAAGGCAGCTGGATTCTCATTTTGCATTCATCTGTGGTGATATCATATGTCATGTAACTTCTGGAAAACTCCCCTCAAAGATTGAGAAAGGAGAACAGTGAAAAAAGAGTCAGCTCTATATTAAGACTTTAAATGAAAATTGGTTGACCTTTTAGATCTCCAGAAAGTTGTTGTTGTTTGTTGTTATGTGCCGTCGAGTCACCTGCGACTCATAGCGACCCTATGTACAACAGCCCTAAACTCC
>NW_006399752.1:8899075-8900269 GCF_000299155.1 Elephantulus edwardii
CGACTCGACGGCACATAACAACAACAACAACAATTAGAAAAAGATTTAAAAATTTAAAAAAAAGATATTCAAGACTATTCCAACACCACAACTCAAAGTCATTAATTCTTTTTCTGTCATCCTTAATCAATGTCCAACTTTCAGATGCATAGGAAGTAAATGAAAAGGCCGTAATGTGGACCAGGAACACCTTAGTTTTAAAACTTATAGTTTTAATCTTTAGCACTTTGATGAGATTTTTGAGAGTAGATTTCCCCAATACAACATGTCTTGGGTTTTTTAAATAAAATTTTTATTTTATACTCTTTTACTTATAAAGTTCATAAACATTGTTTTTCACACTAGATCTTTCCCATGTCCTTTACCCACCCCTTCATCCACCCATCAAATTGTAAGACTCTGTGAATACCACACACACCCCACCACCATCCTCACCCCTAGTTCCCACCCTCCCTATCTTAGATTTGATCAGACATTTGACTAGTTATCTATCTCTACAATAATGGTCCTATATAGTATTTGTCCTTATAGGACTGAGTTAGTTCACTTGGCATAAAACTTTCCAGTCTCTCCCAAGTTAAAAACTAATTTTCAAAATCATTACTTCTTTTCATTTCTTGACTACCGTTAAACTGGGTGTTGATTTTGGATTTAAGAAAAAGGAAATAATTTACAATTGCCATCTTTTCTCCATTGATCATGATGATATCTGCTAGTCAAGTGATGAGGGGTTTTTTTGTTGTTTCTTTGCTTTCTTGAGGTTGAGATTTTTTAAAAAATTAATTTTAATAAAAGTTTACAGATACCTAGAATTTCCATTTATTCATTGTTGCACTTTTCTCCCTGCTTGATGTTGAGATTTAACATATATTGAAAGACGTATGATCTTCTACAATAAGAGAATCAAGTCCTCACATAATGCAAGTAAGATATTATCCTCTGCATAAACATAGGTTGTTGAGGAGTCTTCCTGCAATCTTGATGGCAGATTGTTCTTCATATAGTTCACCTTCTAGAAGGGTTTGATCAGCACACAGATTTTATATTTATACATTAATTTAGCATAATTGTTGTTGTTGTTATGTGCCGTCGAGTCGTTTGCGAGTCATAGCGACCCTATGTACAAGAGCTCTAAACCCTGCTCTATCCTGTGCCAATCTCATTGCCTCTGACACACCCATCCCGATTACCCCA
>NW_006399752.1:8901987-8905564 GCF_000299155.1 Elephantulus edwardii
TTGTTGATAAATCGTCCACCAATCCTGACCCCACATTTCTCCTCATAGAGCCCAGCCTCTCCAGAAAGAGTCTTTAGATATTCTGAACTACGAGAAAATGTTATTGAGCAATGAATTGTAACTTTTTAATTGACTGTATCTATAAGAGATAAAACTTATTTTCATTGCTGTGGAAATAATCCATCAGCAGGTTCCTACAAGTTACCAATTCCCTATTCCTACAGATGTCTTCCAAATTTCTTAATTAAATGACGATAGGTTAGTCAAATCCATCAATTGTTATTCTATCAATTTCTGGGAAAATAGTTTTTGCCAATATTCTCAGTTCCCCTTGGATGTCTTTCTTCAGTAGCATTGGTCTTGATGATACATTTGCTACTTCTTTAAATGGTTCCGTGTCCATCACTTCTTTTTTTTCTTCTAACTTCTTTGGTACTTCTTGCTTCTTTTTAATGTTTTATCACTCAGTCCTTGATTATCAGAATACAAGGCTTGAATTTGTCCCCAGGTCTTTCAGCATGAGAAATGATGAGTATATTCTTCCTTTTTGATTTTCTAATGTCAACATTTTGTACATTTTGTTATAATTCTTTACTCTGTATTCTGAAGTTTACTTTTAAAATCTTCTATTCATCTCACTTCAGCATTTCTTCTATTTCTATTGTTTTCTTTTTGGTTTCAGGGTCTCTTCTGATAGCATTTTGATCTTTATCTCTTTCCTATCTTTGTAATGATCTTTTGCTTTATTCACGAAGTATGCCTTAGATTTCATTTTACAACTCATCTTGTGTTCAGTCATTAATATTCAATACATTATATTAGTTTCATTTGTTTATTTAGTTTTGCATTTTCTTCCCCTTCCCACACACACTTTCCTTCATTTCATACAAACATTCCCATACATTGTTTTAAAAAATACATTCTTTAGATGATTTTCAAATATAATTGAGATAAACCAAGATCTCATTTTGCTGCTCATGGAAAGCATAGTGACATACAGTTACTGTGAGTCACAAGTGACTCAATGGCACATAACAACAATATGTATCTGAACATTAGACAATGAATAAGGATGACCACAGAAAAAGCTTACTTTGAAAGGTGGCATTGAGAAAGAGTTATTTATAAACCATAGACTGCCAAAATAATGAATAAATCTATCTTGGAGGAAGAAGTATAATCAAAGTGCTTCTTAGAGACAAGGATCCTAAAATGTCTTACAGACTTTGTCAGGAGTGGCTAATCCTTGGAAGAGTGGCTAATCCTTGGAAAAGATTTCATGCTACAAAATAAAGGAATGAAAAAGAAGCCTCAACAAGATTTCTTGACACAGTGACTGTAAAAATGAGCTGAAGGATATTAGAGAACATGATGATGGCATGTAATAAGACTAGCATCTGAACTGTTGTTCATAGAACACTATGAGTAGTAGTCAACTCAATAGTAACTAACAAAAACAACAGCAACTCTATAAAATTGGAAAATAGCCTACCCTACCCAATCAAAGGCAACCGAAAAAACATATTCTTAAACATGTAAAACTTTTTCAAAACTTAATTAACTATAAATCATCCACCACTCACTGAAAGGACCCCAATGTCTTCTTTCCATGTATCAGTTTGCTAATTTCCTTGGCAATGGTGTCTCAGTAGCCTTTACCATTACTGTTCTTGTTGTTCATAGATAACATCAAGTTACTTACAACTCAGAATTTTATGGACAAATCTGAACATTGCCCTATTTTGCACCATTCTTATCCTCTCTGACATGTTTGATCTCACTGTTAAAATCATGTGGTCAATCTATCTAGTTGGAGGTCTTCCTCTCTTTCTCTGATCCTCCACCTTTCATAGCATGATGCCTTTTTCAAGTCCCTCTTGACAACATGCCCAAACTATGTGAAACCAAATTTCACTATTCTTTATTCTAAGGAACACCCTGTTTAACTTTCTTCAAGACAAATTTGTTCTGTTTGAATCCATAAGAGACAACATGTTACTGGTACAATGATAGACACATAGATCAATGGAATCTAATTTGAGAACCCAGAAATCAGCCCATCTACCTATGGTCAACTGATTTTTGACAAGGAGATTAAATCAGTTAAGTGGGGAAATGATGAGTTTTTTTAATAAATGGTGTTGGCAAAATTGGAAAACTACTGCAGAAGACTTAAGCAAGATCCACACATCACTCCCTACACAAAAACCAACTGTAGGTGGATCATAGACCTAGGACTAAACCAAGAACTGTAAACTTCATTAAAGAAAAGTTTGGAAGAACTCTAGAAGTCATAATCCATAGCATAAACAGTCTTCCAAGCATCCTGAAAAATCTACAACCAGGAGAAGATAAAATAGGATCAAATCCCTATGCACATCCAAAAACTTCTCCAGCAGGGTAAAAGGGAAAGCCACAGACTGGGAAAACATATTTGGTAATGACATATCAGATAAGGGACTTATATCTAAGATTTATAAAATACTTGAGCACCACAACAAGATAAGGGTAAACAATCCAATTAAAAAATGGGCACAAGATATGAACAGACACTTCACTAAAGAAGACATTCAAATGGCCAACAAGCACATGAAATGTTCAAAATCCCTAGCTGTAAGGGAGTTGCAAATCAAAACAACTATGAGATATCATCTCACCCCAGTCAGAGTAGGAAAATTTAACAGAACAGTAAGCAACAAATGCTGGCGAGGTTGCGGAGAAACTGGAACCCTTATTTACTGTTGGTGAAAGTGTAAAATCATGCAACCACTGGGGAAGGCGGTGTGGCGCTTTTTAAAAAATTGCAAATAGAAATACCATTTGACCCGGCAATTCCACTACTGGGAATATACCCCAAAGAGACCATAACTGCCACCCAAGCAGATATATGCACACCCATGTTTATCACAGCTTTGTTCACGATAGCAAGGAGTTGGAAACAACCTAAGTGCCCATCAACAAACAATTGGAAAGAGAAGCTGTGGTATATTCACAAGATGGAATACTATACTACATTGAAAAACAAGGAATTCATGCAGTATTATTCAAAATGGGTGGCCTTTGAGGACATTATGCTGAGTGAAATATATCAGTCACAAAGGGACAAATCCTGCATAGTGTCACTGTTGTAAAATGAGACTGAAATCGTTTTTGGGGGGAGACTGAGAAAGATGGGATAAATAATGTATACTGCATTGAAACAGATGATGGAGCAAACTGTTTAAAAGGGATAGGTGATTAGGTATTATTGTCATGACAAGAGTTCAGAACAAAGGCTGCATAGTGGAGTGGACCTGGGGGGAGGGATTGTAAAACAATGAAAGAATGTTTCCTTTATTTTTCAAAGAGAAGAGCAAACTGGGGTTGGGGGAATGAGGAGAGGTGGGCAGGGAGAAAAGTGCAACAATGAATGTAGCAAAATCCAAAGTCTCTAAATTTTCATTAAAACTAATAAAAAAAAGAACAAATATATCTCTTCCAGTCAGTGGGCCAAGTGGTTGTTCTCCAGATTTCTTGGCACAACTTGGTGAGCACATCCAGGGCAACATCTGTTATCTGAAATACTTCAATTGGTATA